>NC_064633.1:11546912-11853794 GCF_023864275.1 Schistocerca cancellata
TGAGAGAAGGAAAGTTTTAACATTTGTGGCATGGTGCTTTTCCCATTTTTCTTGACGAGAACGATTTCAGTTACAGTGGCATTCATGATAGAGTAAAGCATTATTTATGTATTCGTCAACGTGCAGTTGCTCCAAACGCTTCAGGAATATCCGTTTTGCTACGCTTTCCGACAGTATTAGCTGGCGCAACTAGACGGAATATCAAACAAGCGCACACCCGCTGCTCTATTGTTTTTGCGTGTTCATGTGTGAATATTATATTGCATGTTGCTTCACCAAATGACACTGAAGTTAATCCATGTCTACACCTTGACCGAAGCTTCTTTTGTACCTTAGGGGACTAGATAACGGAAAATTCTTAACAGTTGTCATTATTTGAAATGTAGCTTCCATACTGAGAATCAGTGTTATATAACCCTATATTGAAAGCTGCGTTTTAGACTAATATAGAGAGATAAGTGTAAAGAATGACGTTCTGCTGTCGATATAACCAAATAACCACTATCTTTCCTCATTAAATAAAGATTGTGTGTGACCCCCTCGAAAAGGATAATTTGGAGGACAGAGTAAAACATTGCAACAGGAACAATTAAAACTGTAATGGAACAGAAATCACTAGAATCGTAGCTATGATCCTGAAAAACCAAACGGTTACCGCCATCTCTGCTGAATATGTCGTTATAGTTACCGTTATCCGTTGCGTTGTTAAGCCGATTTCATTTTGGGTGCTATGTAGAACCAATAAACAGTTAACGTCGGTCCGTTACTATGACTTAAAATCACTGTACCAAGAAACCCAGCATACAGTACGACGATGAGATTTGCACAGAAATTACCAGCCGGTATTTAAAGGTATAAGCCCATGTTGTAGAGGTATGAATACAGAGCAAAACAGGACGGAGAAAGAGAGTAATAGCAATTCATGTAACATATTTCCATTATACCCCGCAGACGGTAACCGTACATAGTCACCTTTTTCAAACCCCAAAATTGTGTCCCGTAGCATCGCAGCAGCATGAAATTTGGCTGAATGGTGCCTACAACCTTCCTCTGTAAAGGTTTACGCCCGTGGTGTCCAGTGATTTCCACCTCGGGCTCGTGAATGCTTTAATCAGCAAGATATTGACAAATGCGAAAAGAAGCAAGTATTTCGAGTGACGTTTAAGGTGGATTAAGGACGTCACATTGGCATAAAATTTCACTGCAATTATTTCTAACGTCACTGTCGTTGTGTCAGACGATGGGAAGTCCCTCACATCCCTTCTCACCCACATTTCACGCCGTCCTTTGAGCCCTCTGCGACAGAGGTTTGAAATCACAGCGTTGAAATCACACGGTTTTCTTTGAGCGGCCGAGGAAAACATTCCAGACACACCACCGCCCAATATCAACAGGAATAAGCGGCAGGGTGTGGCACAAATTGCGTCAATAAGATTACCCCTTCCCTTACCTTCCCTTCCTTTACCTTGGGGCGTCGGTTCCTACACATTTCACTGTCGATAGCGACCGTTTGCTGTGCGATGAGTAACAGCAAGACGTTCTTGACATCTTTTGTTTGCTGTGCGATGAGTAACAGCAAGACGTTCTTGACATCTTTTGTTTGCTGTGCGATGAGTAACAGCAAGACGTTCTTGACATCTTTTGACGCTGGACGATTCAAAACTCCTCCAACGACATCATGCCACAGCAGCAACACTGAACGTGACCGAACCGCTTTCGAGTGTGGTGCGACCGCAATATTTGCTCTTTTGTACAGGTTGGAACCACTAGGCCCCGTAGAATGCCGTTCGACGGAATTTGAACGTGATTCGAAGCCACCAACAGTGCTTATGCTTTTCCAGCCCTCGTGGTTCACGCCCTACTGTGACGCGACCACGGCGGGCGTGACAGTGACGCAAGTGTCAATTACACGGCAATGGGTACCTCTAAGGCCCCCTAGGTGGGTAACACCATCGGCGCCACCCGTACATCATTGCTGCCTCATTTAAAAAGGCTGCTGTACGGAGACAGCCAGTCACTGATTCCTAGGTTCCATTGTGAAAGGCAACCATTTGGACACCCATGAGCTAAGTGGCGCTACGTCCCTGGTCTGGTGCCTGCTGGCCATATGCGGTATCTAACTGTAAGATAAGCCTGTCATGCCGGCGATGGGGCGTAGAGGGACCCTCTGCCATTTTATTTCCACACATGTCAATATGCCTCTCCCTCCCCCCCCCTCCCCCCCCCCTTGCACTCACTGTGATCAAACCACTTTTTTTTTGGTCATCAGTCTACTGACTGGTTTGATGCGGCCCGCCACGAATTCCTTTCCTGTGCTAACCTCTTCATCTCAGAGTAGCACTTGCAACCTACGTCCTCAATTATTTGCTTGACGTATTCCAATCTCTGTCTTCCTCTACAGTTTTTGCCCTCTACAGCTCCCTCTAGTACCATGGAAGTCATTCCCTCATGTGTTAGCAGATGTCCTATCATCCTGTCCCTTCTCCTTATCAGTGTTTTCCACATATTCCTTTCCTCTACGATTCTGCGTAGAACCTCCTCATTCCTTACCTTATCAGTCCACCTAATTTTCAACATTCGTCTATAGCACCACATCTCAAATGTTTCGATTCTCTTCTGTTCCTGTTTTCCCACAGTCTATGTTTCACTACCATGCAATGCTGTACTCCAGACGTACATCCTCAGAAATTTCTTCCTAAAATTAAGGCCGGTATTTGATATTAGTAGACTTCTCTTGGCCAGAAATGCCTTTTTTGCCATAGCGAGTCTGCTTTTGATGTCCTCCTTGCTCCGTCCGTCATTGGTTATTTTACTGCCTAGGTAGCAGAATTCCTTTACTTCATTGACTTCGTGACCATCAATCCTGATGTTAAGTTTCTCGCTGTTCTCATTTCTACTACTTCTCATTACCTTTTGCACCACAGGAGGGTGCAAAACAGTAGGGCCGAAAAAGCTTAGCCACCCTTTGCAGCCATCTGTTGTAGTAACTATTGCCTTCACATATTTCTTACTATGCAGTTGTACACAAAGTAATTTAAGGCTATTTTTTTCAGTAGATGACAGTACGATATTTTCATAGTTCTTTTATAATATGACCATAAACCACTAACTTGATGGCACGTTTCTTTACGTTATTTCTTGCCATTACAGCTTTCAAATATCTTGTTTATCATCACATGATTATACTGCATTTGCGGGACGGACAGTTTCAGCTGCTGAATGTTTTGAATACCATAGTGCCCTATAGATTTAAGTGTCAGGAAGTCATTTCTGAAAGTATTTGTATGGAGTGTAGCCATGTATGGAAGTGAAACATGGACGATAAATAGTTTGGACAAGAAGAGAATAGAAGCTTTCGAATTGTGGTGCTACAGAAGAATGCTGAAGATTGGATGGGTAGATCACATAACTAATGAGGAAGTATTGAATAGGATTGGGGAGAAGAGAAGTTTGTGGCACGACTTGACCAGAAGAAGGAAACGGTTGGTAGGACATGTTCTGAGGCATCAAGGGATCACCAATTTAGTATTGGAGGGCAGCGTGGAGGGTAAAAATCGTAGAGGGAGACCAAGAGATGAATACACTAAGCAGATTCAGAAGGAAGTAGATTGCAGCAGGTACTGGCAGATGAAGAAGCTTGCACAGGATAGAGTAGCATGGAGAGCTGCGTCAAACCAGTCTCAAGACTGAAGACCACAACAACAACAGTGCCCTATAGTGAAAATATTTTAAACTAATAAGTATTCGAAAAGATACTGAAAATGTAGGATGAAAGCAAGTTTGAAATTGCGTCTTAAACGTGTAGAACATGTGCAAAAAATAAATGTGTGCTACTTGTTTTGAATCCTCGTAGTTCCTGCTTTATCTCATGACGAAGAATGTTACTGAAGTCGGTAATAGCCGTGTTAAAGAAAAATATCAACTAGGTGGTTGTATTTCTAAAACATGGGGGACTAGTTTCACTTTATCCATGGCTATTGTTTCTGAAATGGCTCTCTAATTTCCAAATGAGTCCCACTTCATGATTCGCATCTGAAAATTTATATGTCACGTATTTTGCAATGTGGTGAAAATATAGATGTAGCTGACATTCTTTAGAGGCAAGTGTAATTTGCTACACGGTATGCAACGGACGCCATTATTCACACTAACCGTTTGTTCTGTAGAAGAATGAAGAATTTATTATTCAGTTATAAGAAGTATTGATATTTATGGCAGTAATTTAGAGCCATGCTTTGTCAAACGCGATGTTTCAGCCAATGTCAGCTGTGCTAAGAAAAGTACTGCACCAACAGCCTTTGTTACCTAAGTGTTGTACCACATCTCAGGAAACAGACCAGTTGTCCTGAGAAAGGAAAGTTTTGCCATGAACGAAGGGAAGAGTCTTTTTCCCGGAGAGCAGAAACAGGCTGACAATTATTGAACTATATGACGAAAAGAACATAAATTAGTTACAAACTACAGCGTGCACGTACTTTATTCAATATGAAAATGTTACTACAGATATTCGGTTATGACATGTTCGATATGCCTGCCATCACTGGCAACGATGTGACGCAGACGAATAGCAAATTCTGCATGACCCGCTAAAGTGTCAAAACATCGATACTGTCGATGACCTCCTCAGTTGCTGTTTTGAGCTCAGCAATGGTTTTGGGGCAATTGCTGTACACCTTGTCTTTAATACAGCCCCCCAAAGGAAGAATATGGCGGCCAATCGAGGCCCATACCTGTGCCCTCTGGGTACAACAGAGCCAGAATGCGGTCCCGAAAGTGCTCCTCCAGGACATCAAACACTCTGCTGCATCGATGGGGTTGAGCTCCATCTTGCATAGACTACATCCTGTCGAAATCAGGAACACTTTCGATAATGGCGATGGAGTGAGATTCCAAAGCCTTCACGTTCTATCTATCTATCGCTTGAGCCTTGTCCCGCAGTTACGCAGGGTCAGTCATCGTTAATCGGAATTGATATGTTAATGTTTAAGGGATGGCCGGATGCCCTTCCTGCCGCCACCCCGTACCCCCCGGGACGGAATGAGTGTAACCCAGCTCTCTGCGTCTAGTGTAATCCATGGAATAATGCGAATGTGTTCAGATGTCTGCGAGCCGTGTAACTAAGGCGGAACATGGGGACCAGACCCGTATTCACCTAGCGGGATGTGGAAAACCGCCTTAAAACCACATCCAGGCTGGCTGGCATATCGGCCCTCGTCGTTAATCTGCCGGGCGGATTCGATCCGGGGGCGGCGCGCGTACCCGAGTCCCGGAAGCAGTGGGTTAGCGCTCTCGGCTACCCTGGCGGGTACTCCAAAATCTTCGCGTACCGTTTGGTAATCACTGTGCCATCAAGGATTATTGACGGATTATTCCGTGACTGGACGTTGCACACCAAATAATCACCTGCTGAGGGTGAAGAGACTTCTCGATCGCGAAGTACGGATTCTCAGTCCCCCAAAATGCGCAAATTTTGCTTATTGACGAATCCATCCAAATAAAAATGGGCTTCGTCGTTAAGGGGCTCCGGAAAGGCTCAAAATCATGAAAAGTTCAATTTTTACTTTTTTGCGTTTTCTGAATCTGCAGACTATTACCTTTTAATAGATATATAATTTATTCAATTTCGAAGACTACAACTATTTTTAAATTTTTTTAAAATGTGTTCTACATGGGCGTGACCCACTGTGGCGCTGTTAAACTGCTGTCAAATGGTGTTATTATTAACGTCCGTGTTCATCAGGTAAATTTTAGTGATGTGAGATAAAGTATGTGTTGTGGCTAAACCTATTTTCAGAGACTTAGCAGCACGTGAACTGTTGAAAAAGTGTATTCACGGAAAAACTCAAAACCCCAATGAAAGTGTAAATAGTGTTATATGGTCGAGAATCCCCAAGACTGTATTTGTTGGAATAGAAACACTTCACTTTGGTGTGTATGATGCTGTTGCGACTTTCAATGATGGCAACATTGTAAGGTGCAAGGTATTTAGAAATATGGGAATGAAGATAGGTTCTAACATGGTACGAGCGATGCTTGCTTTAGACAAGGAACGCCTTCGGGCTGCAGACAGGGCTGTAAAGAGTCTAGAAATACAAGCAAGAGTAAATGTTACACAGTACCTTCTGCATAATTTAACACAGCCTTTTTCCAAAAAACTGTATATTTTTGAATATATAAATAAAAAATTGCAAAAAATGTTGTGAATTTTCATTACAATTTAAAAAAAATCATCTTTAATAACTGAACTAAAATTTTGTAAAATCCCTGTGTTAAGTTGTAGCCCATATTCCAATAAATAATCTGTAAAAATTTCAACTTCCTACCTCAAATACTTTGTGAGGAAAGATGTAATTTATAAGCGTTATTTTAACATTGAAAGTATAGGGCGTTCCGGAGCCCCTTAAACCAAACCATATATGCACATATTAATTCCCAACATTCCCCGCTGTCAACTGTGCAGTTTGAACATCCTAAAACAAACCGTTCAGAAGTTAAATTTATTTCATATAGTTCAATAATTGTGACCCTGTATTACAGTATCTACTATTTACAGTGCGTTCTTTTGGTGACTCTTTTTGGTGTATTGTATTATGGAGCTAATTATTGTACGAGATTCTGAATCACTGCTACCAAATAACAAAGCTCTTTCTGAAAATCCATCATTTCCCTGCATATCTTTGATGTCGTTGACGAACTATGGGGCCACTAAATTACTAATGTTTCGCTCGGAGCTATTACTGTCACCCCCCCCCCTCTCCCTCTCCCCCTCCCAGGATCATCAGGTTGCTGTTGTGGGGCAGCAGCGTGTGTATAGTGTCTATGACTGCGATGGAGCCGCGCGGGATTAAAAAAATGGCTCTGAGCACTATGGGACTTAACATCTGAGGTCATCAGTCCCCTAGAACTTATAACTACTTAAACCTAACTAACCTAGGACAACACACACATCCATGCCCGAGGCAGGATTCGAACCTGCGACCGTAGCGGTGGCATTTCAGTGGATTTTGCACACTCAGTATTATCTTTCTTCGACTTCGGCTTCCTTCGGAAACGTGTACCATAGCTATAACAAAGTAGCTGCGAATCAATTCAAATTACCTTAAATTGGTGAATTTCACTTACAAGAGAGAGTTATGATGTCCGTTAGGCCAAATGTCGTACGCGATGCAGATTCCAGTGGAGAAACACAGGTGTGAACTTATATAATGTTATGTGACTGGGAAGTTTGAAGTCAACGGTAACCGTTCACAGTGTGAAAACTGTTATGAGGGATCAACTTAACAATTTCGGGAAAAAACCTATTCGTCACCTTATTACCAAAACATCGATGTTTGTTTTTTTCCAAGAAACAGAGTTTGGCTGATGAACATCCCATTTAGCAGCGTGCAACACACAAATTTGTTCTTCTACTTCACCAACATTGCCGGTCTCAAAAAAAAATAGTAACATTAACTTGTTTTCATCTGATAGTTACAATAATGTCCCTATCTACTTCTCACTGTGTTGAAGTCCCTTTTGCAGTCCTATCGACAGGAACAGGATCTCATCATTCTCGTACTCTTTACTAAAGTGGTATTTGACCGAACACACAAATAGCATGCCTGCTTGTGAAACGCGATATTGTGGCTCCGATTACGTCGCTTGGCATTTTAGACGTAACTCTATACAAAATGAAACTGAACACGTATGAGATTGTAGCTTAATCAAAAGCGGAACGACAACACCATTTACATACAAGTGACCACTGTAACGTTCAACAAACTCATTCGTTTTCTTTAACGCGTCGCAAGGAGAGCATGGCGTCGAAATAACGCTTAGGAGTCATCACTAGAAATCACTTGTATCCCGGACTGTGCATTTATACACAACGTATTTATCATAAGTGGACTGAGAGCCCTCCTTCCAAGCAGTTCGGACCATTTAGTCAGCTCTGCTGTAATTCCTCTCGAAGATTCTTTGACACTGATTGGTAATACGTTTCAGGTGGACATCACTGCTTTATTTTGGCTCGCTGTTTCTCCGCCTATTTTATGTCCAACCAAGATTATTTTGTGCAGACTGACGGCGTCGTCATGGGTAGACCTTTTTTTCCCCTGGCGGCCAATCTTTTTAAGGAAAATTTAGAGGAGAGAGCACTTGGATCAGTGGTCCCTAAACGACGTATTTTGAAGGTATGAGAATGATACTTTCAGTTGCCCTCATGGGGAAGACAAATTAATGTAGTTTTTCTATCACTTCAGCTCCGTTCATAAGAACGTTCGGTTCACTATGGAATGAGAGAAATATCATTGTCTTCCTTTTTTGTATGTTTGGTAAGAAGAAAGAGTGATGGGTCTCTGGAACACTGATGTTTACAGTCAACAAGTTGTCAACACCCGACGTAAATACGAATGCGCTTAAAACGCTCGTACAAAGAACTCACACGTTCTGAGATGTAGACAGTTTGCCTAAAGCGCTTGCCCCCCGAAAGACAGTGGTCAGGAAAAATGGACATTTTACCCGCCAGATTAAAAGGGTCGGCTAAAACCCGGCCAAATCTCTAGCTTTTCTTCGCTTCGTTCGAAATATTTCGCATGAAATAGCAAGAATCCTCCGGAATTTGCAGGTGAAAGTGGTTTTTCGCCCCCAATCGAAGACCACAGACCTGCTGGGTCAGTGAAGGGCAGATCGCTATCGCAGGGAGGCTGTTCAAATGGTTCAAATGGCTCTGAGCACTATGGGACTCAACATATTAGGTCATAAGTCCCCTAGAACTTAGAACTATTTAAACCTAACTAACCTAAGGACATCACACACACCCATGCCCGAGGCAGGATTCGAACCTGCGACCGTAGCAGTCCCGCGGTTCCGGACTGCAGCGCCAGAACCGCTAGACCACCGCGGCCGGCGCAGGGAGGCTGTAATTTACAAACCACCTTTCCAGTGTGATGTCACTTGTATAAGCCACACCATGGTCAGCGTGCAAGATCGCTGCAACGAACGTGAAACCTGCACGTGCCTTTAGCGACAAAGAAAGTCTACTTTTGCTGGACATTGCATCTCCACAGTACATTGAATGGTGTATGTCAGAACAATATTTCTGGCTGCAGTCATATCATTTTGGCACCGCATTGTTAAAGATACCACGGTTATAAACAAGGCGCGAAAACAGGGAGCTGCAGTCGGGAAGTGTCGTCCGTCTGCCAACATGGCTTTGGCGCATGAGCGGAATACTCAGCAGCACGCTATATACTGCGGGACGGAGAACGTCTTCGTCAGACTTCGATGGCTCATCTGAGGATGAGTGGCAGCGGCCCAGTCCAAATATCATGAAGTATATTAACGACGACCGCCTGCAAGTCCGAAATTTCATAAAAGAATTTCTATTCTCTACTTGTCCTAGATGTTTATCATCGAAGTTTCAGTTACGTTCAAGGATACATTTCATAAAAATATCGTCAGAAAACAATTCATCAAATTCATTTCGTATTGGATACCAATAAATCTACTACTTTCAGAATGGCGTTTCTTGCCATTGCCGAAAAGTGTTTTACATCCTTTGTATTTCAGGCTCCATCAGTTATTTTGTTGCCCAAATAACAAAACGCATCCACTACTTTCAGCGTCTGATCTCTTCATTACCTCTACAACAACTCATTTAATTTTATTACATTAGATTAGCCTTGTGTTACTTATGTTGATATTGAAGTCATTATCCATTCCGTCCAAGTGCTTTCATATCTCTGACAGAACTACAATTGCGTCGGAAAACCTCAAAATGTTTGTCGATACAATAATTTACCATCAGCTGTATGTATTGTAGGAATTTATTTTATGAACTTCTTATGCACTACCAGTTTCGGCATTAAATTGAAGCCATCTTAAGGCCCCACTCGTCATAGTCGTAAAATCGCTATACACGGAAGGAGCCATATAACTGGATCCGTGAATCAAATCGTCCCGCAACAGCACTTGGTGGCCAGACGACACAGTTATATGGCTCCTTCCGTGTATAGCGATTTTACGACTATGAAGTGTGGGGCCTGAAGATGGCATCAATGTAAAGCAGAAACTGGTAGCACATAAGTAGTTCATAAAATAAATTTCTACAATACATACGGCTGTTGGTAAATTATTGCATCAAGAAATACTTGCCAGTCGTTGTCCCATGGTCCATAATGGATCGACGAAGATCAAAATGTTTGTGTCTCCTTCATGAATTTTAATGTCCTTTCCAAACTGCTCCCTGTCTCCCCATAACATTTGCTCTCTCTACGGATTGTATAACATCGGGGATAAGCTACAACACTTTCTCACTCCTTCTCCACCACTGATTCTCTTGCATCTCCTTCGGATATTAGAACTCCCGTCTACCCTCTGTGCAAGTTTTAAATAACTCCCTGTATTATATTTCGGCTACGTTCACAATTTCAAGGAGTGTACTCTATTTAAAACCGTCAAATGCTTAATCTAAATTCATAAGGGGCGATCAAAACGTTTTCGTCCGAAGACCACACAGTCCAGAATCGGTATGCCAGTCGGGGAAAATCACCTTTAGCAATGAGGCAACCAACGCATGGGTGCACCAGTTGAAGATTTGATATTTCAGGTGTTATTCTGGTTACGATGCAAAGTTACTTTGGACACTCACGCATGGCCGAAATAACAGGCATTGCGGCGACCGCAGCCGTTACGAAACACATCAAATAAATTCGCAGTTGCAAGTAAGGACCACCATCAGCGGCACAATGGAATGACAATGAAAATACGAGTACAGGTCGTACACGCATGGTTGACGACATATGGATGTTCGGGTCTGCCCGTGACTCATGCACGGATACACAAAGGGTAAGGCGACAGCTAGCGATATGTGGAAAATCCGGGTTCGAGTCCCGGTCAGGCAGAAATTTTCATTGTCGTAATTCCATTCTACAGCTGATTGTTGTCCTTAGTCGCAATTGTGAATTAATTTGATGAAGTTGGAGATTATCGTCTGGTAAAACACCGTGACTTTCTGCGTGAAGAAGTCTGTAACTGCCCGCTGTAAATCCTCGTCCGACATGGATCTTCGACCCTTCGAAGCCTTTCTTACTGGACCGAAGGCGCGATAATCGCTTGAGATCAAAACTATAGGGCGGATGCTCCATAGCCTCCCAACTGCATTAGCATAACGCCTGTGTTACGAAATTTGCGACATGTAGACGTGCGTTATCATAAAGCAGCAGCTTCCTTGTCGCAGTTTTACCTTCCACTCGCGGATCGCCCGAGGGAAAAACGACTGAACGCCTCAGTACGAGCTCTTATTTCCTTATCTTTGAATGGTGATGATTGCGCGATTTGAAAGTTGATGGTAATAATATGTGCTCTACATCCTCCGTGAAGATCGGATTTCGGAATTTAGTGAGGAGCCCCTTCTGTTTAGCGCGCCGTCTGTCTGCCAGTGGGTCCCACTTCAAACTTTCTATGAGATTTGTAACGCTCTCGGAATGGCTAAATATACCAGTCACGAATCTTGCCGCTCTTCTTTGGACCTTCTCAATCTCCTGAATCAGACCCAACGGGTAAGGGTCCCATACAGACGAGCAACACTCCAAGACTGGACGAACTAACATATTGTAAGCTATTTGCTTTGTTGAAGGACTGCATCGTTTCAGGATTCTACCAATAAACCGCAATATAGAGTTCGCCTTACCCGTTACTTGAGTAATCTGATCATTCCATTTGAAAGCATTTCGAATAGTCACACCCAGATACTTGACGGACGTTACCGCTTCCAAAGACTGGTCATTTATTTTGTATTCGTACATTAATGGGGATTTTCGCCTTGTTATACACAGTAGGTTACACTTCCTAGTATTGAGAGATAATTGCCAGTCATTACACCAGACATTAATTTTCTGCAAATGCTCATTGATTTGTTCACAGCTTTCGTGTGATACTACTTTCCTGTAGACTACAGCATCATCGGCAAACAGTCTAATTCGGTGTCAGTGCCATCAGCCAGATCGTTTAAGTAAATCGTAAAAAGCAGCGGACCTATTACGCTGCCCTGGGGCACACCTGAAGTTACTCTTGTTTCTGTTGAAGTCACCCCGTTAAAAAACTTTCCATCCAACCGCATATGTCATCGAACAGACAGTAAGCGCGCACTTTTTGTAGCAAACGACAGTGCGAAACCGAGTCGAACGCCTTTCGAAAGTCGAGAAGTATGGCATCAACCTGGGAGCCGGTATCTAGAGCCTGCTGTATATCATGCACAAAGAGGGCCAACTCTGTCTCGCATGACTGCTGTTCCTAAACCCGTGCTGGTTTCTGCAGATGAGCTTCTCAGAGTCTACAAACACGTTGACCCCGTTTGGGCGCATTTGGTAATACCTTCGCCGTAGTTTACGTTTCCGCATTTGCTGCACGCACGTCGGAAAGTCACAAGTGCCACACTAATACCTATCCTTCATGTCGGAGATTATGAACCCGCGTCGGAGTTGCGCTACATCGCATGTACGCTGCAGCAACGCCCTCAGATGGAAACTTTTCGACCCCTCCTTATACACTCCTGGAAATTGAAATAAGAACACCGTGAATTCATTGTCCCAGGAAGGGGAAACTTTATTGACACATTCCTGGGGTCAGATACATCACATGATCACACTGACAGAACCACAGGCACATAGACACAGGCAACAGATCATGCACAATGTCGGCACTAGTACAGTGTATATCCACCTTTCGCAGCAATGCAGGCTGCTATTCTCCCATGGAGACGATCGTAGAGATGCTGGCTGTAGTCCTGTGGAACGGCTTGCCATGCCATTTCCACCTGGCGCCTCAGTTGGACCAGCGTTCGTGCTGGACGTGCAGACCGCGTGAGACGACGCTTCATCCAGTCCCAAACATGCTCAATGGGGGACAGATCCGGAGATCTTGCTGGCCAGGGTAGTTGATATACACCTTCTAGAGCACGTTGGGTGGCACGGGATACATGCGGACGTGCATTGTCCTGTTGGAACAGCAAGTTCCCTTGCCGGTCTAGGAATGGTAGAACGATGGGTTCGATGACGGTTTGGATGTACCGTGCACTATTCAGTGTCCCCTCGACGATCACCAGTGGTGTACGGCCAGTGTAGGAGATCGCTCCCCACACCATGATGCCGGGTGTTGGCCCTGTGTGCCTCGGTCGTATGCAGTCCTGATTGTGGCGCTCACCTGCACGGCGCCAAACACGCATACGACCATCATTGGCACCAAGGCAGAAGCGACTCTCATCGCTGAAGACGACACGTCTCCATTCGTCACTCCATTCACGCCTGTCGCGACACCACTGGAGGCGGGCTGCACGATGTTGGGGCGTGAGCGGAAGACGGCCTAACGGTGTGCGGGACCGTAGCCCAGCTTCATGGAGACGGTTGCGAATGGTCCTCGCCGATACCCCAGGAGCAACAGTGTCCCTAATTTGCTGGGAAGTGGCGGTGCGGCCCCCTACGGCACTGCGTAGGATCCTACGGTCTTGGCGTGCATCCGTGCGTCGCTGCGGTCCGGTCCCAGGTCGACGGGCACGTGCACCTTCCGCCGACCACTGGCGACAACTTCGATGTACTGTGGAGACTTCACGCCCCACGTGTTGAGCAATTCGGCGGTACGTCCACCCGGCCTCCCGCATGCCCACTATACGCCCTCGCTCAAAGTCCGTCAACTGCACATACGGTTCACGTCCACGCTGTCGCGGCATGCTACCAGTGTTAAAGACTGCGATGGAGCTCCGTATGCCACGGCAAACTGGCTGACACTGACGGCGGCGGTGCACAAATGCTGCGCAGCTAGCGCCATTCGACGGCCAACACCGCGGTTCCTGGTTGTCCGCTGTGCCGTGCGTGTGATCATTGCTTGTACAGCCCTCTCGCAGTGTCCGGAGCAAGTATGGTGGGTCTGACACACCGGTGTCAATGTGTTCTTTTTTCCATTTCCAGGAGTGTATAAATGCTATGTACATATCTTTGCCTTCTTCTGTCTACCTTGTAAGATAAGTCATAGGATCTTGGCCTCGCGAGGTCTTACATTCCTCCGGTGTAGAAC
The DNA here is from genome assembly GCF_023864275.1 of Schistocerca cancellata. Taxonomy (NCBI): domain Eukaryota; kingdom Metazoa; phylum Arthropoda; class Insecta; order Orthoptera; family Acrididae; genus Schistocerca; species Schistocerca cancellata. The sequence continues at coordinate 11,560,962 of NC_064633.1, forward strand.
TTCATCTCACAGAGGTCTTGTTCGATCAGTCTCTCCATTCTTCTTGTATATAATGTATGTATGTAATAAATTATTCTGAAAGTAGTAGGAATACAAACAATCCTAAGCAAATATGCAGCGTCTCGAGGTATACAGGAATTAGTGGTCACAGGTCGTTGTTGCGAGAGTGAATACCGCCACACTGAAATCCACCAAAAGCAAATGCAAAACTGTCTCTTTAAAAATGTAGATAAAAATTCGCATAATGCCCTCGCGAGTGTAAAATACTGTTATTACAGGAGAAGACTACAGGGTATACCAACCCTTTCACATGTCTTCAACTGAGAAATCAGCCTTTATTATGAAAGCATTAGTGAAACGTACACAAGGTTGTTGGGAAGGAAGGAAGCTGTAAAATATTTCTTTCTTTGTGTTTCGTTGAGAGTATTTATCCGACAGAATTTGGCATGATATGCCCCAGGAGGACATCCAACAATTCTCTCGATTAGTATCAAGAAGAATAACTGCTTGCATAAGGACCAGAGGCTGGATCAACGCGTTGTTACTTGCTCAGTTTCTGAAACTCTTCTGTCGAATAAATCGCCAGTTTTTTTTCTAGAATTGTCACAATTTGTTTCTATGCACACCTATGAATTTCCGCTCGATTGCCGGCCGGTGTGGCCGTGCGGTTAAAGGCGCTTCTGTCTGGAACCGCGTGACCGCTACGGTCGCAGGTTCGAATCCTGCCTCGGGCATGGATGTGTGTGATGTCCTTAGGCTAGTTAGGTTTAATTAGTTCTAAGTTCTAGGCGACTGATGACCTCAGAAGTTAAGTCGCATAGTGCTCAGAGCCATTTTTCTGCTCGATTTAGGATAATCCATTCATGGAGCGTCGGTTTTCAATTGTCTTTCAGTGTAATGTCATGTAACCTCTCAAGTCTTAAAGTTTCATTAGGTTTTGTTTTACCCGACTTGTTGCTTAACTTTTCTTTTTTTTTTTTTGCATGCGTTGTGTGGGACAGCAATATGGTGCGGCGATTAAGTTACTTTCTCTTCTATTTACATGGCGAAGTACGACGTGTGGTGTTCGTGTCGGGCAATGTGACCTGATTAACCTCTGCAAGAAGACGTCGTACGCCTCTTGATTGATTTAAATGGTTGCCGTTACCAGATTAATTATTTCAACAACTGTCTTTGCGCATATTTTTCCATCCGACTAACAGATACTAATGAACTAATGTATCACAGCAGGAACTATAATATTATTATTGCACTCAAGGGAATAGACAGTAGCCTAATTACTACGAAACACATAAATGGTGGATGATAAAACGTTGTTTGTTAGAATAACGTGTGAGGGTACGTAATAAAGAAAATTTAATTTTTGTACGAAAGTGTGTAAATGTATTGCGTTATCACAGTTACAATTACGTGGCTACGTGACTCGGAGAACTAAATAGACAGTTTTATTCAGTTAATAGCGTTATCGGAGATGTGCGTACAATTTCATGAAATCTGGAAAATGGAGTTAAATTGATTGTTAAGTGAACCGGCCATTCATGTTAACTACGCGAGCACGTGTGCAAAGCTCGATGTCTCGCAGTGGTCGGCTCACAGGACTCGCATACGGGAGAACGACGCTTCAAATCCCCGTCCAGCCATACAGATTTAGAGATTTAGGTTCTCCGTGATTTTCATAAAGTTTTCAGACAGATAGCGGGATTTCTTTCCCCGAATGGTCACAGCCGATATCCTCCCCAATCTGAGCTTGTACTATACCTCTAATAACCTTGATTTCGACGGGACCGGTGTGTTAGTTTGTGGGTCCGTGGAATACATTATAAGAGCTGTAACGCACATATTCAGCAGTGTGTAATGTTGTTACGAACACGTGGAAGTAATCATTCTCGTAGCTTCAATACTGTTTGTTTACTGTAGTCGATATCCTCTTAGCAGATTTTAAAAAGCACTTGAACTATACCTGACGTGTTGGATAATGTTACGCGGTCAGTCTTCTGTGAATGTGTTCCCCAACTTCTAGTGACTGTTCCTTTTATTACCTTCTTTTCACTCCTCATTTTAGGGCAGTGTAGAGACTGCTCAATTCGGAGCATACGGACAGGCTAGGGATAAATAAGGACCATTTCAAAAGGCGTATGCTACTATAAAAATGTTCCAAAACCGAGGCGAAGTGCCAGGGGCAGGCAGACGAACAAGCATTCCGTTCCTTCACTCCAAGCTCGCCCAGCGGAATATGGGACGGTACCCTGTGCCAGGCGAACATAAAATTCTTCGCAGAAGCCTTTTAGCAAAATAATAGATATCTTGCCAGTTGTCGCTTCCCAGAGGACCGCGTGAATTTTGGTTACGATGCCTCAAAATAACGTTCAGTTTAAACTTTCAGAATTTGGCATTCTAGATGGTTGTTATTGTATATTTTCGTAGTGCACACGGTTATTCGGCCGTGCTGATGAGTCGGGCTTATGGTAGCTCCCTTCTAAAATTGTACCATGTAGTGGGAGGGGTTTCCTGCCCTCCTACTCACCTCAGAGCATTATTGGTTGAAAATAGAAGCCGGCTGGCATGGCCGAGCGATTCTAGGCGCTACAGTCTGGGACCGCGCTGCTGCTACGGTCGCAGGTTCGAATCCTGCCTCGGGCATCGATGTGCGTGATGTCCTTAGGTTAGGAAGGTTTAAGGAGTTCTAAGCTCTAGGGGACTTATGACCTCAGAAGTTAAGTCGCATAGTGCTCAGAGCCATTTGAACCATTTTGAAAAAAGAAAAAAACATCTGCAAGAATGGGAGCTTGTTTAAAATCTTTACTTGGTTTTGACTGGACAGATGTCCCAGTCTTTGTCATTATTGGCTGGCGAATTTCTGTTCTGGAGAAAAAACCAAGTTACAGCGCGTTCTAAATGATAACACCTCTCATAAAGCTATTGGGGAGTGTTTTCATTCTCGGCTACGGAACAGTAATGACACTGGCTGCCGGGCCCTGCGGTTGCATGGAAGGCTCCAAATACTAAGGGACTTACATTTGAGGTCATCAGTCCCCTAGACTTAGAACTACTTAAACCTAACTAACCTAAGGACATCACACACATCCACGCGCGACGCAGGATTCGAACCTGCGACCGTAACAGCAGAGCGGTTCCGGACTGAAGCGCCTAGAACCGGTCGGCCACAGCGGCCGGCTGCACGGAAGGAAGTTTTCATTCGAGAACTGAGTGATGAAAGGGTAGTGAACTTTATAGAGTAGCCAGCCGCTACTACGCTGACTTTCGCATGGAAAAGAAGTGATGGTATGACATTTATTGGCCTGGATATAACCTTCGGGGTTCGGCTGCCGTGTTTTAAGTCTTTTTCGTTGACGCGAGTGCGGCGGCTTGCGTGTCAGTGATGATGGAAATGATGATGGACACAACAACACCCAGTTCCTTGCCGGGAATCGAACCCGGGCCGCCTTGCGTGGTAGGCGGTAACGCTACCGCTGTGCTACGGCGGTGGACGCCTTGTGCGCCATCTTTACATTTGGCGACTACAGCCATCATGAAATATACTAGAAATGAACAGCCAGCGATTAACTAATGCAATGACGACAGTGACAAGTTGTACCGGACTGGCGCTCGAACCCGAAATCCCTGCTTATCGTGAGCGGTCGTCTTACCATGACACCATCCGAGGACGCCTCACGGCCAGATCCAAAGTTCCACATGCCATCAACAATGCTTCTACCACAGCCGTTATGCATATTCCCGTATAGGGGAGACGTTTTAATTGAAAGATGCTTCCCCGCGTCGACGAATGAATACGATATTGCAGTGCCAGTGCTGTTCTGAAGTACGATCCAATGTTCCTTCAGGCATTCATATCAGAACGAACATTCCATCGTACTTCTAAACAATACAGGCACTGCAATATCGTATTATTATTCCTTTGAATTAACTTGAATCATCGTATGGGGTTCTTACTATTTCTGTAGGTCACCTTATATCGAACTTGCAACAAATTTTACACATAATTTCAAACTTTTAAGAAGTTTTTTTTTTACTAACTACCCTCAGAAACTATGAAAAAATAAAGTTTATCGCTTACTACATTTGCATAGTCATACAATAAAATTGCCACCCATGTAGGACCTTTTAATTTATTACTTCCTTAATACTAACTGTATTCACGAATCGTTTTGCAGTCAGTATTCACATATATCACTGAAAGTACCTACAAAAACATATCATTGTATAGCACAAAGTTCAGGAGATGCGATATCAGATATGGAGATGAGTGAAAAATTGAGGCATCATATATGACCTATTTATTTATTACTTCTTTACTACTAACTCTATCCCCAGCACTTCTGCTGAGTGTACCTAAGAAATTATATCATTATATGACACTTATTTCAGGGACTGTCACGCAATAAACGTGGAAACGCTATATGCGTGGAAAACTGCCGAATTATGTATGATGTTCTAACTTATTATATCTTTACTACTGACTCAATTCGTAACACACTAATTCATTGGCATACAAACACCTTAACACTAAAACAAGAAATAAATTCATCAAGCCATGGTTATGAAGGGTGAACTCTAAGGAGACAATAAAAAAATTAGAAGCAATAGAGAATATGGAGCAGTGACACATATACTTTCTGGACTGAAGGGAAATCTGAGAAAAGAGCTTTTATTAACATGGTAAAGAGAAGGAAATCTAAGTTAATTGGACACCCAATTCGACCTAAAAGCTTCAAATAAAAACGTCTTTAAAGGAAAAAAATCTATAAAAAAAATCAAGGTAAAGGCGCAGGACACCTATATAAGAATCTCCAGTTGCTACAATTAAGTGGTAAACACGGCGAGAACAGAGAAGAATGGCTGCATCAGCAAGGCATTGCCTGTAGTTTCTCATGATGATGACTATTAAGCCTGAATTTCTCCATTAGTTCTGAAGGAGATTTTTACTAGTGGGTCAGTAGCCAACAATTAACTTGTTTTATAAATAGACGTCTCACAAATTCACTTCGTTTAATTTTATTTGTGTACCTTTCGTTCTTTGAGAAACCGATACTTGCCGCTAGCTAGGAAAGATAGGTAAATAAATTAAAACCAAGTGAGTATTTCATAAAACAAATATCAACCTCTTACCTTTGTTGTTTAGCTACATGAATTACAGGCATCCACCCTTTTTCCTTCATCTTTGTTCGATTATATTCAATTAGGAATCACATACAGTAATCCACTGTACTCATATACCTCGATTTTCCGCTTCATTTCTTGCTTTCCAATAACGTAGCGCAACTTCAAATCGTATCTCATTTTTTTCTTCGGCTAGCAGCCTTCTTATTTCTTTTCCTCCTCTTCGAACCACTTTAAGTTTTTATAATATTTCGACATTCACACACGTTTTCCCACTTTCACCTTGTCTCTCTTTATTCTATGAATTCACAGACGCTAATTTTTACTTTCTAAGTCATGGTGAAAACGTTTTTGCGAATCTACTATTGTTAATTGTTATCACATGGCCAAATAATTCTTCTCTGTTAATGGTATCGTACATCTTTGCACTTCTTATCGGTTCCAAGACTGTTACAAAAAGAAACTCATACTTTTTGTTTCACTTAATGACATACAAAACACACATTCCGCATCATACGAAAAAGTTTCTTAATGAACACATTTTTTTAAAAAACTGTTAAAGATCACCACCTGTGTCTGGAACAACGCAACAGTTACTCTGCGGAAGATTGTTTCTGCCTTGGTTAGCCTGTGTGTGAATGGCGAAAGAGAAAAGTGTATAATTTTGATGCACCATTTCTAGTGAGTTCATAGAATAAAGAGAGACAAGGTGAAAGTGGGAAAACGTGTGTGAATGTCGAAATATTATAAAACCTTAAAGCGGTTCGAAGAGGAGGAAAAGAAATAAGAAGGCTGCTAGCCGAAGAAACTTTCGAATCGACCGTTCACTTTGAACTACGTACATGTCTCCCATGCGGTTTCCATTGCTCTCTGTTATGTATGCTTCATTGGCTTTCACACATGAGTAAGTTATCAACGTACACGGTCCATCGCACGGCGGATACCTACGTCAATCGGTGCATAGAGGGTAAGCGTATTACATGCGTCTCTGTCGTGTTCCACAACTCTGCTTTTTAATTTGGTGTGCTCTGTCCGTTGAAGCGAATCTTGAGCACATAAACAGGTCAGGGAAAATGTATTACCTTGGTGAGTAGGCCGCCAGTTAGTTTCCCAGTTTGAAGGCACTCTGCAGCAGTGAGGGTGCGACTAGACCACTTCGTCATCGTTCCAGCTTTGATACAATCTCGTTACAGTCGTTTGGGCAGAATCAGTTTGACTGTTTGTTTACACTCAACAATTCGACGAATGCTCTACTTCTAAAAGTTACTCCCTTCAGGCAACGAAAGTTGCTTCTGCTTACGTTTCTTTGGTTTTGAAGTGTTTTAAGAACATAGTCGTTTCGGTTTGGAACTCTTTTCTGTGTGTGTGGAAACGTCTCCAGCTTTGAATTCTTCCCATTTGTTCAGAATAATTGTGTTTTCTTTGCCTGCGTTCTTGTCTCCGAAATGATCTCGTGTTCGCTGCAGAAAGAAGAGGTGATTTTTTTCGTATGTGTCCCATCAATAACAGCGTTTACCATTTTTCTCTATTATTTTCGTTCTTTTCAGAAAACCTTTTTAACTTTCCCTCCTCTAGATAATGTTGGACGCATGGTATACGTAATTGTTACTTGTACTGATTACAATAATGGCAACTACAGTTGCGTAAATATATTTCTAACTACTACCGGTTCCTCTCACAAGAAAATTTCGGATGTTTTTCAAATACTTCTTTTACTAAGGATGTATCAATATTCAGGATACAATGATATGTCTTTACATATAAAGTAATGATTAGCCAGAAGCCGCATATCGAAAGTCTCATAGAATTACCTACCATTCCACGTAGTCTTCAGAGGTGCGGCACGTGAGTTACGTGTTATATGTCAACTGCCAGTGTTTCGCTTTACTTGTTTCTTTCAAAAGCGCATAGATCAGAACGTAGGAATACTTCTATTTCTTCTTCGTACTGAAAAACGAAATTGATATTTTGTTGCAACTACATAGAAAAAAGGATTGAGAGTATTTGCTGAAATATTCCTATAATTTGTTGTGCTACAGACTTTATACATTACACAGATATGTTTGTGTCTGATATTAACAGCATATTTCTCAACGCTGTAACTAACATGCTCTAGAACTTTACCAGGGAAACGGCGTCATTGTTCATTAATGTACATATTTTTCATTAATGTACATATAATTCAAATTTCTTATATTTGAATGACTATTGAAATTCTATTCTGGACTTAGTGACTCGTTTAAAGTTGCTGTTGAATTGTGAAAGCACCGTAAAGAAAAGTGGTGATGTTTGAAGTGATCGCCGTCTCAGAAAGTCTACGGATACCAGGCATTGATTGCTGGCTTCTGTTTTGACTGGACCAAAGGTGGGAATCCTCCTACATGCCGGTCAGGGGGCCCGAAGTTGGCGTAATACATCGACGAAACACTTAGCCCAATAAAATAACAATTCAGACGGCTGAAAGGTGTTTGATTTGACATTCCTGCTCTGAAAATTCCGTAGTTAGCAAAATGCTGTAATACATTGTACAGTTCAGCGTCTCTGGACATTCACGGCAGCTAATTTGACAGGCACCAGTCACGCAAGTATCTGGGAGTAGAAGCTACTGTGGTTACTGTAGAAGTGCCCTCGCCTATCGTTCTTAAGCTTTTACGATCCAACTTAATGGATGATACACTTATAACGGGACATTCGATGTATGAAATAATTGGCATCGTTACTAATAAACGATCTGTGGAGCTAATTTGCCTTTAAGGTCTAATATGCAGAAAGACGGATTGTTCCCATTCATCTGCAAAAATGCTGCACAGTTGTGGCCGATTTTCTGCTTCGTCACAAGATTTCACCAGTCTGCTCCATCAAAAGCATGTATTTCTTTAAAATCGAGGAGATCTGGGCAGATTGCTTTATCAAATTGATGTCAATACGGTCCCAGGCCTAAATGTTCTCGCAGTGAGAGAAGTTGTTATTCTGCATACTGATTTCGTTAACAGCTGTCATCGAACGTTATTAACAGTCGAGCATAATCCCACCTCTGAAAAATTTCCCCGTCGGGACAACAAAGTCAAACAAGCACCCACAGCCACGCGCCTGTTCAAGTGCCGCATCAACTGGACCGTTTTTCCATATGCATCAATCATGCCTTTTGAAAGTTGTTTTTCTTGGCCTACAAGGTGTTCGGTCCCGAATAATTCTCAATTCAACACTGATAGATTTAAACCGGAAGCCAAAACGCCAACAAATGATAAATACTGTTGCCTTGATGGTGGCGACTCACAACAAAGTGCTAACTCGCAGGAAGCAGCCAATGAATAAAAATTCTAGTAATTCAAACGCTCCGCAGTTACTTGTAATAAACTGTTTATGACGTCTTCATACTAACTAACACAAAATACATTCCCTGACCGATCTTTCCTCTCATTGAGGAATGTTTATTATCATTAAATTCATTGCTAGTTAGAAAGCAACAGAATAACAGATTATTGTAGCGAAGCAGAATTTATCCATCGTTGAGACATTTACAGATGAGGCATAATTGTTGACTTCAAAAATTGTACACTGGGATATGCCCTCAATAAGAATGTAAGAGTCACACTGGAGTAATTTTCCGTGACAGTTTTTTTTATCACATAAAAACTGACAAGTCAGGTTATAAATACCATTAAACTGTAGAGATTTTTACTTACCGCGCCAAATAATCACTTAGAATTTAAATTAAGTACTCAAAGTTCCTACACTTTCATTCACAAACTGATCAGCCATTTCAAGCAACACTGTTTGACCTTCGGAAAATCTATGGTATACCTCTAATCGCATTTGCAGCAGCCACTAATGCAGGCTGTTCCAGCTCGTCGGGTCCGGGCTCCGTTGTGAGCCGCGAAGCGCTCCCTGCTCCACGGAGCGGTGTCGCTCGCAGTGACCATTCAAGTGGGCCGGCACGTGGCACGGCTGGCTGAGGCAGGCGGCAAGGCAAGCATTTTGATGTGCCATACTCTTAGCTGCTAGACCAGGAAATACGATGTTCAGGAAATAAATAAGAAACAACTGTTTTACAAGAAATTGCATACCAAATTTATTGGGCCTCTGTAGCTTGAAATTTTCTTTTCCTTACAAGATCGGAAATATCGGGCGTCAAAGTGTTCGCAGCGTTAATGCGGAGGATGGCCTTCATTTTTGCATCCTGAAGAAACGATCGTTCCTTACATTTTACTCTTTTCATTGCTGAGAAAAGCTGCTAACAACAATACCTAGATCCAAACATGCACATGATATGAGCGGCATTGTTGTGAAGCTTGGGAAATGTTTTTTGCTGTAATGAAAGATACCATCGTGACAAATCCAACGGTTTGTAGTACCTCTCTTTCAACTAAGTTGAATTTTGCAATTCAATGATCTCCAATTGAAGTGACGGTGACAAGTCATCGGGGGAAACTGAAAAAGGAGTGCTGAACACCTTAAGTTCCATTTCCAAACTACTGAGCATTTCCAAACTAGTGAGGTCTCGGATTCGTGTTTCAAACGACGTGATGAGCTGCTTTAACTTTGCTTAGTAATCAAAAACGGTTCAAATGGCCTAAGCACTATGGGACTTAACATCTGAGGTTATCAGTCCCCTAGAACTTAGAACTACTTAAACCTAACTAACCTAAGGACACCACGAACATCCATGCCCGAGGCAGGATTCGAACCTGCGACCGTAGCAGTCGCGCGGTTCTGAAGCGCCTAGAACCGCTCGGCCACCTCGGCCGGCCTGCTTGGTAATTGCCGAAAATAGTACCTTCATGTAGTTTTAAAGAAGCAAGACGATTGAAGAACGTTAAATGTCCATTACTCATCTGCCTCTCAAATAAACGCAACTTCTCCATTAACGCTTTCATCTGGTAGTGCATGTCAACGATTTAGCTACCCTTTGCCCTGCAATGACAGATTTAAATTATTCAGATGCATAGTTATGTCAGCGAGGAACGCCGGGTCTGATATCCATTTTATATCTTTCTGACACCGCATTTCTTCCCCTTTCATTTCGAGAAAAAGGATTATTTCCTCACGAATGGCAAAGAGAACATCAAGAACTTTTCCCCGACTCAGCCAACGAACTGTATTGTGGTAAGGTATATCCCCATACTCCGCTTCCATATCTTTCAGGAATCCCTTGAACTGGCGATGATTCATACCGTGACGCCGCACAAAATTCACACATTTCACGACATCTTTCATTACGTCACCTAGCTCTACTGTTTCAGCACACAGTACCTCTTGGTGAATAAAACAATGAAGAGTCAAAATGTCTTTTGGTGAATAAAACAATGAAGAGTCAAAATGTCTTTCCCGAATTCGTCGCTGAGTTTATTTTTCAAAAAAGAAGCAGAACCTTGGTGACGCCCGATCATTTGTGGTGCACCGTCCGTCGCTACAGAATGGAGCTTATCCCACGGCAAATTCATATTGTCCACTGATTCACAAACAGCTTCGAAAATGTCACGTCCTGTTGCGCTGTAATCGAGTGGTACCACATCCAAGAGTTCTTCAGTTACGTGCAGCTCCATGTCGACACCACGCACAAAGACTGCAAGCTGAGCACAGTTCGATATGTCGGTGCTTTCGTCAAGCACTAGCGAAAATGCAACAAAGCTCTCCGCCTTTTTCTTGAGCTGTGTCCCTAAATCCGCTGCCATGTCCAGGATTCGACGAAACATTGTTTGCTTCGACAGGCAAACCCCTTCAATTGCCTGCACCTCCCTTGGAAATAAACATTCTGCAACTGCTACCATGCACGGTTTTACGAGTGGTCCCACCGAAAACGGCTTGCCACTCGTCGCAATGATGTGAGCGACCCTGTAGCTTGCTCGAATTGCAGGTTCAGTATTTTCTCCGCTCTCATTCACCTGAAAATTATAAACGCATTGCAGAACACGAACTACGTTGCATGTTTTGATACCCTCCGTATTACGTAACCGTTTCTGAACTTACGTCTCCTGGTATGTCGTTCTTAAGCCTGGCTAGCAGTTCTCTGCGAGAAACGCCTTCCACCTTATCATAGCGCGCTGCGTGAAGACGTGTATAACGTCGTTGTATATTGTACCTCTTCGCAGAATTAAATAATTTATGACATACAAGACATTGTGGACGACCATCCCTCTCAATGACTAGAAAGGTATCCTCCAATAGAGGTACAGGGCTCCCGCGGCTAGTCATAGCTGTCATAGAACACGGATTATTGCGTCAGTTGCGGCTGCATGCGGTCAGGGGGCAGTGAGTTCGCTTTCCCCCTCCAGGCGGCCTTCGAGCTGCCGCAGTGAGCGCTCTGGAGCGCTCCGGCTCCCTGGAGCTCGGCTGGAACAGCCTGCACTAATGCAATGCACTGATATTCTGTTGTGCCATGTCGTCGGCAGTCCAGAATCCCTTTCATGTTGCCCCACAACCAGACGTCAAGTAAAGCGAGACCAGCAGATCGCACTCACCATACAGTAGGTTCGTTACGTCCGATCTACTGGCTGGGGATTATGTTCACTCAAATAGCGACCTACCGGACGGTCACAACGTGCAGGGCCGACATTATGAAGACACCGCGTGTTGTGTCGCGTTGGTAGCGGTACATCCAAGCGCAGTTTATCAAGCAGAATCTGGAGATACTGCAAGTAGTTGCCACCCTATAGCGGTTCTTGCAGTTTATATGGTCCAAGTACGCAAACGTCAATGATTCCTGCCTGAATGATTATGTGGAACTGATACTGAGACCGAACCTTGACGACTGCCCAAGTATTTACGTCAGCTCGGATGCGGTGAGGATGGTGACTGAAAATATCATTTCTGGTAAATGGAGCCTCAGCAGAGAATTTTAAAATATTCTATGTTTTGAACATGCAACACGTGTATATGTTGTACATGAGAGGGATGCAATAATTGCATATACATCAGGAACAACAATATTTTGACGTGTTTTGTCACGTACTCTGCTGTCAAAAATTAAAGCAACAAACCGAAATTTTGCAAGGTTGAGTTTATTTTGCCACAAAACAGTATAATGAGGTGACACTCAACCAGAAACAATATAAAGATTACAGAACGTAAACAAGTGCACCTCACATAACGATAGGCAAAAATGTTCTTCGTTTTTTTCCAACTTAAGGGATTTACATGCACATTCCAACAACTGCTTAATGCGCTCGGTATGGGGTTTGACCACCTCTACAGGAATGCAGGCCTGACAAACGACAAGCACACTGTGAATGATATCGCCAATCTCATGTTGAGGCAATAGCAGCCATTCTTCCTGCGGCGCTGCTCACGAGTCGGAGAGAGGTGACTGGATGCTGACGTGATGAAAGCCGTGTCCCTAGTGCACCCCACACGCGCTCTAAGGGATTCAAACAGGGAGAATGAGCAGACCGCGCCATGTGCGCAATATCTTCCGTTTCCACTAAAACATCAACCACGCGTGCTCTACGAGGTCGAGAATTATCGTCCAGCAGTATGAAGTCTGGGTCCACAGCACCTCGCAACAACGGCACCTGAGCTCCCAAGAAATCGTCACGATAACTGATAACAGTTAAACCTTGCCGATTTAACCGTACAATTCCATGAAGAGATCTTCGAGTAGTCAACATAATACCTGCCCACACCATTAGGGATCATCCTCGATATCAGTCTCTCTCGGCACTGGTTGGGTCCCGAAATCGTGTTCCACCTTCTTTCCAGATGCTAATCCGTCTGTCCAGATCAGATCGGGATCCGTCTGTGAAAAGAACATTGGCCGACTGTTCGATCGCCCAGGTGGCACGTTGACGGCTCCACTCTAGTCGTTCCCTTCATGTGAAGACGCGTCAGAGGTACACACGCAGAAAGTCTCCGACTACAAAGACCACTTTGCCGAAACTTTCTGTACACCGTTTGCCTCGCTACAGAACGCCCAGTGCATGCTGCGAGGTTAGATGCCAGTTGCCGTGCAATATTGAGGCGGAAGCGTCCTGCCCTTACAGCCAGATGTTCTCTCTTTCTGATGTTCTGCTGGTCGGTGCAAGCGTTAGTCTTCGGTCTACAGTTCTGATCTGTATAAACTGTCGCCACATCGGGGAAACAACAGAGTTATTCACATTAAGCCATCGGGCCACATCAGTTGGCGACTGTCCTGCTTCCATTCTTCCCATGGTCATCCACCGCAACAAACCTGGTAGGCGTCTTCTCTGAGCCGTACTGTGACTGTGTGCTCAGTCATTGTGGATGTGTAGCTACCTGGCAAAAATTCTTCGTTTGATCGTTGGCCTGACGTCATCGTTAGCATGGCTCTCCGTTGACCATAGTGCCACCTTACGTGCAGGACACGATCGTACGGACATCCGTTAACAGTTTATACGATTATATCGCGAATTAGACATAGAACGCGGAAATGTGGGTTTGTTGCTTAAATTTTGGACACCACTGTATCATGGCTTTTTGGGATCGTTATTCACATCAGACTACACTTTTTGTCATGTACTGTTTTAACACGTTATGGTACTTTTACAAACTAGAAACACACGCAAAAAGACAGCGTTTTATTAGCAGGACGCTTAGAAAATGTAACAGACCTACTAAGGAGACTGCCTACACTACGCTTGTGCGTCTTCTTTTAGAATACTGCTGCGCGGTGCGAGATACTTACCAGATAGGACTGATGGAGTACATCGAAAAAGTTCAAAGAAAGGCAGCACGTTTTGTATTATGGTTAAATATGGGAGAGAGTGTCACAGAAATGATACAGGATTCTGGCTGGACATCATTAAAAGAAAGGCGTTTTTCGTTGAGGCAGAATCTTCTCACGAAATTCCAATCACCAACTAACTCCTTCGAATGCGAAAATATTTTGTTGACACCGACCTACATAGGGGGAACGAGCACCACGATAAAATAAGGGAAATCAGAGCTCGTACGGAAAGATATAGGTGTTCATTCTTTCCGCGCGCTATACGATATTGGAATAACAGAGAATTGTGAAGTTGATTCGATGAACCCCCTGCCAGGCACTTGAATGTTATTTGCAGAGTATCCATGTAGATGTAGAATTGGCAAGGTGCGGGTAGGACTCGAGTCCTGAGGTTTCCCTACACACTTGATAACGTATATAGACACTTCATCCATTCTGGGAATCGAGAATCTAGACCACTTTCGCCTGTTATCGGATTGATATTCACAAGATATCGGTCCCAGGAGTTCCCAAACTTTCGAGAACGTTTTAATTTCAAGGTTAACGTTACAAAACAAATGTCAAAAGAAATATTTTTTCGTGTGATATAATTACAAATTAACACTTTTCTGATTTTGTTTCCTTTACTTGTTTTGCCAAACCCCGCTCTTTACCTAATCTGATGATTCTACTTCAACGAGAAGTACCCTATAGATTCTGATCGGGGAGTTATCGAGCATCAAAACATGTAACATAAAAGACCGTACGTTTTGACCCACAAACTTCCATTTATTACACCGCCAAGGGGCTATAGACCTTAGACTCTGACATAAATTTCAATTCAATGCGTTTATCTGTTCCTAAGAGAAAGGGGGCTTAACACACATAAGACTGGTCAGATTCGTGTGATATACTAATTACAATTTAACTATTTTAGGATTTTTTTGTTGTAGTTGATCAATGAGAGGCTGCTTCTTACATAATTTAATGATTCCAGACCAACAGAAAGTACCCTAAAGATTTTGATGAGTTATTTTGAGAGTAAGAAAATTTGTGACGTAAACGACCGTATCGTTTGATGAGATTGGCCTAGAAGCTTCAGTATCTTGCACTGCCAAGGAACCGTAGGCCTTAGCAAGAGGTCTAAATTTTAACTTGAGAAGTCTCCGTATTCCCGAGAAAAAGTGTTTTCAACAGTCGGACAAACAGACGGACAGACGGACAACAAAGAGATACTATAACGGTTCCGTTTACACCGAATGAGGTACGGAACTCAGAAAATCATGTAACTCAAGAGAAAATAATTTTTTCAGTACAAACAACGGTTTTCTTAAAGTACATATAGCGGCAATCATATAAAAGCGAGAAAGTTGGCAAAAAAGTGAGTAACCTGTTTATTTTTTCAAAAGTCATCGTCATAACATTTTTTGCATTTATTGCACTGTGGGGCAATGCCTCCATGGAAAAATGTTTGCTGCTGCCTACGGAACCACCAGGCGTGCATCTCCTCGTCCGAAGCAAATCGTCGGCCATGAATGTCCTCCTTTACAGCTTCAAAAATATGGAAATCGCATGGGGAGAGGTCGGGACTGTATGGAAGATGTGTAAGGGCTCCTCATGGAAACTTGGACGGCGTTGTCAAGACAATCTTGGCATAATGTGGGCCCGCCCATCACATATTTGCAAACCTAGATACAATAGACAACCGCACACATTTTTCCATAAAGGCATTGACCGTCTTGTCTCACAATGGTATACATGCATTCACAGTTATGGGTACTACCTTCGAAATAAGAAACATTTTACTTACTTTTTTCCATCTAGTTTACATTTGAGAACCGCTTATTCCCAAGTTGATATTCGAGCGTCCCTTGTATTCATTTTGATTGAAAATTCAAAGTGAACATCCTATTTCGAATAACAGGCCCAAAAAACATGCGACTATTAATCAGATTGCGTGCATATGGTGTATCGTCTGTTGTGTGACTGGATTCGTGATTTCCTCTCAGAGAGGTCATAGTTCGTAGCGATAGACGGTAAATCATCGAGTAAAAGAGAAATATCTGGCGTTCCACAAGGTTGTGTCATAGGCCCGCTGCTGTTCCTGATTTACATAAATGATCTAGGTGATAATCTAAGCAGTCCCCTTAGACTGTTTGCAGATGACGCAGTAATTTACCGTCTAGTAAAATCATCAGACGATCAATTCCAATTACAAAATGATCTAGAGAGAATTTCCGTGTGGTGCGAAAAGTGGCAATTGGCACTAAACAAAGAAAAGTGCGACGTCATCCACATGGGTACTGAAACAAATTCGATAAATTTTGGGTGTACGATAAATCGCACAAATCTAAGGGCTGTAAATTCGACTAAATGCCTAGGAATTACAATTACGAGCAACTTAAATTGGAAATACAACATAGACAGTATTGTGGGGAAGGCGAAACTTCAGTCTGGAACCGCGTGACCGCTACGGTCGCCGGTTCGAATCCTGCCTCGGGCATGGATGTGTGTGATGTCCTTAGGTTAGTTATGTTTAAGTAGTTCTAAGTTCTAGGGGATTGGTTCTCAGAGCCATTTGAACCATTTTAAAGGCGAAACAAAGACTGCGCTTTTTTGGCAGAACACTTAGAAGATGCAACAAACCCACTAAAGAGACAACCTACATGACACTTGTCCGTCCTCTGCTGGAATATTGCTGCGCGGTGTGTGATCTCTACCAGGTAGGATTGACGGAGGACATCGAAGAAGTGCAAAGAAGGGCAGCTAGTTTTGAGTTCTCGCGCAATAGGGGTGAGAGTGTCACTGACATGATACGCAAGTTGGGGTGGCAGTCACTGAAACAAAGGAGGTTTTCTTTGCGGCGAGCTCTATTTACGAAATTTCAGCCACCAACTTTCTCTTCCGAATGCGAAAATATTTTGTTGACACCCACCTACGTAGGGGGAAATGATCATCATAATAAAATAATAGCAATAAGAAAGATTCAGGTGTTCCTTTTTCCCACGCGCCATTCGAGAGTGGAATGGTAGAGAAGTAGTATGAAAATGGTTCGATGATCCCTCTGCCAGGCACTTAAGTGTGAATTGCAGAGTAATCATGTAGATGTAGATGTAGAAACATCCCCTCATTCAATTTCGCGTCTTATACATGAGGAATCTTTTCACAGAGATACATGAAGCATTTTACATGTCTGGCTAACGTTTTCGTACATCTTAAAGAGAGACAACCCAACTTACATCAACTAAGCTCACACCAGAAAAAGAAAGATTAGTATTTAACGCCCTATCGTCAATGAGGTTATTAGAGACGGAGCAGAAGCTCGGATTGTTGGAAGACAGGGAAAATAATCGGACGTTCCTGTCTAAAGGAACCATCCTGGCACTCACTTTAAGTGATTTTTGGCAGTCACGGAAATTGTAAAGCAATTTGGCCGGACGGACATGTGAGTAATCCTCCCGGATAACACAAGTTTGATTGCCAATCCTAGGGGAATATATATTTTTACAGGACGATCTATTAAACAGGTGCTGCATGTTTGCAGCGACATGCCACTCAGTAGTAACAAACAAATTTAAACTGAGAATATTTGAAATAGAAATAAAACCAAGGGTAAGCTTAGCTAAATACGATATGTTAACTAAGTGACCTATGTACTCATTATGACATTTTGTTGTTGGTGATCCATGCAAAAATTTAATGACCCACATTCATTATCGTACTGACAAAAGCAACAAGTACTGCGATTACTACATCAGTCTGCATTATTCGCTAATACCAGTTTTAGATCATACGTAGTACCCACTTTTATTGTAAGTAAATTACCTACACATTTACCCTATTTTTAAAATATCTTATGCCTTAGGCCTATCATATAGATACGAATGCAGCCAATTCTTTCATTTATGTTTACCACCCATATTTCGGATATCCATACTACACAACTTCAGTGGTATTCATTTTATGTAATTTTCATGTCTCCGTGTGTTCTTGCGCATGTAGAAGTTTGTTCCAACTGGTAGATCACATTTACATATTTCACTTCACGTAACTTATACTGTAAGGATGTAGAGGCTTATCTCACTAGGGGTAAGATAGATACTGCCTACAGGAAAATTAAAGAGACCTTTGGAGAAAAGAGAACCACTTGTTTGAATATCAAGAGCTCAGATGAAAACCCAGTTCTAAGCAAAGAAGGGAAAGCAGAAAGATGGAAGCAGTATATAGAGGGTCTATACAAGGGCGATGCACTTGAGGACAATATTATGGAAATGGAAGAGGATGTAGATGAAGATGAAATGGGAGATACGATACTGCGTGAAGAGTTTGACAGAGCACTGAAAGACCTGAGTCGAAACAAGGCCCCCGGAGTAGACAACATTCCATTGGAACTACTAACGGCCTTGGGAGAGCCAGTCCTGACAAAACTCTACCATCTGGTGAGCAAGATGTATGAAACAGGCGAAATACCCTCAGACTTCAAGAAGAATATAATAATTCCAATGCCAAAGAAAGCAGGCGTTGACAGATGTGAAAATTACCGAACAATCAGTTTAATAAGCCACAGGTGCAAAATACTAACGCGAATTCTTTACAGACGAATGGAAAAACTAGTAGAAGCCGACCTCGGGGAAGATTAGTTTGGATTCCGTAGAAATACTGGAACACGTGAGGCAATACTGACCTTACGACTTATCTTAGAAGAAAGATTAAGGAAAGGCAAACTTACGTTTCTAGCATTTGTAGACTTAGAGAAAGCTTTTGACAATGTTGACTGGAATACTCTCTTTCAAATTCTAAAGGTGGCAGGGGTAAAATACAGGGAGCGAAAGGCTATTTACAATTTGTACAGAAACCAGATGGCAGTTATAAGAGTCGAGGGACATGAAAGGGAAGCAGTGGTTAAGAAGGGAGTAAGACAGGGTTGTAGCCTCTCCCCAATGTTATTCAATCTGTATATTGAGCAAGCAGTAAAGGAAACAAAAGAAAAATTCGGCGTAGGTATTGAAATCCATGGAGAAGAAATAAAAACGTTGAGGTTCGCCGATGACATTGTAATTCTGTCAGAGACAGCAAAGGACTTGGAAGAGCAGTTGAACGGAATGGATGGTGTCTTGAAGGGAGTATATAAGATGAACATCAACAAAAGCAAAACGAGGATAATGGAATGTAGTCGAATTAAGTCGGGTGATGCTGAGGGAATTAGATTAGGAAGTGAGACACTTAAAGTAGTAAAGGAGTTTTGCTATTTGGGGAGCAAAATAACTGATGATGGTCGAAGTAGAGAGGATATAAAATGTAGACTGGCAATGGAACGGAAAGCGTTTCTGAAGAAGAGAAATTTGTTAACATCGAGTATAGATTTAAGTGTCAGGAAGTCATTTCTGAAAGTATTTGTATGGAGTGTAGCCATGTATGGAAGTGAAACATGGACGGTAAATAGTTTGGATAAGAAGAGAATAGAAGCTTTCGAAATGTGGTGCTACAGAAGAATGCTGAAGATTAGATGGGTAGATCACATAACTAATGAGGAAGTATTGAATAGGATTGGGGAGAAGAGAAGTTTGTGGCACAACTTGACCAGAAGAAGGGATCGGTTGGTAGGACATTTTCTGAGCCATCAAGGGATCACCAATTTAGTATTGGTGGGCAGCGTGGAGGGTAAAAATTGTAGGGGGAGACCAAGAGATGAATACACTAAGCAGATTAAGAAGGATGTAGGTTGCAGTAGGTACTGGGAGATGAAGAAGCTTGCACAGGATAGAGTAGCATGGAGAGCTGCATCAAACCAGTCTCAGGACTGAAGACCATAACAACAACAACAACTTATACTGAAGGGCATTGCACATGTTCGACATTCTTTAGGGCTGACTTCTGTATACTTATGTCTGTTGGACCCAGATGTGACCTGTCGAATTGCATACCCCCTACGAACCTCATTCCACTTTTCAGCTGCTGTCCTGACAGAACACACCATTATCTTGGACAGAGTCCTGTTTCACCACAACTCGTTCACTGGCGCGTTAACTTGACGATGTCCTCTCTTATCCAAAGAAGCACACATGTAGCTCTTTGGCCTGGATGGATGCGTAACGTGTCTCAAGGGGGTTCTTTTGTCTACAGCGGCCAGTCAGGTGGCTTGCCATGAGATTTTTGTACTGAGCTCTGCATAGCGCATGCCCAATTTGCTCATGAGCTCCGTTTACTTCTGGTGCTCGTTCTGCTTCTGAGTATGCTTCGTCATACTGTCGCAGGTTGCTGTTCTACATCACGCTACTACAAATCTGTTACTGCAATCGTTACATGCTACTGGGTGCATTTGTGCATGAAGTGGTTGTTTCAAAATTTCACGCAGGCACGGTAAGTCTTGTGCCATTATTTGGCATTGCAGTCGAAAACGGAGCTTAGTTTATTTGTGGACAGGTGCAACTAGAGTGTCTTGGTTGGATCCAAACATCTATGCAGCTGAATATAATAATTCTAGTTACTAAAGCGCCTCACATTCTGCAGAAGTTAGTTTGACTCGTTGATGTCAATATTTGTAGATACTGTAACGTAATTTGATCGTTCACAATCCGTTTAAATTTCAATGCTGATTATAGAAGTGCCGTATACATCTGAATATTCTGTAAACTGAGTTCTTTTCTAATAGAACATATTATTAATTACTCTGGTTTCAATATTTGTTATTCCTCGTTGTCCCTTCTGTTGATCCGGAGAAGGCCACCAAACAGCGAGGTAATCGGGCCTGTACGGATTAGGGAAGAATGAGGAAGGAAGTCGGGCATGCCCTTTCACAGGAACCACCCCGGCATTTACCTGAAGCGATTTAGGGAAATCACGGTAAACTTAAATCAGGGGGTCGGACGGGGATTTGAACCGCCCTCCCCCCGAAAGCGATTCCAGTGTTCTATCCCTTCTGTACCTTAGTGGTTATTTAAACTCGCACTCTTCTACGGACCACAAAATTATTGCATACCCCGCTTAACTGGCAAATATCTGAAACCTTTCACTATACCGCTAATATTACATATATTTATATACGTAATGTGATATTATAGCATTTCTCGGTAAGTGCTCGTACAGCTGATTGATGACAAATGATCTCATTAAAAGTTCAAACAAATGCTATCTTCTCAGTCTGTGTTCAGAGTTCAGATTTTTTCGTTAAAATAACGTTCACGACTGTTTAACATTATGCAAAGTCCGTAAACATGTGTATTGCACGTAAGAACATGCATGAGGCGAATTCCATTACAGTAATAGCTTCCTAATTCCTAGTTCCTCTTATTTCCCTTGCTGTACTGTCTAACTATTTCTTTCTGAGACACTTGAACTTGTTTTCCGTTATGCTTGCGAAGATTAATTTAAGGGCTTATTTCAATAGTGGTACAAGTCCATTACCTCCACTTTTCTGCCTATAATGCTTCTGACATTAATGATCCAAACAAACAGTAAGAAAGGTTCATCTCTAGCAAGAAGCCATATGCTTGAATATTTCTGGTATCTCAACTGCAGATTTTTCAGCGCTCATTTAGCACTCTGTATCTCAAAATGAACAAAAATTGACTTCCACTACTGTTGAAATAAGCCCTTCAATTGTTGTCAGTTTCATGTAACTTGCATATTTTTGTTTGTTTGACTAGTTACGTCTACAAAGATCACAGTTAGCTTTTAGTGTGCACCATACTGATCGCTGACGGTCAACATAACCAGCTAATGACCTCTACCTACAAACTGTAGCTCATATGTGCCCAGAGAGGAATGTAAATGGACTGCGCGCTGCCTTTTCAAAAGTATCTGGGAAGGCTGTGTCGTCACAGACCACGCGCAGCGAACTGCACTCGGTAAGTCTGCGGCGCAAACGGTGGCGTCGCATTCTTTTTGCCGCCAAGCGCACCATTTTTATTTTTCTTCGCGGTATTTGTAGTAGAGTGTAGTCCTCAATATTGCTGTTCTTCACACTCAATAGGCAGGGGATCAGTGATGTCTTGGGCCGGCACGATGTTACTTGGTAGGACGCCACATGTCACAGGCGACGGTAGTTTGAGGGCTGCGCAGTACCTGGGAGAGGACCCTCCAAACTATTGTTGTGCCCTGTAGCAAATATTAAGGTTGTTGTTTCGTTTTCCAAAGCGATAATGCACGAGCACACCGCGTCCAGCTCGCGACCACTTCCCTCCACGACGCTAGAATCAGACTAATAGAATGTCATACAGTACATGCTCACATGAGACGGATTATACCTCATCGGGACCTGTCGAACATTACAGCGATTCGTCTCAGAGACCGTCCTCAAACACTGGAGGGGTCTCTGCGGTGAATGGCGGGCGGTTACACAGTAAACACCTCCACCGCCTTGTGGCCAGTTCGCCAAGGATAGGTCAAGCAAGGTAGAAAGCAGAGCCAGACAGCATATAAATTTACCCATAAGCAGATTTCGATGTTACTGGCATTATCTTCTTTCGTTTTTATTTCACAATAAAGATATTTTTATTGTTCACTGGTGACTCGCCTCAGCTTGTTTGGGCGACCATTCTGACGTAGCGGCAATAAAATATATACATTATGTGATCAAAAGTGTACGGACACCTGGCTGAAAATGGCTTACAAATTCGTAGTGCCCTCTATCGGTAATGCTGGAATTCAATATGGTGTTGGCGCACCCTTAGCTTTGATGACAGCTTCCACACGCAGGCATACCTTCAATCAAGTGCTGGAAGGTTTTTCGGAAAATGACCGCCCATTCTTCACGGAGTGCTTCACTGAGGAGAGGTGAGGCCTGGCACGAAGTCAGCGTTCCAAAACATCCCAAAAGGAGACAAATTGCGTCATGTCAGCATCGACCAGCCACTCTTCAAGACTAGCGAACAGTTCTGCGGGGAGAATAGGCGCTATTGCCTCAACATGAGATTGATGACACTTTCGCAGCATGTCCCGTCATCGTGATGCCTGTATTGGTACCAGAGGTGATCACGCCCCACACTGAGCACATTAATCAGTTGTCGGAAGGTGTGTGGCAATACACTAAGCTGGAAAATAACAAACAATATTTTTGTCTGCCGTTACGCACGTTGCAGTCTTTTACGATCTGTATTCTTTACATTGTTTTTACCTTACTATCAACAATTTACACTGTTCTGTGGCAGAATAAACGCAACCTTGCAAATTGACAATAAATTACGTACACAAACGTTCGTCACAAACAGCTCTATTAGTGAAAACCTTATCAAAATAACCGAGACGAAGCATAACGTATAGACCGGAAAAGCGCGGTAGGTTCTGTAGCTCATGCACAGGTAAAGTAAATTTCGCATATGTGACTGCCAAGTAAGAGGGTTCGTCGAATATTGGTGTCGGCACGGTAGCTCAGAGAGCTGGTTGGCCTCTGTAATAAAAAAACTGAGTGGATGGATCAACAAACGAACTTTAACGGATGTCATGTGACGTCCGCAACGACCAAACACAACGATCACCAACGAACAAATTGAAAAAAAAAAGCGGTCTAAGGCGCTGCAGTCATGGACTGTGCGACTGATCCCGGCGGAAGTTCGAGCCCTACCTCGGACATGGGTGTGTGTGTTTGTCCTTAGGATAATTTAGGTTAAGTAGTGTGTAAGCTTAGGGACTGATGACCTTAGCAGTTAAGTCCCAAGAGATTTCATATACATTTGAAAATTTTTTGACACTTTTATTCAACACAATAATTAAATTGACTTCACTGGGATGCAAGATTTGCCCCCTGGACATTATAGAAGACGGAATGTGGCTTTTAATATGGTGTGTGGCCACCGCGGACGGCCGTGTATTAATTGCAAAGTGCTTCCGCACTGACAAGATTTCCCACCTCTCGCCGTGTGGGGTAATGTTACGCAAACAGGAACATCGTCGAAGGCGATAGATACTGAAAAGTCTTTCAAATTTGTACGAACTGTTCTTCATCTGAAACCAAGTTCATGATGGTTGCTGGATATTTATTTAAAATGTGTGTGCCTCAATACTGGATCCCCTTTTAGACCTAAGTAAGTTCTTATTCGTAGTGTTGGTACCACGTATTGAGCTATCGGTTGGAAACACAGACATATTATTTGCAACAAATTTCATCAAGAGCTAAATATACTGAGAACCAGTGTGAAAACTTGAACAGGTTTCTACTTGACGTTCTTGAATTTACACCAGAAACGCCAATTAAATGTCGAACAGATAAAACTACACTGGTGTTCAAAATTAAAGCAATATGTCATTATTTCCCCGCCCTGTGTCTAATTCACTATATAATCATACAAACTGTCAACGGATGTTCGTACGATCGTGTTCTGAATGGAAGATGACACTCCCGTCTACGCACAACCACGACAACAATGATCTCAGGGCACCTATCAAACGGGTAGTGTTCGCCAGGCAGTTTCACAACAACAATCGCTGTGTGCAGACAGTGCAGTATGGCAATGAGATAATGCCTACCAGACACTCTGCGGTGAACTGTCATAGAAAGAATGGAAGCAGGGCAGTCGCAAACGAATGTCGATCGATGGCATAACGTGAACCACTACCTTCTTTCTTGGATGTGGAGACAGGTTATAGGGACCAAACGTTTATCCCAAAGCCGAGGGCAGGGCGGACTACGTGCGGCACCAGAAAAAAATGGTTAAAATGGCTCTGAGCACTATTGGACTTAACATCTATGGTCATCAGTCCCCTAGAACTTAGAACTACTTTAACCTAACTATCCTAAGGACATCACACAACACCCAGTCATCACGAGGCAGAGAAAATCCCTGACCCCGCCGGGAATCGAACCCGGGAACCCGGGCGCGGGAAGCGAGAGCGCTACCGCACGACCACGAGCTGCGGACACGGCACCAGAAAGAGAGAACTCTTAGTTACCTGCAAGAGCACGACGGTACCGCCTTAGTACTGCACGGAAACTGACGTCTGACCTCACAGCATCAACTGGATTACTGGATGTGTTGTATCGCGGCCACACGGTGTACAGAAGGCTTCCACAGAATAGCCTTTACTGTCAGAGACCTGCTGTGTCTGTAACTCTGACGCGTCTTCACAGAAGGGAACGTCTGGAGTGGAGCCATCAACAGGCCACCTGGATGGTCGAATAGTGGACCAATGTTATTTTCACAGATGAGCCTCAGTTTGGTTTGGAGAGTGATTCTCGAGGACAGAGACAGATACTGACGACGATCCCTCACGGTGTGGGCAGGAGTTATGTTGCCCACTCGAACACGAAATTTTAGGCGTGTATCGTCAAGGCTTAACTCTGTCAGGTATCGTGACGCGATCTTGGGACGTCATCTGCGGTTGTACCGAGGCGCTGTGAACCCAGAATTCGTGTTGATGGACGATAATGCTCGACCTCATAGAGCACGGGTGATTGATGTTTCCTTGGAAACGAAAGATATTACACGCATAGCGTCGCCTGCCCGCTCTCCAGATTTGAACCCCATTGAGCACGTCTAGGACGCTAGGGAGACAAATTGCGTCATGTCAGCATCCACCAGCCACTCTTCAAGACTTGCGAACAGTTCTGCGGGCAGAATGGGCGCTATTGCCTCAACATGACATTGATGACACTTTCACAGCGTGTCCTGTCATGGTAATGCCTGTATTGGTACCAGAGGTGCCCACACCCCATACTGAGCACATTAATCAGTTGTCGGAATGTGTGTGGAAATACACTAAGCTGGAAAAAAAACATACAATATTTTTGTCTGCCGTTACGCACGTTGCAGTCTTTTACGATCTGTATTCTTCACATTGTTTTTGCCTTACTATGAACAATTTACACTGTTCTGTGGCAGAATAAACGCAACCTTGCAAATTAGCAATAAATTACGTACACAAACGTTCGTCACAAACAGCTCCATTAGTGAAAACCGTATCAAAATAACCGAGACTAAGCATAACGTATAGACCGGAAAAGCGCGGTAGGTTCTGTAGTTCATGCACAGGTCCGTATAAACGAAAGTAAATTTCGCATATGTGACTGCCAAGTAAGAGGGTTCGTCGAATATTGGTGTCGGCACGGTAGCTCAGAGAGCTGGTTGGCCTCTGTAATAAAAAAACTGAGTGGATGGATCAACAAACGAACTTTAACGGATGTCATGTGACGTCCGCAACGACCAAACACAACGATCACCAACGAACAAATTGAAAAAAAAAGCGGTCTAAGGCGCTGCAGTCATCGACTGTGCGGCTGATCCCGGCGGAGGTTCGAGTCCTACCTCGGGCATGGGTGTGTGTGTTTGTCCTTAGGATAATTTAGGTTAAGTAGTAAGCTTAGGAACTGATGACCTTAGCTGTTAAGTCCCATAAGATTTCATATGCATTTGAAAATTTTTTGACACTTTTATTCAACACAATAATTAAATTGACGTCACTGGGATTCAAGATGGTCCCCTGGACATTAGAGAAGATGGAATGTGGCTTTTAATAGGGTGTGTGACCACCGCGGACGGCCGTGTATGCATTGCAAAGTGCTTCCGCACTGACAAGCTTTCCCAACTCTCGCCGTGTGGGGTAATGTTACGCAAACAGGAACATTGTCGAAGGTGATAGTTTTGGTGGTCCAGATATTACGATTTGGGTAGGCATAGAGCTGCATGGGAGCACTGACTTCCAAATCTTCGCACACGGGACTCTCACCCATCTACGTCACTGTGATACTGTACTCTGTATCCTTGTGCATCTTTTCATTGGTGCGTTCGGCCTTGCTCTCACTTTTTTGGGTGACAAAACACGACAGCCTCGAACAGCGTAGGTGGAACAACTGTCCTTTCCCCTAACTTAAATCCCGTCACGAACTTCTGCAGTTTGTTGGAGAGACTTACTGAAGCATGTCCATATGCACAATAAACATCGAGCGAATCGCAAATTGTTGAAACGAAATAAGTCAAAATTTTCAATTCTCGTTTTTTCACTGAATAATACATTTAAGAGTATAGCCCGTCGTTGGTGTTGAAATGAAACATGTCACGCTCCTACAAGTGGTAGAAAAGAAGGTCCACCCTACGCTGTTTATTGGTGAAAGCAAATAACTCACTGACTTATTTCTTTTCAACAGATGCTGCTCGTTTCCGCGCAGAATCTGTTTTCCTCCAATAGTACACATTGTTCAAATGGCTCTGAGCACTATGCGACTTAACTTCTGAGGTCATCAGTCGCCTAGAACTTAGAACTACTTAAAACTAGCTAACCTAAGGACATCACACACATCCATGCCCGAGGCAGCATTCGAACCTGCGACCGGAGCGGTCGCTCGCCTCCAGACTGTAGCGCCTAGAACCGCACGGCTACTCTGGCAGGCTAGTACACATTGTTGATTAAATTATCCACTTCTTTTGTTGTGGCACTAACAGTCACTTTTAATGTTCATTGAGCGGCAGTTGATTGTATTACTACGGCTCCAAAAAGAAGAATAAAAAATGGTTCAAATGGCTCTGAGCACTAAGGGACTTAACTGCTATGGTCATCAGTCCCCTAGAACTTACAACTAATTAAACCTAACTAACCTAAGGACATCACACAACACCCAGTCATCACGAGGCAGAGAAAATCCCTGACCCCGCCGGGAATCGTACCCGGGAACCCGGGCACTGGAAGCGAGAACGCTACCTCACGACCACGAGTTTCGGACAAAGGAAGAATATTAGTGCAGATTATGAAAGCAATAAGGAAAAGATAGCTCGTACCAAAGGACTCCCTTACCGAAATTACAGAGGAGATTATGTTCCAAGGAAAGCAGTTAGAGAATCTTGCAGGTAAATATCAGTCTTTCTTGGAGCAACCGTATGAACCTGTATAGATGTAAATAATATCAGTATCACCAGCAATGCCAGTCTTATGTTATTAATTCCCTCTCAGCTGCAGAATGAAATCTTATGACTCCATCGCCGTAATTCAACGCCGCGCCACCGCTACGGTCGCAGGATCGAATCCTGCCTCGGTCATGGATGTGTGTGATATCCTTAGGTTAGTATTTTAAACATAGCTGCGCAACAGCAACGGTTCCACGTAATAAGACTAAAAACAGCCGACCAGTTGCAATGGATAAAGTAATCTTTACCTAGGTTTCGACAGGTTTAAATCTGTCTTCTTCAGAAGGCGGCAGTATTACATTAATATGGAATGATGTAGCAGTAATACATATGACAGTATTCACTTTTTTGTTTGTCCCTAAAAGTGTAAAGTAATGACTTATTTCTCTGTTGGTCCATTACGCCCAGGGGACATCGGCTGGTACGCACTTTTTAATTCAATAAACTTTACCAACAGCCGGGCAC
This sequence comes from Schistocerca cancellata, assembly GCF_023864275.1. Taxonomy (NCBI): domain Eukaryota; kingdom Metazoa; phylum Arthropoda; class Insecta; order Orthoptera; family Acrididae; genus Schistocerca; species Schistocerca cancellata. The sequence continues at coordinate 11,589,039 of NC_064633.1, forward strand.
TTTCAGACATATTATTTAATTTTAAAAGCAACCAGTTTCGGCAATTCGTTTTGCCATCTTCAGGACCCATACGCTATTTTTTTCTCGAATCAACAACCTTAAGGTATAGCTCTATAAAACTAGATATCGTGAATCCCAATCGTTGTGCACAATGAATTTCCGAATCTAGTTGCTTTTGAAATAAAACAAAATATCTTAAAGTGTACGGCTGTTGGTAAAGTTTATTGAATTGAAAAATTACTTATTTAGTTTCTACAACTGACGATTATTTTTGTCAGCAACGCTGATGGAGTATCAGAGCGACGTACAACAGGAACTCCTTAGCAACGTTGTGGGCGACGTCGGAGCACATTGCAGAGCATGCAATGCCGTGCGTGATGATCACACTCTATGAAGAATCATGTCCCATCTTCCCTAATGTCCAGGGGATCATCAGAAATCGCGGTGACTTCAGCGTAATTATTGTCTTTGCGTAAAGTATTTATTTCTTTTCGTTACCTTCTGCGCTATAACGTAACAGTTATTTTATGTGTGGTCCAAGTGTTACAGTCTTATGTTGGTAGTGAAACATCAAGTGGAAGTTACTTTCGTCCGTAAGTTTTCCTCAGCTGTGCATGGATTATAGATATACATAGGGCATTTCATTATCTGCTGCCCTCGAAAGTTAAGCGCACACACACTGGCGGATATGCAGGTAGTCAAGTGAGTAGCTTAGATATAACCTATAATTTTTCCAGGACTTGAAATAAAAATCTCCGCCCGGTAGAGAAATAATATCTGAACCTGATGTGATAACTGTTTGAGTCCGAACATAAAACGAAAACAAGTTGCGCCCGTCTAGCAGTAATTTGTAGTTTTGTCTTGTAAATAATAGATTTCAGCTATCAGTCGTCATTTTTTTTTAATTTTATTGGCAGATCTATATTTCAGCTAGAAACTTGCCATTCTCAATGCACTATCATTTTTGATTAACGCATGTAATGTCTGTTGGTTGGGCTCCATCCACAGTTCATTGAGTATTCAATGAAGTAGTCATTGAGTATATTCATTGAGTATTCAATGAACTGTGGATGAAGCCCGACCAACAGGCGTTACATGCATTGATCAAAAATGATAGTTCATTGAGAATGGCTAGTTTCTAGCTGAAATCTGGGCCTTCCAATAAAATTTATAAAAGGACAACTGATAGCTGAAATCTATTGTTTACAAGTCAGTATAACAGTCGCTGCATGCAACAACCTTCTGAATGGAAGGTAACATGATCAGTTTGTTTCCCACACCCGGGTTCCCGGGTTCGATTCCCGGCGGGGTCAGAGATTTTCTCTGCCTCGCGATGACTGGGTGTTGTGTGCTGTCCTTAGGTTAGTTAGGTTTAAGTAGTTCTAAGTTCTAGGGGACTGATGACCTCAGAAGTTAAGTCGCATAGTGCTCAGAGCCATTTGAACCATTTTGATCAGTTTGTAGTTTTTAATCAGGAGCGCCATCCTTGATGCCGTATTCGTAGGTATCTGGTATTTATTTGAGTCTTCTGTGCACTGTCAGCTAGTGAACAAAATACAATCAAGCAGAAAACTGGAATTGCTCTCTGGGTAAACTGTAAACATCCTAGAAAATAGAGAAGTACGTGATATTTCCAACAGTGAGAAATCTTCTGATGGGGCAGCGGCTTCGTACATGTCTTAAGGAACTCTTAAGGACTGTTACTGACATGTATACTTACAACGAGATTAAAATCCTACAGAAAAATTGCAAGAGCTGACAGATGAGCCACAATACTACAACATGGGAACAGGAACTTACGGTCCTGGAATTCATCCTGAGTCAGTGAAAGCTTAGGAACAGCAGAAACAATAACGACAGCAATGCATTCGCGCTGTAAGTTCAGCAACTGTTGAAGACAGCACTACCTGATATGCGTGATCGTATCTGGATGTAGCCTGACGGAGGAACAGCTCAGGCTGATGTGCAAGTGTGTCATCTAATCTGTGCCACATATCGCAAGCGTTGGATCGGAAACTGAGGTCCAATTGGAGCGGCTGATGCCTGGTGTACTTGGTAGAGTGCTCCAACACTTTATACGAAGATGTTATCTACATCTACATCTACATCTACATTTATACTCCGCAAGCCACCCAACGGTGTGTGGCGGAGGGCACTTTACGTGCCACTGTCATTACCTCCCTTTCCTGTTCCAGTCGCGTATGGTTCGCGGGAAGAATGACTGTCTGAAAGCCTCCGTGCGCGCTATAATCTCTCTAATTTTACATTCGTGATCTCCTCGGGAGGTATAAGTAGGGGGAAGCAATATATTCGATACCTCATCCAGAAACGCACCCTCTCGAAACTTGGCGTGCAAGCTACACCGCGATGCAGAGCGCCTCTCTTGCAGAGTCTGCCACTTGAGTTTGTTAAACATCTCCGTAACGCTATCACGGTTACCAAATAACCCTGTGACGAAACGCGCCGCTCTTCTTTGGATCTTCTCTATCTCCTCCGTCAACCCGATCTGGTACGGATCCCACACTGATGAGCAATACTCAAGTATAGGTCGAACGACTGTTTTGTAAGCCACCTCCTTTGTTGATGGACTACATTTTCTAAGGACTCTCCCAATGAATCTCAACCTGGTACCCGCCTTACCAACAATTAATTTTATATGATCATTCCACTTCAAATCGTTCCGCACGCATCCTCCCAGATATTTTACAGAAGTAACTGCTACCAGTGTTTGTTCCGTTATCATATAATCATACAATAAAGGATCCTTCTTTCTATGTATTCGCAATACATTACATTTGTCTATGTTAAGGGTCAGTTGCCACTCTATGCACCAAGTGCCTATCCGCTGCAAATCTTCCTGCATTTCGCTACAATTTTCTAATGCTGCAACTTCTCTGTATACTACAGCATCATCCGCGAAAAGCCGCATGGAACTTCCGACACTATCTACTAGGTCATTTATATATATATTGTGAAAAGCAATGGTCCCATAACACTCCCCTGTGGCACACCAGAGGTTACTTTAACGTCTGTAGACGTCTCTCCATTGATAACAACATGCTGTGTTCTGTTTGCTAAAAACTCTTCAATCCAGCCACACAGCTGGTCTGATATTCCGTAGGCTCTTACTTTGTTTATCAGGCGACAGTGCGGAACTGTATCGAACGCCTTCCGGAAGTCAAGAAAAATAGCATCTACCTGGGAGCCTGTATCTAATATTTTCTGGGTCTCATGAACAAATAAAGCGAGTTGGGTCTCACACGATCGCTGTTTCCGGAATCCATGTTGATTTCTACATAGTAGAATCTGGGTTTCCAAAAAAGACATGATACTCGAGCAAGAAACATGTTCTTAAATTCTACAACAGATCGACGTCAGAGATATAGGTCTATAGTTTTGCGCATCTGCTCGACGACCCTTCTTGAAGACTGGGACTACCTGTGCTCTTTTCCAATCATTTGGAACCTTCCGTTCCTCTAGAGACTTGCGGTACACAGCTGTTAGAAGGGGGGCAAGTTCTTTCGCGTACTCTGTGTAGAATCGAATTGGTATCCCGTCAGGTCCAGTGGACTTTCCTCTGTTGAGTGATTCCAGTTGCTTTTCTATTCCTTGGACACTTATTTCGGTGTCAGCCATTTTTCGTTTGTGCGAGGATTTAGAGAAGGAACTGCAGTGCGGTCTTCCTCTATGAAACAGCTTTGGAAAAAGGTGTTTAGTATTTCAGCTTTACGCGTGTCACCCTCTGTTTCAGTGCCTTCATCATCCCGGAGTGTCTGCATATGCTGTTTCGAGCCACTTACTGATTTAACGTAAGACCAGAACTTCCTAGGGCTTGTATTAAACGTGGTGTTCGCCATTTTGAGCACCTTCTGTAAAGTACAACATTGTTACGTGAACAGCACATTGTCTTCGTTGAAATTAAGGCGCTTGTGCCTTCTTGTTCCTTACGTTCTAAAGATTTTACTGCAGCTCAATACTACTTCGACGACCATTAGTCCATATTCCAAAGTTGATTTCGACTCGTCTATCAGCTCCTTCAGTTTTTGCTCAACCTTTGAATCGTACTCTAAACACATCGACGCACATACTTTTGGAATGCCCACGGCGTCGTTAGAGCAAATGGTCTCGTATATAAGGAAGTCGAAATGCCAAAAAGTGTAACGAGGATCGACCCCTAATGCACGAACAGGCAGTCACACTGAACTCAAAAACTGAAACGTATTGCGCATAAATGAACGGGGGTGGGACGTTAGATACTTGATTTTCCCTTTGCCATCATCACTGGAAACAGCAAGAACGACGCAGTATACATGTGGAGCTATTGAAACTGGAAAGACAACAGTAAAATTGTTGTAGGAGAATCTGATGCCAAGCACAGGCTAATTGCAACAATAAAAGTGACACAAACACGATCAAGACAGTATGCAAAGCTTCGTTTCCATAGATATAAGTGCAGCTCGTCAATATTGGCCTTTTGGTAAGCATGATTAAAAGACTAGACAGAAAAGAAAGGGAAGTATGAACTGTGTTCAGTGTGAGGAAGTCTCGCGCTGCCACAAGAAAGGCGTTATGCATCACGGGAAGTATTACTGTCAATATCGTTTGAGGTATGTTCTACAGAGTATCAGAAAGCATACAGCTTACGAAATGACCCTGAGGTAAAAATGGAAAAAGTCGACCTTATGCTGTACCACACAAACAGTCTTACTTCAGTAGATCGGAACTGATACAAAATGACTTCAGAAAATTAGTAGAGGAATCTATCAAATTATAGGCATTTTACCGATGAATTTAAACGTTCTTTTACTTTTCTGACCTTAGTTAGTATTTTTGCGTTACTTTCTTTTCTATTACGGACACTTATCAACAGAATTCTGTATCAGCTCACAATTATGCTCCATGTTATTTGATGCTTTTAAGTTAAAATTCAGTGAAGTGCAGGATAGATCAGACATCATAATTAGTGACTGAAAGTGAAACAACATTAACACTTCTTTCCACACTTGTTTGCCATATCTCGAAGCGGGAAGACTGGAGCAAGACTGTCACATTTACAACATATAAAACACAACTGAATCCCAAGCTTTCCGAATTTTTAAAAGCTGTTGGTCAAATGTTTGACTGACCCGAAAACATGACTTCCTATAAATTACACAAAGGGCATCCATCGGAATTTTCATAGACAAACTAAGAGTGGAGTGGACAAATGGGGAAGCAAATTCAACCGTATGAGGTCTGTATACTTGTTTGAAAGTTAACCGGATTAACTTTCTCACACTTTCAGGGCAAATTACACTATGAATTACAGTCCGAATTTTCGTAGCCAAACGAAGACTGGGAAACTGACAAATGGTGTACAAAACTGACCAACGGGAGATCTAGTTTTGCATAAAGGGGTTTGAGTGTTTGACAGTCATCCAGCTAATGAAAACTGAAACATTTTTACCTATTTAAATGATGTGTCAAAAAGATTTCCCCTTTAAGGTCTAGCGGTTTTGCGCGTAAAAAGTTGCATTCGCGTGATATTTGTCTCCCAGAATGGCATCGTTCGAACGAAGGGCTAAGCTGACAAAATTTCGAGAACAGAAGACGCCAAGAAAGCAATTGAGGTGTGAGAAAGTTTGTGTCTTACAGGTGTATCTACTGAACGTATAAAGTATTGCGTTGGCGTGATATTTGATTTGTACAACGGCTTCGTTCGTATCAAATACTACATTTAGCACATTTAGAGAACACATAATAAAATGCAACCCCTGCCACCGTCGTTTGGACGTTTTTTTATTATACTGTAACCACTTTCAGCGACTCTATACACCAGCTTTGGGCCTTAACTGACGCTGATGGGTTGAACTCAGTTGGTAGTTGATGGTTACAGACGCGACATCGCTTTTACAGTATTGTACGGAAGCCAGCTCACAGATGTTGGCCACTGATGGGATCATACATGCGATTGGAATTCAACCCCTTAACGTCAGTTCAAGCCTGACGATCGTGTATTGAGTCACTGAAACAGCCTGTAATACAATAAAATAACATCAAAACGACGGCTGCAGGTGTATTGTTTTATTACGCAAGCGAACGGCCGAAGTCTCGCAGCCCGTCAGTCCCAAGGATGGACATAGAAAAAAATTCGAGGACAGTTTCATGTACACAACATGAAATACAAAAAATAAATAAAAAAAGGAACGGTCAAACATTTTGTGAAATGATTTGTCTAAACGTAAGAAATAAAATACATTAGGGTAATACCTGGCGCGTGAATGAATGATGCTCTCCAGATAATTAGTTTCCTGTTCAGAATGCACATTTTCTTTCCTGATATCTGAAGGATTTTCTGCTCGAAAATTTTTGAGACTGAAAAAATGTTATAAATTTTACAAACATTTTGGCACAAATGATATAAATATGTCAAGTCCACACAGCAGCTCACCGCCGAGAAGACATAATTTACCAGACAATATTGTCTAGCACTCATCAGAATTCAGAGATTCTAAGAAAAACATTGAAAATGAATTTTTCGATCGGTACATCGTTTGCTGTACATGATTTAGAGCATCATTCAAAGGTGCGACAAACGTTTCTCTAATATATTTCATTTCTTACTTTCATTTCACAGAACATTTGACCATTTTTATTTTATAAAGAAAATTTTTAGTCATTTTTTGAGGTCATTTCAAAAGTTTTGATACCGATGCATGTTTCTGTTCTGTTGCGATTTTCCTCTCATGTCCTTTTCGAAACTGCATAATTAAATGTTTCTTTCCAGCATAAATGTTGTAATCAGAAACTTGCATTACACCATGATAATGACCACTTTCAAAAGTGTGTTATTTCCACTCTCCCACTGGTTTACAGCATCCAGTACGCTACATTATTTTAATATTATATTTCATCTCTTTTTCAGTTCGTCTGTTTTTACTTGTTTTAAATTTTTACTAAATGCATTATTGTTTATGTATGGAGAATGAAGACAAACATCTCACATTTGTTAACAAGAATGATTTGTGGTAGTGTGTATTAGTATGTATCTTAACGATGATTCGTCAGGCAGTATTTTACATATCACATAATGTAATTTCTACACTTTATAAAAGCTGTGGAACACAACCAACGAAAAACATTTTAGAACTTAGAATTTGGCTTTTTATGAGCGTTATGCAGATGAGCTTTTCGTTTTTAAAATAATTCGACAGAGCGTCTTTTTACAGAAAAATGTACTCAGTCTTTGTTTACAGTATGGCATGTTAGCGGAGACTCAGAAAATGAGGGAAAGGAAAGATGACGGCTGGGAGAAAAAAAAACAGTGTATGGAAGACGATCTAGTGGCTTGAGAGAAAAACATTTTGTAATTTGTTCCTTGTGTTCCCAACGTAAGGAAACATACGTAAACCTGCTACTGAGATACGAGAAATTGGTTAACAGTTTCTTCTTCATTTTTATACAATTTTAAGTATGTTTTGGTTGTACAAGCACATCTTAAGTAGTCTGAAATAATTTCAGTAAACTTGGTGACAGGAAACGAGAGACATGAAGTTCAAAAGTTGGCAACAATGCAGTACAAAACACAAACGATGTTGAAGAAATAACGGTGACATATAGATGGGTAAATATGTTGTTACTGCAGGGCAGCATCTGCTTAGTACAGTAAACCTGCAAGAACTGGAAAGTACTATTCTGCAGAGGAAGACAAACTCTTGTACTTTAGTTTCATTAAAGAAGAATGTGAACATAAAAGGAAGGCATTGGAGGCTTAATTTCAACGAGTTAGATATAAGTAATTTTGTTTTCAAGTCACAGAATAAATTGTCTTTATTGGTATTTACTACATGTGCTAGCACAAGTTTTTGTTCTCAACATTTATGTTGTCATAAATGGGCGTGGAAAGTCTGTGTTTGTTCAGCTTAGTCAAGAACAGATCAGGTACACTGACGGGCGCTATATACTGGTGTTGTATATCTCGGGGAAAATGCTCTTTGTAATGGATAAACATTTTAGTGTCTCTATAACCGTAATGAGGTATTGGCCACTCCGACAAGAAACGGAGTGGCAGTGGCATGGGAGGGTATTCTGAAAATTCTGAGACACACATCTCTGTTTGAAGTGCTCCCTGTGATACCGCGACGGTGTTAAAAGTTGCATGTAGTTTTTATCAAAATGACAGTGTATGCAATATGACTCAGTAACACCTCTGTAATAATTATATATGGGCAAGTCTTGTGCGATAGGTGCTCTGCAGCTTGAAAGTATTTGTTGAAGTGCACATTGCTGTAGACCGTGCACTGCACTGGTCTCCTATTACTTGACATACATCAATTTTAGCATCATAAGAATTAGCGCACACATCCGACGCACACGTACGCTGTATGTAAGTAGTCTTTTATATTTCTTCGACAATGTAAGGAAAATGTTCTTATGTTTTAGATCTGATATGTGTACATAAATTTGAATGTCCTCTTTATCAGATGCCACTGGTAATGGGCTATATGCCCAAATAGTGATCTGGCAATTAATATTTTTTAAATGAAGCCAGATGTCTCCCAACAAAGATTATACTGAAGCTAATGTAGACCGCGGAACTATACGTACCTAATTTTGTACACAAAATGTCAGTTTGGGCTCAACGGGAAAAATTACATTTAATGTGTTTTTAAGTGTCGTGACAGAAGGTTTATTTCGATCTAACAACAGACGACACGTCACTGAAGCGTGAGACTGGCAAGGCGCCGTATAGCTGCGTGCTAATTTTGTGCACAAAATTTCAGTTTGGGCTCAACGGGAAAAATTACGTTTAATGTGTTTTTAAGTGGAGTGATAGAAGGTTTATTTCGATCCAACAACAGACGACACGTCACTGATTTGGAGGAAGCGCTGTACAGACAGTGCCTACACAATATGGGAATATAAGGAAATGGATTGACCGATGGTGAAGATGAAGCGTGAGACTGGCAAGACGCCGTATAGCTGCGTGAATTATGAACGGAGTGGCAACACTACGTTCATCTTAGGCGCCGCCGCTGTGTGTGTACGGATTTGCACGGGGGAGTCGACAATAGCGGAGTTTAACAGGTGTTCCCGCCCGCGGGTTTGGGCGGCTAATTTGGCATGCAGGGCCGACAAAGGGCCGCGCCGAAGGGCTGGCGGCGGCCCTGCGGCCTCACCCCGCCCCCGCGGGCTCCGCTCCGGAGACTGGGCTGACGCAGCAGCGCGTGTGGCGGGCAGATGCGACGCGACCCCACGCCGGGGCAGCCGGGCCGGCGCCGGGTACCTACCAGGTCGATGAGCTGCGACAGCCGCAGGCCCAGCTTCACGAGCACCGTGTCCGTGTTGTTGCTGACGGGCCGGATGAGGCGGTTGTAGTTGGACAGCAGGTCGTCGTACAGCCGCTTCGCGTCCGGGTTGGCCGCGGCCGGGTGCAGCGGCAGCAGCAGCAGCAGCAGTAGCAGCGGCGGCAGCGCGGCCGCCATGCCGGCTCGGCTCTCGCTACTGGGGGCGGCGCTCGGCCATGCCCCCGTCTCGCCGCGCTGCGACCAGCGCCCCCGGCGTCGCTGAGGCGTCGGCGTCGGCGGCGGCGGCGTCGGCTCGGTGCGAGCTCGCAAGGCGCTGCGGCTACGGCGGGGCGCACCGACGCGTGCAGCTCGGGCGGCCGACCGGACCCGGCGGCCTGCGATGGTTCCCCGGGCCGCCACCGCCGCCCGGCAGCAGCACTGCGGCCCAGCTGGTGTGGCGGGGCCGCGGCTGGCGTCACGCTGCGCATGCGCACGCGTCTCCGAGGGGGCGCGTAGCGGGTCCGGTGTGGTGCCCGCGCCTTTCACAAAAGATTCCTCTGGTTCACACACGGCCGGTTCGAGAACACGAGAGACATTGCACATAAAATTCGCACCATTTTTATTTTACTGACGCTTTTCTCCTGCAATATGTCTTTAAATTCGTCAATACAAGAAAAAAATGGCTCTGAGCACTATGGGACTTAACTTCTTAGGTCATCAGTCCCCTAGAACTTGTTGTTGCTGTTGTTGTATTCAGTCCTGAGACTGGTTTGATGCAGCTCTCCATGCTACTCTATCCTGTGCAAGCTTCTTCATCTCCCAGGACTTACTGCAACCTACATCCTTCTGAATCTGCTTAGTGTATTCATCTCTCGGTCTCCCTCTACGATTTTTACCCTCCACGCTGCCCTCCAATGCTAAATTTGTGATCCCTTGATGCCTCGGAACATGTCCTACCAACCGATCCCTTCTTCTTGTCAAGTTGTGCCACAAACTCCTCTTCTCCAAAATGCAGTAAATGAAGCAGGCAAAAAGGAATACAAACGTCTCAAAAATGAGGTCGACAGGAAGTGCAAAATGGATAAGCAGGGATGGCTAGAGGACAAATGTAAAGCTGTAGAGGCTTATCTCACTAGGGGCAAGATAGATACTGCCTACAGGAAAATTAAACAGACCTTTGGAGAAAAGAGAACCACTTGTATGAATATTAAGAGCTCAGATGGAAACCCAGTTCTAAGCAAGGAAGGGAAAGCAGAAAGGTGGAAGGAGTATATAGAGGGCCTATACAAGGGTGATGTACTTGAGAACAATATTATGGAAAGGGAAGAGGATGTAGATGAAGATGAAATGGGAGATATGATACTGTGTGAAGAGTTTGACGGAGCACTGAAAGGCCTAAGTCGAAACAAGGCCGCGGGAGTATAAACCTAACTAACCTAAGGACATCACTCACATCCATGCCCGAGGCAGGATTCGAACCTGCGACCGTAGCGGTCGCGCGGTTTGAGACTGTAGCGCCTACAATCGCTCAGCCACTCCGGCCGGCCGTTCAATACAGTTTCCCTGCTTCTCTATAACAGAACCCCAACGTCTCTGATTACTCATTCAGGAGCACGCTTCTCTTCATCTCTCGATTGGCTAGTGTAACGGTGACAGAAAACTCTTTCAGATATTCACTACTGGCCATTAAAATTGCCAACAAGAAATGCGGATGATAAACGGGTATTCATTGGACAAATATACTAGAAATTACATGCGATTATATTTTCACGCAGTTGCGAGCTCCAACGTCAGGCGCATTAAACGCCTCCTTATGGACTTGGCTAACAAGAAGGGAAAGAAAACCAATGTGCACTCCGTGTGCATTCCGGGTGGAGTCATTCCAGATTTGGGAAGGGTCCCCCCGGATGCCATGAACAGCACAAGGAGCAGCCAACTGCAGGTGGTTGCTCACATCAGTACCAATGATGTGTCACTTTGGATCATAAGAGATTCTCTATGGTCTTGAGCGGCTAACAGAAGTGGTAAAGGCTGCCAGTCTTGCTTGCAAGATGTAAGCAGAGCTGACCATTTGCAGCGTAGTCCACAGGACCACTTGCGGACCTCTGTACCAGCCGAGTGAAGTGTCTGAATCAGAGGCTCAGACGGTTCTGCGACCATGTAGGATTCGTCGACTTGCGCCAAAGGGTGGTTGGGTTTCGGGTTCCCCTGAATAGATCAGGTGTCCACAATACGAAGGAGGCGGCTACACGGGTAGCAGGGGCTGTATGGCGTGGACTGGGCTTTTTTTTTTGTTTTTTTTTTAGGCTAGAGGGTCTCAGGAAAACACAAGAAAGGCTTCAGTCACAAAGGATGCAGGCTGAACACAGGAAGAACATAGATACAGGAACAATTGCTATAACAGTTGTAAATTGTCGTAGCTGTGTTGGGAAAGTACCAGAGGTCCAAGGGCTAACAGAAAGCACTGATGCTCAAATCGTTATAGGAACTGAAAGCTGGCTAAAGCCGGATATAAGCTCAGCCGAAATTTTTGCGAAGAACCTAACGGTGTTCCGAAAGGATAGGATAAACATGGTTGGCGGTGGTGTGTTTGTTGCTTTTAGAAGTAGTCGCGAAATTGAAGTGGATACTTCCTGTGACTTAGTATGGGCAGAGGTCACTGTTGGCAACCAGAATAAAATAATAATAGGATCCTTTTACTGACCTCCCAGTTCAGATGTTACAGTTGCTGAAAGGTTCAAAGAAAACTTGAGTTCGATTTCCAACATGCACCTGACTCATACGATAATAGTAAGTGGTGACTTTAATTTACCTTCGATGTTGGCGAAAATACATGTTTAAATCCGGACGTACACTTAAAATATCATCCTAAATTGTGCTAAACGAATTTTTTGAAAATAATTTCGTGCAGTTAGCTCATGAGCGGTGAGTGAAAACACACTTCACCTGTTAGCAACAAATAATCCTGAGTTAACAACGAGCATCAAAACCGATACAGGGATTAGTGAACACAGGGTTGTCGTAGCGAGATTGAATATTTTAATCTCCAAATCTCTTAAAGCTTCCCGCCTTTCCGCAGTAACAGAAGTACACTCTTCGTCCCATCAAACTGGTGGAAGTACGGTACAGGGTGGCATCGCGGTATCATTTGAAGACATTAGCATAGTCTTCGCATACGATGTTGCGTTCAGCATAGTAGGTCAGTGCTCCCGAAGTCTTCGCCTGATGTGCTTCGTAGTCAGCTTAGCTAATAAAATGGTTCAAATGGCTCTGAGCACTATGGGACTTAACTGCTGTGGTCATCAGTCCCCTAGAACTTAGAACTACTTAAACCTAACTAACCTAAGGACATCACACACATCCATGCCCGAGACAGGATTCGAACCTGCGACCGGAGCTGTCGCGCGACTCCAGATCGTAGCGCCTAGAACCGCTCAGCCACTATGGCCGGCCGCTTAGCTAGTATTCCACTTGGAAGTGAGAGATTGTTCTTTGCAGGCCCGCTCGCGATATAGTAGTGTATGAAACTAGTAGGTGTTCCGAACTCAGAGGTCCCTGCAGTACCTCCCAAGCGGTGGGTACCGAAATGGTAGGCAATGAGAAACAAATGTACACTGCGCTGGGACGTTGTAAAAAAAAAAAAAGAAAAAAAAATTCAAATGTGTGTGAATTCCTAAGAGACCAAACAGCTGAAGTCATCGGCCCCTAGACTTACACACTACTTAAACTAACTTACGCTAGGAATAGCACTCACACCTATGCCCGACGGAGGACTCGACTCTCCGGCGGGAGGGGCCGCGCAATCCGTCACATGGCGCCCTAAACCTCCCGGCCACTCCGCGCGGCGGGACGTTGTCCTGGCCTTGTGAGCCGAGTAGGTGAACCACCGTTCAGTAATGTAAGATCGTCCTATTCCATTACCTCCGCTATTAATCTGCCTGTTCCTTCAGTATGTGCCGTGTCCAAAGCCAAATGATGGTCAGGGACATCAACTACGATCATCTGTGGGTGCTCAGCGTCGAACAATTCACGCAATTGTTCACAAGTTATACAACTGTCTGGTGCCTGGTATGCTAGTAAGAGGTTTATACTCCGTCCAGAAATCTTTACGGTCACCCCTACTGCATCGAAGGTCTCCGCACTGTAATATTCATTGAATAATGTTACCGATTTAAGACAGAACTGAGAAAGAATGCCGGCCGCGGTGGTCTAGCGGTTCTAGGCGCTCAGTCCGGAACCGCGCGACTGCTACGGTCGCAGGTTCGAATTCTGCCTCGGGCATGGATGTGTGTGATGTCCTTAGGTTAGTTAGGTTTAAGTAGTTCTAAGTTCTAGGGGACTGATGACCATAGATGTTAAGTCCCATAGTGCACAGAGCCATTTGAACCATTTTTGAGAAAGAATGCGTCCTGTGATATCCGTACCAAATGTGGAGAATGTACGCTACAGCGACGGGCTAACCTGCAGAATTATCGTCAATACGATGTCATAAAAATATTGACCAGTTTATCTGTAAAAGGCAAATTGTCCGTTAGTCTATGGTGTTGTGGCGGGAAGGGATTAATGGACATGGCTGTGACATCATACTGGTTTGCATGGCGGATCATGGATCTAAACGCTGGAGAAGCCAGGACACACTCTGGAAAATTCCCTCTCCTTCCCTTTTAACGTACGCGTAACCAGCGTTCCTAACAACCTCCACTACTACATACTAAGACGAACGCAATGACGACCACAACCAGAAATACTACTGATAATGTTAATAATAATAATAATAATAACATTTATTTTTATTTACAAACAAACTGGTAGAGTGCGAATTTCAGAATCCTTACTTGTAGAACAGTTTAACGGTCTCTCTTCTTACTGAATCTTTGGATGTCAGTCATACTAAGACGAACACAATGACGACGACTGGGGGACTGGAATGCAGCGGTAGGAGAAAAGTAGAGGAAAAGATTACTGGAGAATATGGGCTTGGGACAAGGAATGAGAGAGGAGAAAGTCTGAGTTCTGTAACAAGGTTCAACTAGTAATAGCGAATACCCTAGTCAAGAATCACAAGAGGAGGCGGTACACTTGGAAAAGGCCGGATGATACGGGAGGATTTGAGTTAAATTACGTAATGGTCAGACAGAGATTCCGAAATCAGATACTGGATAGTAGGCCGTACCCAGGGGTCACAATATATTAGTGATGAGGAGTAGGCTGAAGTTTAAGACATTAGTCAGGAAGGATAAATACCGAAGATATGGGACACGGAAGTACTAAGGAATGACGATATACGCTTGAAGTTCTCTTGGGCTATAGAATGACGAATGGACATATCTGAAAATGGCTATCACAGAAGATGGGAAGGAAAACATAGGTACAAAGAAAGTGTCTGATTTCGGAATCTCTGTCTGGGTAACAGGAGAAATACTTCATTTGATTGATGAAAGGAGGAAGTGCAAAAATGTTTCACAAGCTGCGACATCGTCGCGAAGAAACACAGTGACCCGTATATGTAATTAAGTTTCCTTTAATTTACTGCTATGGTCACAATCTTTTCTGTTTAACAGATTACCTGTTTCGGTCTTTAATGAGTTTGTTTTTAAGAGACAGATCTGATGATGGTCATTAAAGACCGAAACCAGTAATCTGTTAAACAGAAAAGATTGTGACCATAGACGTAAATTAAAGGAAACTTAAGTACAAAAATATCTCGGGAAACAGAAATACAAGTCGCTGAGGGATGAAATAAATAGGAAGTGCATGGAAGCTAAGACAAAATGACTGCACCAAAAATGTAAAGACATGGAAAAAGTAACGATTGTCGGAAGGACTGACTCAGCATACGGGGAAATCAAAACAAATTTCGGTGACATTAATAGCAAGGGTGGTAACATTAAGAGTACAGCTGGAATTTCACTGCTAATTGCAGAAGAGAGAGGAGATAGGTGGAAAGGAGACATTGAAAGCCTCTGTGAGGGGTAATATTTGTCTGATGTGATAGAAGAAGCAACAGGAGTTGATTTAGAAGAGATAGGGGATCCAGTATTAGAATCAGAATTTAATAGAGCTTTCCTGGACTTAAGGTTAAATAAAGCAGAAAGGACAAATAATAGCAACCCTTCAGAATTTCAAATATCATTGGGGGAAGTGGCAAGAAAACGACTATTCACGTTGATGTGTAGAATGTATGAGCGTGGCTACATACTGTCTGACTTTCGGAAAAGCATCATCCACACAATTCCGGCAAGAACTGACAAGTGCGAGAATTATCGCACAATCAGCTTAACAGCTCTTGCATCGAAGCTGCATACTAGGAGAATATACAGAAGAATGGTAAAGAGAATTGAGAATGCGCTAGGTGATGATCAGTTTGGCTTTAGGAAAAGTAAAGGGACGAGAGAGGCAATTCTGATGTTACGGCTAATAATGGAAGCAAGGCACTTTCATAGGATTTGTCGACCTGGAAAAAGCGTTCGACAGTATAAAATGGTGCAAGCTGTTCGAGATTCTGAAAAAAGTAAGGGTAAGCTATAGGGAGAGACGGGTCATATACAATATGTACAACAACCAAGAGGGAATAATAAGAGTGGACGATCAAGAACGAAGTGCTCGTATTAAGAAGGGTGTAAGACAAGGCTGTAGCCTTTCGCCCCTCTCTCTCTTCTGTACATCGAGCAAGCAATGATGGAAATAAATGAAAGGTTCAGGAGTGGAATTAAAATTCAAGGTGAAAGGACACCAATGATACGATTCACTGATGACATTGCTATCGTGAGTGAAAGTGAAGACGAATTGCATGATCTGCTGAACGAAATGAACAGTCTAATGAGTACACAGTATGGACTGAGAGTAAATCGAAGAAAGACGAAGGTAATGAGTAGTAGTAGAAATGAGAACAGAGAGAAACTTAACATAAGGTTCGATGGTCACGAAGTCGGGAGTAAAATAAACAATGACAAACAGCAAAACCTAGTACCTGCTGGTTACTGACATTGGTAGAAGACAATCCTGCTACCTAGCTATGATAGTTTTACTATTTTTTTAATTATGGAGATTGTGAAAGCATACCATAGGTACATAGGTACTTGAGTTTCACCAACATGTTGGCAGAAATACAGTTTTCTTTTATCATACAAAATAACAAACAATGTCTGCACTGGCCTTGAAGGAGCAATGGTACCGACCGGCCGCCGTGTCATCCTAAGACCTTAGCGGTCGCCGGATGCAGATATGGAGGTGCATGTGGTCCAGGCGTTGTACGTTTTCGTGACTGGTGTTGTTACTTCTCAGTGAAGTAGGTGCTCAATTGGGCTCCCAAGGGCTGTGTGCACCCCACTTGCCGATAATAATCGACAGACTCGGACGGTGACCCATCCAAGTGCTAGCCAAGCCCGACAGTGCTTAACTTTGGCGATCTGATGGGAATCGGTGTTACCACTGCGGCAAGGCCGTCGGCTTTTGTCTTAACGTACCTAAAGTATTTTTATTTTTTTTTTATTTTTTAAGTCCTACAGTGTTTAGAAAAAAATGCACTTGTTCCGAACTCAACACACTGGGAAGAAAGTAATAAGCATAGATCAAGATGAGTCATTTATTTATAAATGAATACAATAATAATAATAGCATTCTACTTGTCTATAAATATTATGCAAAGAAAGTGAAAAAAGAAGAAATTGTAGGTATGCAACAATTACAATTCGAAACTTGTTAATCTGCTGAAAAGAGAAAGCTCCAGGGTCAATAAAGTAGTCAACAAAAGCATCCCTCACATCTAAACTTTGAACTCATGCATCTGAGCCAGCATCCAGAATGTCTCGAAATGTGTAAATGTTATCCACCATTTGAAAACTTGATTCAGATTCAAACATAACAGCTGTATCAGTTCACCTTCCATTAGGAAAGTGGTAGACTCAGCGACTGTTATGTGGTTTATAAATTATAGAGCGCAGCAAGCAATCAGTCGTCTTTTTCTTTCTTTCTTTATTTTTTTTTTGCACCTTTTAGTACGCATTATCAACGCACTATTTTCTAACCTCGATGCATGTTAGTTCCCTCTTGTTCGGGCGTCAGTCGCAGTTCTTTGAATTGTAGTATTCAAAGAACAACAGGGAACTAACAAAGAAAAAAAGTGGACTGATTGCTGCGCTCTATAAATTATAAATAACAGCTGTATCTCTTTTATATTATCTTCTACTTACCAGTTTCCCATTTATATATTTCCTTCATTTGTTCTCATTTAGTGCGAGAATGTTCGTTTGACATGTACCTATACATGAGTTACGCATAATTATTATATTTACTTCGCATCCTTACGTGCATTACAGTGAAGAGTGTTAAGATTAAGTAGAAGCATGTGCGAGATCAATATATGAGCATACTGAGAGAAGACGAAAGTTAGTAGGAAGTACGTGTGGTGGGATGCATTAGAGTTTCTACAGGATGCTGCAGAAAAAAAGAATAAGTCGAGATGTGTTGGTTCTTCACTAGCGAGCATCTGTAATAATATTGAGGTTTCAAATTTTCCGTGTATTCTTGATTACTGTGTACCTAGATATGTTCCTATAATATTAACTTACTGTCTAATAAGATAAATGTTGATCCCGTTTGAGAACACATCGGGCTTAACTGACGACGAAGACTAGGGATAAGGTGAGGATCGGACCTCACCATCACCAGCTGTAACAGAGGGTAGTGGGGACCATGCCGTCAACGCTTATGAAGCCCCTTGCATCTTGTCAGCTCTACCTCCACGAAGTGGATCAACAAGAAGTGTATCTTCATTACCCGCCAGCCTCCCATGAAGTTCTGGTAGGATTCTAGCAATAGGAAAAATCACTACATTTCAGAAGCTGTTCCTGGATCGTCTCGGTGAGATTTCACAAAAGAAAGAAGGCGCCAATCTTTCTTTCTTTCTTGATGTAAATCCTTCAACGTACGAAAGAACTAGACATGGAAGAAAATTTAACTTTCAACAATATGTCTTCAACTTCTTCAAACGAAGTAAGCTTACAAAAGGGGGCGTGCAGGATCCACCCTCTGACACTCCCCCTCAAAATCCTGGTGATTATTCACGCCTCCATTTATCAGGATCTCTGCCTTTCTTTCCTCTTTACCGAAGCCAGTACATAACACCTCCTCTCATGCCACCATGTCCCCCAAACCCGCTAGTTCCAACTAATTATGAAACTCTACATCCCCAATCCGAAACTTCCAAGTAATTATGAAACTCTAAGTCTCCCCCAACCCACCAGCTCCAACTACTTACGAAACTATACGCCGCCCTCAACCCAACTGATGATCCGAATGCTGCTTATGAGTCTGTACTCTTTCCCAGATTACCAGGTGCAATTTATCCTCTACGGCATAATTTCCTACCACTCATTCGTATACATATGTCGTGATAATATATGTATATGCGGGCATGTACAAGCTCCACAGATTGATTGATGACAGGATACAGAACAGAACAGGTGTGATAAACTTACGTTCGGAAATGAATGCTAGAGACCATTTATTCAATAATACATTGTTACAGATACAGCGGCCGTATACGTGCTGTACCATGCAGCCGCAGTTATAGTGTGTGTTGAAAGTGGTTTCCTTGTGCCTTACGCGTGTGTGTACGCGTCACAGCATATTCCGCCTCACACGTTCACATCGTCCAGGCTGAATGCGAGCACTGTCAAATGCAGCATGCAGCCCCAGTGTTTCCACATCTGGAATGGGTTCTGCGTAAAAGATACTTTTGAGATGGCCTCATAACCATAAATCACACGGGTTGAGATCCGGTGAACGAGCAGGCAATGCAGCTGGACTCGCTCGTCCGATCCATCGACCGGGGAAGACACCATTGAGATGCGTCCGGACGTTAACAGCGAAGCAGGCTGTTGCTCCATCAGTTAGCAACCACATAACCCTTCGAATGGCACTTCTTCCAGCAGGGGAGGCAAGAAAAGCCAAAAGTTCCGTCCTGTTAGGTGACGTGGGAGGAAGACTAGTCCCAAAATTCGGTTTCCTGTTATCCTGTCCCGGACATTCCGGCTGCACCGATGCCGATGATTCGCTGTCAGCGTACCATGGGGGCTCTTCATACTGTTCCACAGATGACCGTTAAGAAAGTTTAAGATACCACTGCGTTAAAGGTGCCCTCATCTGTGAATAGGATGGATGACACCAATCCCGTAATCGTCGTTGCGTGGTGCAGAAACCACTGACGAAATATCTCCCGATGTGGAAAGTCTGTCGCTATTAACTCCTGCACAATCTGTAAGTTATAAGGTCAGTAACTTCTGTCATGGAGAATGTTCCACACGGTCGTCTGGTTTACCCTGTACTACATCTACATCTACATCTACATCTACATCTACATCCATACTCGGCAAGCCACCTGACGGTGTGTGGCGGAGGGTACCTTGAGTACCTCTATCGGTTCTCCCTTCTATTCCAGTCTCGTATTGTTCGTGGAAAGAAGGATTGTCGGTATGCCTCTGTGTGGGCTCTAATCTCTCTGATTTTATCCTCATGGTCTCTTCGCGAGATATACGTAGGAGGGAGCAACATACTGCTTGACTCTTCGGTGAAGGTATGTTCTCGAAACTTTGACAAAAGCCCGTACCGAGCTACTGAGCGTCTCTCCTGTAGAGTCTTCCACTGGAGTTTATCTATCATCTCCGTAACGCTTTCGCGATTACTAAATGATCCTGTAACGAAGCGCGCTGCTCTCCGTTGGATCTTCTCTATATCTTCTATCAATCCTATCTGGTACGGATCCCACACTGCTGAGCAGTATTCAAGCAGTGGGCGAACAAGCGTACTGTAACCTACTTCCTTTGTTTTCGGATTGCATTTCCTTAGGATTCTTCCAATGAATCTCAGTCTGGCATCTGCTTTACCGACGATCAACATTATATGATCATTCCATTTTAAATCACTCCTAATGCGTACTCCCAGATAATTTATGGTATTAACTGCTTCCAGTTGCTGACTTGCTATTTTGTAGCTAAATGATAAAGGATCTATCTTTCTGTGTATTCGCAGCACATTACACTTGTCTACACTGAGATTCAATTGCCATTCCCTGCACCATGCGTCAATTCGCTGCAGATCCTCCTGCATTTCAGTACAATTTTCCATTGTTACAACTTCTCGATACACCACAGCATCATCTGCAAAAAGCCTCAGTGAACTTCCGATGTCATCCACCAGGTCATTTATGTATATTGTGAATAGCAACGGTCCTATGACGCTCCCCTGCGGCACACTTGAAATCACTCTTACTTCGGAAGACTTCTCTCCATTGAGAATGACATGCTGCGTCCTGTTATCTAGTAACTCCTCAATCCAATCACACAATTGGTCTGATAGTCCATATGCTCTTACTTTGTTCATTAAACGACTGTGGGGAACTGTATCGAACTAACGGGGCACATGCCTGGTACTGACATGGCGGCAGCTTATAACACTACCGTCTGCTGCTGCTGTACCATAACATTAAAGCTGGAAACAGGTAGTGAAATAAAACTGTTTTGTTAAAGCAATTATGGTATAAAGTAACAGAGCAGTGCTACCCTCTGAGAGGAATTTTGTTATGTTGACCGTGTTGCACCTAACGGAGGTGGCTTATCGGAAAATAAAGTCAGAATTACGTAAATATTTGAACAGTAACAAATAAAATTTTGCCTATCTGCACTGTTCAACGGATAAAGAAAACGGTCGCCAGCCTAACTAGGCAAGAGAATGATTAACATTCTCGTTCGAGAAAATAGTTATTAGTAACTTTAATGGATAAACACAACCTATACTTTGTCACACGCGAGTGCAGTGAACTCTGACACATACATGTGTTTACGGTAAGATTGAAACTAACAGTTAGAGCAGCACAAACTAATTGCAAAATTATAACATATACCGAAACACACTATTACTTTCAGGGCTTATACAAACTGAATGGTCTTTATAACGTTATTATTACTATTCACTGAGGAATCATTAATTGGATATAAGTTAAGTCTCTCTCAGTTAAATACTTTACTATTTAAAATGAAAGTTAACTGGAATCCACTAACAGGTTGCTTCTCACTATCATTTAAATAAAGAAATTATGGTTTTCATAATTAGTGGTTTTCCCATTACTTGTTACCTAGCATTAACACAATAGACAAACTGTGGATCCTGTTATATTGTTAATATGCACTTCCAATACACAAGAGAGACAAACACTTAGCAGACATGAGTATACAACGTTTCACACTGCAGTTTTCCACTTTCACTACATGAGACAGAAAATTAACATATATGTGAGATACTGACTCACCTTCTGCGATTTACAACAGGCAATAATGTGATTATTTAATAAGCAAAACTTTATAAGCCTCAGTCTTAAGAACTTTTAATTTGAAGTTGGCAACAACACATTAATAAGCAGTTTTACTAGGAAAATTATATTCAGCAAGCATTATTGACTTTAACTCACTCTCTTGCCACATTAACTTTAACTTTCTCTTTACTATGTTCAAGAGGCATTAATTAGAAAAAAACACTCGTTTTTAATGTTCTTTCAGTAGGGACACTCGGTAATCACTTTAGTACAAACGGAGAGGACCCTGAGAGGTGTTATGATAAGGAAAAAAATCAAGGTAGATACTTAAATTCAGATATAAATTACCTTATATTTGAGCACACTAACACATCCATTAAGCTGATCCTTCACTGTTGCTTTCCGATGTAATGATTGCGCAATGTGGCGGCAACTGCATGTTGGTAGGCGGAATTGCAGGTAGAATTGCTGGGTTCTGTCATTTCTTGGTGGCGATGATAGATACAAATTCCAGAATAGTTCCAGCTATTTATCCATCCATCAGAGGCATTGGAAAGTAGCAGACAAAGCCTCTCTCGGAACCAGCACAATATGCATATTTTATATGGCAGTGCACAGACTCGTAGCTAGTTCCCGACACGTAGCTCGACCCCGACTGAGTATCAGTTCCACCTTTTCTACCTAGGCCAACCACAATTTGCGCGCGCTACACAGTTCCGTTCCCGAGGGGAACTACTACACCATTTACATACAAACTAACTAAGAACCCTAAGCGAAGTAAGCAGTTTACATAACAGCAACCAAACACATTAAATAAAACAGAACAATTTCACATATTGACATTTCTACCAAAAATTATTCACACAAAATTACAATCATATACAGTAAGTTTTGTTCCCTCCAAATGGGACAAAGAATTTAAATGACAAGATACACTACTTCGCATTGAACCAAACCATGACATCAAAGTTTGTACAAAGAAAGGAGTATACAATTCTGTGTTATCTATTCAATCAAACACATTTACAGAAGCTCAATGATGTAACATTAAATGAAACAAAAGCAAAATAAATCCGTGCAGCATAAGAGCTATGGTGTTACAAGCTTTCCACAGCGTAAATCACACTTTCCTCCAAGCCTGGCGTCCGAAAATTTCGAGTACGGTCTTCACGATTTCCTGAAATTACTCTGCCCCATACAAAGGGTGAAACACTGTTGCAAACACTGAATTCTGTGGTTTTTGTCAGAGGTGATAGGTCTCCTGATACAAACTTGCTACCCGCCGCTCATTGCCGTTCGCCTTTCGGTAAGTAAACATCATATCGGCAAGCTCTCGATTCCAGTACGGAACCATTGCGTGCAAAGCTGTATCACATCTACTACAAAATGACTCAGCAAGAGAAATGAATAGGACACAACAATTACTATGGCAGGAAAGGGTGCTAGAGCGTGACGAAAGAGGAACAATACCACTCTCTACGAGAAACCATGCATACTATAACTATGGCTGCATAGTAGAGTATCAGGCCGAGGTCTCCGTAACATAGTAAGGTTGAATAAACTGTCTCTAGCATGGAAACAATGCATTTCATCAGATTTTTTTGTTTCGTATCCTCTCATGGAGTCTCATTGATCAATCCCTAGAGTCTGTATACGGTGGAAAAAAATCACGCTGTATATTGATGATGTTGTTGTTGTTGTGGTCTTCAGTCTTGAGACTGGTTTGATGCAGCTCTCCATGCCACTCTATCCTGTGCAAGCTGCTTCATCTCACTGTACGTTCTGCAGCCTACATCCTTCTGAATCTGCTTGGTGTATTCATCTCTTGGTCTCCCTCTACGATTTTTACCCTCCACGCTGCCCTACAATACTAAATTGGTGATCCCTAGATGCCTCAGAACATGTCCTACCAACCGAACCCTTCTTCTAGTCAATTTGTGCCATAAACTCCTCTTCTTCCCAATTCTATTCAATACTTCCTCACTAGTTATGTGATCTACCCATCTAATCTTCAGCATTCTTCTGTAGCACGACATTTCGAAAGCTTCTATTCTTGTCCAAACTATTTATCGTCCATGTTTCACTTCCATACATGGCTACATTCCATACAAATACTTTCAGAAACGACTTCCTGACACTTAAATCTATACTCGATGTTAACAAATTTCACTTCTTCAGAAACGCTTTCCTTGCCATTGCCAGTCTACGTTTTATATCCTCTCTACTTCGACCATCGTGAGTTATTTTACTCCCCAAATAGCAAAACTCCTTTACTACTTTAAGTGTCTCATTTCCTAATCTAATTCCCTCAGCATCACCCGACTTAATTAGACTACATTTCATTATCCTCTTTTTGCTTTTGTTGATGTTCATCTTATACCCTCCTTTCAAGACACTGTCGATTCCGTTCAACTGCTCTTGCAAGTCCTTTACTGTCTCTGACAGAATTACAATGTCATCGGCGAACCTCAAAGTTTTTATTTCTTCTCCGTGGATTTTAAAACTTACTCCGTATTTTTCTTTTGTTTCATTTACTGCTTGCTAACTATACAGATTTAATAACATCAGGGAGAGGCTACAACCCTGTCTCACTCCTTTCCCAACCACTGCTTCCCTTTCATGTCCCTCGACTCTTATACCTGCCATCTGGTTTCTGTACAAATTGTAAATAGCCTTTTGCTCCCTGTGTTTTATCCCAGCCACCTTCAAAATTGGAAAGAATGTGTTCTACTCAAAATTGGCAAAAGCTTTAAGTATACAAATGTTAGAAATGTAGGTTTGCCTTTCGTTAATCTTTCTTCTAAGATAAGTCGTAGGGTCTGCGACAAAGTTGCGAATGTGTGACGACTTGAATGTAAAACATTGTTCTCTTTAGTACAAATGAATATGAAATGCTACCTTTTCGATTTATTTCCTTCTAAATGGGCTCAGATTTCTCCCATTGTCCACCTTACCTGGCGCGAGGTCGGGGAACGTTGTACCTGCATAATGGGGCACACGAATTGCTTGCTGCTGAAAATAAGATGACACGTATCGAGAGAGAATGGCGCGTGATATATACGTCGAGCACAGTCTCCAAGGTAACCTCACCTCAATCCTTGGATTGTTCTGTCTCTCGTCATAAGTGAAGTGTAGAGCACTCTCTTTCATACGGTTAAAAAACTGCAGCAGCAAATGTACAGTCTTGTTAAGATTTACCAGATTACTCCGGAGTGCATGAAATAATTCATATCTCACTGTAGAGGCGAGAATAAAGCTTTCTTCAAATGTGAAGACGCTACGTGGAAGATGAATATTAAGAAATACGAGTGTGTAAATTGTTTCTAACAAATGGTTCAAACGGCTCTGAGCAGTATGGGACTCAACATCTTAGGTCATAAGTCCCCTAGAACGTAGAACTACTTAAACCTAACTAACCTAAGGACAGCATACACACCCATGCCCGAGGCAGGATTCGAACCTGCGATCGTAGCAGCCTCGCGGTTCCGGACTGCAGCGCCAGAACCGCACGGCCACCGCGGCCGGCTGTTTCTAACATGTCCCGTTATAAGGGACTGTCGTATCGTATTTCTTTTCAAGCTAAGCTTTAAGTGCAATTTCAGCCCAGTTAGATGGGATCTTATTGGAAAAATTTTTGACGACATACATTCACTAATCCCTCAACGAGGGCAAGTTTACGCACAGGTTTTAGTGATCCTTAATCGGTAACTGTTATCCGTCTTAGTTTTCCGCTAGTAGTTAATTTTCGCCTTTTGTAAAAATTTTACCGTACTGCGCGTTTGGCGCACCAAGCGACCACTTGTGTCGCTTGGGCCTTAAACTGGCATTAGGTACCAACACATCTCTGTGCATCTCTGTGTGCTCTCATTTTTGCGGGGAACCACAGTCGAACGCTTACAACTAAATTACAAGGAAGGTCTCCTGAAAATGGACTGCAGTCATGGACTGTGCGGCTGGTCCCGGCGGAGGTTCGAGTCCTCCCTCGGGCATGTGTGTGTGTGTGTGTGTGTGTATGCCGTTAGGATAGTTTAGGTTAAGTAGTGTGTAAGCTTAGGAACCAATGACCTATCAGTTAAGTCCCATAAGATTTCACACACATTTGAACATTTTTTTGAAAATGGACTCTCTTTAATAGAATGAGATTTTGCATAAGGGGAGTAGGTGGACAAGAAACACTGAAGCACGCTATTATTCTTTTTTTCGAGAAGGCGGGGATGGGTAATTTTTCTTCTAATGATTCATTTCATGTGGCCCGCCAAGTCGCCATTTTCAGTCTCTACATCTCGTCGTAAGACGTTTGCTGAATGTCTCCCAGTCTCCCATTCTTTTGCATTCGAACTGAGCTGATAAGGATTACGGAATAACAATCAATATACTTTTCTTTTTTTTTGTCTCTTGTTCGTCTGCCAGCTTTGATGCCCAACCACTACTACCTCTTGAGTCCATGACTCAGTGCTAGTCAGCTGACGAAGAACGGTTCTGTCTTTCGAGTCTGTCTCCCGGCTTAAAATATCTGCAGTTTTTCACAGTTTGTGTGAACTCATTGCCATCCGTGATTCTGTGCTATGGGCTACCGATTTCTGACAGGTCTTTGTCAGATTCTTGGAACAAGCTTTTTGCCTTTGGCTTTATGGAATTACAGATTTTCATCTTATACAAACATCGAGCATTTTGAACATGTGCCCATAGGACAGCAGCCTTTTATTTTTAGTCGATAACGGTACTAGTTCTGTCTTTCTTTATAGTTCCTCATTTGATCTGAAACATATGGTCCCATTACTCCACCTGTTGCCTAGAACCTCTTTCCGCATTTTCTTTTAACTAATACACTGACGGGACTAATACACTGACGCGACAAAATCGCAACACTAAAAAATAATTAATGTAGCGTAATAAAATTACTTGAATACATCTGTCTAGGTAACATACTGAAGCGATTAACATTGCAAAATCATAAGTGGCTGGCTCTGAGCACTATGGGACTCAACTGCTGTGGTCATAAGTCCCCTAGAACTTAGAACTACTTAAACCTAACTAACCTAAGGACAGCACACAACACCCAGCCATCACGAGGCAGAGAAAATCCCTGACCCCGCCGGGAATCGAACCCGGGAACCCGGGCGTGGGAAGCGAGAACGCTACCGCACGACCACGAGATGCGGGCAAATCATAAGTTAATGCAAGCTCGAGATAAACCATTGCTTGTGAAATGGTGGTCAATTAATAACTGGTGTAAGATGTATACAAGCAGGAAAACGTGCATGCATTGTGTTGTACAAGAGCCGGATGTCATTTATGGGATGGAGCTCCACTCCTGTTGCACCTGTTCGGTCAATCATGGACGCTGGAGTTGATGTCCCATATGTGCTCGACTGGAGACAATACCTCGTGATCGAGCAGGCCAAGGCAACTTGTCGGCGCTCTGGAGAGCATGTCTTGCTACAACAGCGGTATGTGCTAAAGCGTTATCCTGATGAAAAACACTCCGTGGAATGCTGTTTATTATTGGCAGCACATCAGGTAGGATCACCAGACCGGCGTAGGAATTTTTAGTCATGGTACGTGGGCTAACCACGGACCACAACTCCAGGTGTAGGTACAGTGTGTCATGCACGCAGACAGGTTCGTTACGGGCCCACAAATGGCCATCACTGACACCCAGATAGGTCCAGCTTTCATCAGAAAACACAACAGACCTCTCCACTCTGCCCTTCAATAAGATCTCCGTTGGCATCACTGACGTCGAAAATGACGTGTTTTGAGGTCAGTGGAATGCACGCTACTGGGCGTCTGCCTCGCAGCTGTGCTTGAAGCAGCCCATTCGAATAGTTCGTTGCGTTACTGTGGTGCCAACTGCTGCTTCAGATACAGTACAATGCACCAATACGTGGCTGTCCGGGGCCCTGTCTTCTTGCGACCATACATTCTCGTGGCCACTGCTACCAGAAACCACGTATAGTGACATACTGAACTGAAGCAGCTTACAATATCTGCGGTTGCGGACCATTACATGGATACTGGAGATACTATGGAGTATGCGAAAACGGAAGTTTTACGGCAGGCCTCGTCTTTTTGGGACTGTGTTCTGAAGGAGGCGATTGAAATACGTGTAGCTGATGGGCTGATCCACAGAAACGCCGGGTTCAACCTCAGCAAAGCCTGGGAACCAGCACTCAGCCAAATAAAAGCACAGCGCCGATCCAAAGCGACTTCCGCGGCTACAGGACATCTGATGGTCCACAGTTCGCATCCAACAGCCAGCAGCCCGCCCCTCCCCACCGCAACTCCACGCAGCACTGCGTGCGGCAGGATGCGGGGGAAGGGGTGGGGAGCGATCAAAGTATAAAGAGGAGTAGATTCAGCGGAGACGCCCAGTCTGCAAGTATCACCTGAAGATGACGACAAGGACCGTGCTTCGAAAACGACTGCACCCTACTGGACACCCGAGAACAGTACAAACTATCATTTTATATTGTCGAACGCTTTCTTCAGATCGACAAATCCTATGAAAGTGTCTTGAATTTTCTTTAGTCTTGCTTCCATTATTAACCGCAGCGTCAGAATTGCCTCTCTCGTGCCTTCACTTTTCCTAAAGCCAAACTGATCGTCATCTAGCTCATCCTCAATTTTCTTTTCCATTCTTCTGTTATTATTCTTGTAAGCAACTTGGCTGCATGAGCTGTTAACCTGATTGTGCGATATTTCTCGCACTTGTCAGCTCTTGCAGTCTTCGGAATTGTGTGGGTGATGCTTTTCCGAAAGTCAGATGGTATGTCATAAGACCCAAATATTCCACACACCAAGGGTAATAGTCGTTTTGTGCCACTTCCCCCAGTGATTTTAGAAATTCTCATCGAATGTTATCTATCCCTTCCACCTTACCCGATCGTAAGTCCTCCGAAGGTCTTTTAAATTCTGAAACTGGATCCCCTATCTCTTCTAAATCGACTCCGGCTTCTTCTATCACATCAGAGACATCTTCCCCCTCATATAGGCTTCCAATGTCTTCTTTCCACCTATCTGATCCCTCCTCTACATTTAACAGTGGAATTCCCGTTGCACTCTTAATGTTACCACCCTTGCTTTTAGTGTCACCGAAGTTTGTTTTGACTTTCCTGTATGCTGAGTCTGTCCTTCCGACAATCATTACTTTTTCGATGTCTTTACATTTTTGCTGCAGCGATTTCGTCTTAGCTTCCCTGCACTTCATGTTTATTTCATTCCTCAGCGACTTGTATTTCTGTACTCCTGAGTTCCCCAGAACATTTTTGTGCTTCCTCCTTTCATCAATCAACTGAAGTATTTCTTCTGTTGCCCATGATTTCTTCGCAGTTACCTTCTTTGTAACTATGTTTTCCTTCCCAATTTCTGTGATGGTCCTTTCTAAAGACGTCCATTCCTCTTAAGCTGTACTGCCTTCTGCGCTATTCCTTATTGCTCTATCTATAACCTTAGTGAACTTCAAGCGTACCTCGTCATTCTTTAGTATTTCCGTATCCCACTTCTTTGCGTATTTATCCTTCCTGACTAATGTCTTAAACTTCAGCCTACTCTTCATCACTACTTTATTTTGATATGAATCTATATCTGCTCCCGGGTACGCCTTACAATCCAGTATCTGATTTCGCAATCTCTGTCTGACCATGATGTAATCTAACTGAGATATTCCCCTACCTCCCGGCCTTTTCCAAGTATACTTCCTCTTCTTGTGATTCTTGAACGGGGTAATCGTTATTACTTGCTGAATCTTGTTGCAGAACTCAGTTAGTCTTTCTCCCCTCTCAATCCTTGTCCCAAGCCCATATTCTCCTGTAACCTTTCTTCTACTCCTTTCCCTACAGCTGGATTCCAGTCCCCCATGACCCCCCTTACATACTGTATTACAATATCCCCATACACCTTCTCTCTCTTCTTCTTCTTCAGCTTGCGGCATTGGCCTGTATACTTCAACTATCGTTGACCGATGAGTGTACCGTGTTCAGCTACTTGGAGGTCACTGAGCTCATGCAACATGATGCCTCTCCACACCATAACACCAGGACCGCCAGAACAATTATGTTCGACAATGTTTCTGGGGGTATTATGTGTTCCCCTATCTCATCTTATGGGGATACGTAATACACCAAGAAATTTTGCTATGAGAATTAATTATATAAAAGGGAATTTCTATTAGTTTCTAAAATTTATAAAAGAAAAAATAATCAATATTGGTATGATTTAGAACACAACGAAAGTAAAACTATATGTGAGTAGTAGATTAGGTTCGCTAATTGAGATATGGTATCCTGAGAACAATGGTAAAATAAAAAGAAATTTATTTCAGCTACAGGAACAATAACCAATGGTTCTGCAAGACAGTTCACGTTTGAAACCACACCCAATTTGAGAAATTCTGTACCGGTCTCAGATCTTATACAATAATGGTTTTTGTAAATGCTTAAATGCGTACAGCAGCCTCTCTGTGCTGTTCCACTCTTAATGGGTGCAAAACAAAAAAAAAAAAAAAAAAAAAAAAAATTGGACCAGTGGTAGTCCGACATAACGGTATTGACAATTTTCCTGCTGAAGTCGTTCTCCATGCTTGTCACTAACGGCCTCAAATTTTTCCACAAACAAGCCAAATTAAATATACGGTATAAGGCGGTATGGTCTCAGAAGTTCTCTAGCCCATGGCTGCATAAAAAGTTCTCTCAGGTACTTGTTGTGAGAGACAGCTATGCCATTTTGCGTGATTCCCCAGTTTGCAGTCATGCAAATACCGTATTCCTTCCTTCTTTTTTACTTCTCTTATCCTTGGAAACTTCCCTCTCAGGGATATAAATTACGCTGAATATTTGTACACGGTTTTTAAAAACTTTTTGAGAAGACTTAGTTTTTCTCACAATAGATGTTTCTTTGTGTCTTTCTGTTACTCTAGAAATGAAGAGATCAGTGTTTTATTTATACCCTTTCATATACACCATTCAATTGAAATTACCTTGAGATTTCCACATGTATGAAAATTGTGTTTTTCGTTTTGGATAAGGTGAACAGAGGTAGAAAGTTGTCGAATGTCTCGTTAAGATTAACTGCATGTGCATTCAGAAGGAAACTGTTGTCCGATTATGAAGAAAGACAGCTTTCAGACTAAGTTTGGTAGTATCTTTGAAAAAGTCCACTCATTTATACTTAAATTATTGGTAAGTCTCCACAATGTATTCGATGTCATTACAAAAATCATGTCAGCTTCCTTACAAAAATCACAGAAAGAAACAACAGGTCGTTACGACAAACACGCACTTTTGCATCGCGAAGAACGAGATTCCATCCTTTTTAATCGCAGAGCTGAAAGTTCTGCTTGTTCCTAAGTAAAATTTTAACTGCGAAAACGATCGTTGAGATATCTTTGAGACAAAAATTGTTACTTATTTAATTCACAGTGCCCTTGAAACGTTGGATCGGCATGCGTATCTGTTTCAACGTCTTACGCATTTTTGTCACTTTACTTGTCGTCCCTGTCTCACTTTCTGAGGAGGCACTGGTATCAGCGATTATCCTCTGTGACCTGAAGGCCCAATGGAAAATGATTAATGAGGATACAGAACACTTTTGCTTGTTTTCGATGTTTTTGTGTTGTTGTCACACAAAACTAGTCTGCAAGGAGTGTAGAAGGTGACGAACAGCATATACGTCGGTGGCCCAATTTGTGTTCTAGCCGGCAGCATTACAACCGATGTAGAATTAGTAGCACTTATTCACTGGAGGACTGAGTTTCCGTTCAACGATTTCGGGGTAAGTTTCACACACATATATAAAAAAGAATTTATTCACACTATTTCGAAAAGTTTTTGTCTTCTGAATTAACGCAATACGCAAACAATAAAACTTCACGAACATAGAACCAGAATCAGTCCCAAAAGCTGTCAGAACTCTCAACGCTGAGATGCAAGTAGCAATAAACGTAACAGAATTCTACGTATTCAAGTGTGTTGTCAAACCACCTTCGACGGCCGGTGTGACCGAGCGGTTCTAGGCGCGTCAGTCTGCAGTCTGGAACCGCGTGACCGCTACGGTTGCAGGTTCGAATCCTGCCTCGATCATGGATGTGTGTAATGTCCTTAGGTTAGTTAGTTTTAAGTAGTTCTAAGTTCTAGGGGACTGATGACCTCAGATGTTAAGTCCCATAGTGCTCAGAGCCATTTGAAACCACCTTCATATCCTGGAAGTGATTTCTGAAGTGAGGATCAAGTGTGGTCATACATTGTACGTATTTAGATTATTTTTCAACAGTTAAATCTGCAGACGCTTTATCTTAAACCACAGAGAATCAACAATCAAACAGCGTTTCCAGAGATTTGGATAGATAGAACACAGTATATTACAATAAAAGTTATACGGCCTTCACGAAGGGGTCCTGAAAAGTTTGTGGCTTTGTTGCGCTATATGTAACTGGGTAAATATCGTGCGTTCACTATTCGCTTAATCTGTTGTGTTGCAGGTGATGGCCGGTAAGGCAGCACCAGAAGCAAGTTACTTGTCATTGGAGTTGCAGGCCGTCATGAAATTTTTATTTCCCCAGGGAAAGTCCGTAAAGGATATTCACACTGAGGTATTAGAAACACTGGAAGAGAA
This sequence comes from Schistocerca cancellata, assembly GCF_023864275.1. NCBI lineage: Eukaryota > Metazoa > Arthropoda > Insecta > Orthoptera > Acrididae > Schistocerca > Schistocerca cancellata. Next base: position 11,621,226 of record NC_064633.1, read on the forward strand.
CTGTGTTTCCTGCAGTACTGTGAAAACTTAAATATACCGTTTCAAAACTGGCCACTTCACTGGTAACGTCGAGTCCCGCAGTGTTCAATCTCAAATCACAACAAACATTGCAGCATTCGATGCTATCCATATGCTGATTCCTAAGGACCGACGAATATCTGACGAAAAGATGGCTGGACATCTTCTGGAAGAGTGTTGGTTTCATTATCACTACCAGAGATATGTATAAGCTTTCAGCAAAATTGTTACCGAAATGTTTGAACTTGGATCACGGAAAAAAACGCGTTGAGACATCGATTGCCATTTTGCGCCATTTTGAATCTCCAGAGACCATTTTATCTAGGATAGTAACGAAAGAGGAAAACTGTCTTCACATTTATGACCTAGAGACCAAGGAAACTCGAAAAAATGGCGCCGCAGCGCGTCCCCATGACCGAAAAAGTTCCGCACCCAGAAAACGGCTGAAACAATGATGGCGTCCGTTTTGTGCGACAAAGACGGCATTGTTTCGGTAGACTCTTTACCCCAGGGATCTACTACAAATGGACAATAGTATGTTAACTCGCGAGACCAGTTGAAGGAAGCAACTAAGAATAAACGCCGAGGAAAGTTGAGCAAACCGATTCTTTTGCCCAAGCGAGGTGGCGCAGTGGTTAGCACACTGGACTCGGAGTCTGGTGGACGACGGTCCAATTCCGCGTCCGACCATCCTGATTTATGTTTTTCGTGATTCCCTAAATCGCTTCAGGCAAACCCCGGGATGGTTCCTGTGACAGGGCACGGCCGATTTCCATCCCCATCTTTTCCTAATCCGACGGGACCGATGACCTCGCGGCTTTTCCCCTCGCCGAAATCAAGCAAGCAACCTACGGGTTCTTTTGCTGTATGACGAAGCATCTGTGCACGCGTTCAACGTTGTGGCTGCCAGACTGACGAACCTGGGCTTCCAACTACTCAGTTATCCTTACTAGACGTAGCTCCCTCGGGCTATTATCTATTTCCGAACTTGAAGAAACACCTGCAGGGTAACCGTTTTCAGGGTAAAGAAGTGACAGAGAGGCTGCGAAGAGCTGGTTTCAGATGGTTCAAATGGCTCTAAGCACTATGGGGCTGAGGTCATGAGTCCCCTAGACTTAGAATTACTGAAACCCAACTAACCTAAGGACATCACACACATCCATGCCCGAGGCATGATTCGAACCTGCGACCGTAGCAGCGCGGTTCTGGACTGAAGCGCCTAGAACCGCTCGGCCACAGCGGCCGGTCCAGAGCTGGTTTCACCACCGATCACGTGACTTTCACTGACCCGAGATAGGAAAGCTACAACAATTGTATCAGTCTCACGGAAGAATATATTGAAGATATGGGTAATTTAAAAACTCTAACTTCAGTGTTTTTTTAGGCGCAGCTGCTACGATCTTTCACCACTCCACCATCTTATCAAGATTTTCCTGAACCAATGAGGTTGTATTCTTCCTTATAGGTTTTAAATCTCGCTCGAATATCAGTGAAATGTTTTACATAAATTGCGTTTGTGTTCTTTCTTATAGCCTTCAGCCCGAACAGTGGTTTGATGCAGCTCTCTACGATATTCTGTTCAAGCTCTCCAACTCCGCACAAGTATTATAACCTACATCTACTTGAACTAGCGTTCTGTCGAGCCTTGGCCTCCTTCTATGATTTTACCAAACTGACGATTCCTTGATGCCTCACGGCAGGTCCCATTAACTGGTGCCTTCTTTCAGTCAAGTTATGTCTTACATTACTCCCAAAGCAACTCAGTGCACTTGATTACTTATTACGTTTACTCGTTTAAGCTCCAGCATTCTTTTGTAGCACGAAATTGCAGAAGGTTCTCCTGTCTTCTCGTCTGAGCTGTTTATCACATACCTTTCACTACTGTACAGGGTAGCACTCCATCCAAATACCTACAGAAAAGACTATCTAACATTTGATATTTCATCTTAACAGCCCTTTTTTTTCAGAAACGCCCTTGCTGCTGCTGCCAGCAAGCATGTCATACGTACTCGTCTTCGTCGATAGTTAAAAACATTCATTTACTATTTTAGAGTCTTTTTTTCCTAATCTAATCATTCGAAAAGCACCCGAACTAAGGATCACTTATGAAGCAAAAAAGATGTTTGAAAACTACGGAAACAAAAGTGGTAGATGTGAATATGTGCCGATTCGTTTGTATGTGTCGTGGAAGTGAGCCCTTTGATATGACGCCAGGTGAGAAGAAACGCAGATTTCACCACAACAGATGAGTAACTGTAAGCAAAATTTTATTCATGTAAAATAATACGTGTGGACTGTTCAGAACATGGAACTGCACTACTCTCAAATGACATCATTAAAGTAGCCTTCAATATGATAATTGGTGAAAATTATCTGCGTTATAAACACACGTTATATTGCAGCAAAAGAATGGAGAAGTTTATAGGTGGATGATTTTAAACGAAGGGTAGATTAATCGTACGAAGAAATTTAGTTGCGTAGGTGACGTAATCGAACTAAGTGTTTTCGGACAGGAGGCTTTTAATCTTACGTAGGTTCTAGGTACTGGACCGAGCATATCACCTGATGAAGAACAAGAAGCCGCTGAACGAAAGAGCCAGGTTAAGACTCTACACTACGAATGCGGACGTGCATTGTCCTGTTGGAACAGCAAGTTCCCTTGCCGGTCTAGGAATGGTAGAACGATGGGTTCGATGACGGTTTGGATGTACTGTGCACTATTCAGTGTCCCCTCGACGATCACCAGTGGTGTACGGCCAGTGTAGGAGATCGCTCCCCACACCATGATGCCGGGTGTTGGCCCTGTGTGCCTCGGTCGTATGCAGTCCTGATTGTGGCGCTCACCTGCACGGCGCCAAACACGCATACGACCATCATTGGCACTAAGGCAGAAGCGACTCTCATAGCTGAAGACGACACGTCTCCATTCGTCCCTCCATTCACGCCTGTCGCGACACCACTGGAGGCGGGCTGCACGATGTTGGGGCGTGAGCGGAAGACGGCCTAACGGTGTGCGGGACCGTAGCCCAGCTTCATGGAGACGGTTGCGAATGGTCCTCGCCGATACCCCAGGAGCAACAGTGTCCCTAATTTGCTGGGAAGTGGCGGTGCGGTCCCCTACGGCACTGCGTAGGATCCTACGGTCTTGGCGTGCATTCGTGTGTCGCTGCGGTCCGGTCCCAGGTCGACGGGCACGTGCACCTTCCGCCGACCACTGGCGACAACATCGATGTACTGTGGAGACCTCACGCCCCACGTGTTGAGCAATTCGGCGGTACGTCCACCCGGCCTCCCGCATGCCCACTATACGCCCTCGCTCAAAGTCCGTCAACTGCACATACGGTTCACGTCCACGCTGTCGCGGCATGCTACCAGTGTTAAAGACTGCGATGGAGCTCCGTATGCCACGGCAAACTGGCTGACACTGACGGCGGCGGTGCACACATGCTGCGCAGCTAGCGCCATTCGACGGCCAACACCGCGGTTCCTGGTGTGTCCGCTGTGCCGTGCGTGTGATCATTGCTTGTACAGCCCTCTCGCAGTGTCCGGAGCAAGTATGGTGGGTCTGACACACCGGTGTCAATGTGTTCTTTTTTCCATTTCCAGGAGTGTATTTTTGATTGGTGTAACAATTTATAGCGGCTCAATAAGCGCCAAAATACGACTGCATTTGAATGTGCTTCCCCCTTCCATATACACGTACACTGTTGCACAATCGTTTCGCAGTATATTGTGTTTATAAAGGCCAGTTGCTTCGCAGCGCTGCAGTAGCGAAGTTGCAGAGAACCTCTGGGAGTTTCCCAACTCGTATGCCACGGGGACTCTGTTACGAGAGACGCTAGCGTGAATATGAATGTGATTCTTAGGCTAAGAAGCGTCTATTGTTAGACGCTATTTGTAAAATAGTTTGGAACTGAATTATTTGACGAGTAGAGAAAGAGATAAAGAAGCCGTTGGTGTAACTTTCAGCAAGAATATACTGATATATTAAAAGGAAATTCTAGCAGCTGGAAGTAGTTTAATCTGTAAAAAATGAATTCGTGCCAAGCTCTTATATAGCAACGTCGGAAATTTCGTTAGTGATGTTTCCTGGTGAATCAGCAATCACAGTCAAGGAAATTCTGGAAGTGTTTTCCTGCAGGTAAGAGAAATCTGCTTCACGGCTTTCGCATCATATAACCAAATGCGAACTGAACAGCAGCAAATCAATATCCGTAGATTCTACGTATGTTACTACTTATGGAAAGTAAATTCACAAGCGATCGGAGACAATCGGCGGCTATTTCTGTACTACGAAAGTGACGAGCTTCCATAACTGCAATTTTACTTTTATTGGCAGGTCACAGTTTTACTTCAGTACTTTATATCACTCAGTTTCGTAGAAAATATAACGATTAATGCTTGTGTTCTGCGACGCTATTAGGCCTTGGTATGTTAGTTTGGACTTTGGATAATTAACTAGAATAATTTTACTTAGTTCAGATATTAACTTTTATCAATGTAGCCACAAGACATTGTAATTAGACATTCTTAGTATTCCAAAGTTTAATTACTTCACTCAAACATTAAGTGTCACATATATTACGTACATACATCTATACCAGCTAGGGTAACACTTCATCCTAAAGTTCTTTCATTTACATGCTTAACGCCAAACATTTAACACCGTAACTCAAATATAAAATAACCTAACGTTTGCAACTGCTTTATATAGCGGCGTTCGATTCATTAAAGAACATGGAGTGGGTGGTTTATTGGCAGCAGTGTAAAGCGAATGTCTCAAAGAAAAGGGAAAACAAGAAGGAGGAACATAGCCTACTATTAGGTCATCACAAATAGATTTAAGATACAAATGCACATGGACGTGAAAGGGAACTAAACCCATCTTTTTCAAATGAGGAGTCCAACACTAAGCAAGTAGAGTTTTCCAGCATAATAAATTTTACTATTCTTCTCAGATTTGATGTGTTGGCAGAAGAGCCAACACCGTGTTGCTAGAGGAGGCCGAAATGCACGCGTTTAAGTTCACGCAAACTGCCGTGAGGTCTGGAACAGGACAATGTAATTAATATAGCCAATAAGGTACGTTGCTGCTGGAATACTTAACTTTAATCCATAATTGGTGTACATCGCTCTTGACGGTACATGTTTTGCAATCTCAATATAAACTGGTAATGGCGCCTTGCTAGGTCGTAGCAAATGACGTATCTGAAGGCTATGCTAACTACCGTCTCGGCAAATGAGAGCGTATTTGTCAGTGTAGCTTCGCTAGCAAAGTCGGCTGTACAACTGGGGCGAGTGCTAGGAAGACTCTCTAGACCTGCCGTGTGGCGGCGCTCGGTCTGCAATCACTGACAGTGGCGACACGCGGGTCCGTCGTATACTAGGGGACCGCGGGCGATTTAAAGGCTACCACCTAGCAAGTGTGGTGTCTGGCGGTGACACCACAAGATTCACTACCGAATTTCCAAATCTATTTCATCTACTATATCAGAATTATCAAGCGAGAATTAGCACGAATGCATTTGTAGGTATAGGCAGAGCACACCCCTTAAAAATTAAGCCAATTTGACTTTAGAGCCAAGAAGAATATTACAAATTTTGTAGTTCACAGTGTTGAACAACATGAATTTTACATCATATTGCTCAGCCAACTGGCTTGAAACACACTTCTCAACTAGCCACCATGGTATGTATTGTGAAAATCGGAACGTTACATCCCTACGTAAATGTACTCGCCTGAAATATCCGACAAGATATATAACTGATTTCTTTACGTGAGGCAGTAAGTCGGGTTAATTCCACAATCACTAAGTAGTTTGTCTGGAGGAAGTTCTTTGGTAATACAGTATAGGATATATAGATTTCGTGTGGAAAGCACCGAGTCTTAAGAACGCGGATCACTATGGAATACCGAGCGAGGCGGCGCAGTGGTTAGCACACTGGACTCACATTCTGGAGGACGACGGTTCAATCCCGTCTCCAGCCATCCTGATTTAGGTTTTCCGTGATTTCCCTAAATCTTTTCAGGCAAATACCGGGATGGTTCCTTTCAAAGGGCACGGCCGATTTCCTTCCCCATCTTTCCCTAACCCGAGCTAGCGCTCCGTCTCTAATGACCTCGTTGTCGACGGGACGTTAAACAACACTAACCTAATCTAACCATCACTATGGAATATCACGCGTTGTGGAATAACAAGCTTTTCCATCTTAAAACACCCACTTTCACAAGAATCACAATAATGTAGGTTTTTGGAAATAAGAATACCAAGTAATTCCCTGAATAAAGGGCGGACGAACTGTGTATGACGGCAGCTGTGCTGAGATGATTTCGTACTACACAGACGTTGATCCTTCCGTCAAGGCCTGATTAAAAACACAAATTAGATTCTTAATTAAGTCTTATGGAAGGAGGACCAGAAGCCAACGGGTACGAAAAAGAGTTCCGCCTCCTCAGCAAATTCATTCAGTGCTCGCACCACGTCATGCGTTCAGGGGGCTCTTCATTCCCGCAGCCACCACTCGCTCTCAAATTAAAACCCGTAGGGCATGCTTGAGCACATCCCGGATTAATACTTCATCCCGAGTGTAAAAGGGAAAAAAAAGCAAGATCAGGGTATGCTACCCGACGAGAAGACGCCCTTTCTTGAGTTACTTGTTATGTCGTATTGAAAACCATTCATTTTGAAGAACTCTATGGATGATAAGCACTATGATGTACGATAGTGCGTGAAAATAAACAAGGACAAAAAAGTGAAATTTATTCTACTTCCTAGGCCATACACTGTCTTTCAAGAAGAGGTGAAGATAGGAAATAAAACGGAAAAATGCAATTACGTTAATGACACGCCTTATAAAACATTAAAACGTAGAATAAGACGTGAGAGAATCAGCGGGTATTCATGCTTCACTAATTGGACATGACATGTAGATTCTAGCGAACTGGGAAACAAATAAAGTTTATAGACAGCATATATGCATTTTGAGAAGAATGATTGTCTGCACAACATGAAGCAATTAAATATCTGTATAAATAAGACTGAATTGTTGTTGTTGTTGTTGTTGTGGTCTTAAGTTCTGAGACTGGTTTGATGTAGCTCTCCATGCTACTCTATCCTGTGCAAGCTTCTTCATCTCCCAGTACCTACTGCAACCTACATCCTTCTGAATCTGCTTAGTGTATTCATCTCTTGGTCTCCCTCTACGTTTTGTACCCTCCACGCTGCCCTCCAATGCTAAATTTGTGATCCCTTGACGCCTCAGAACATGTCCTACCAACCGGTCCCTTCTCCTTGTCAAGTTGTGCCACAAACTCCTCTTCTTCCCCAATTCTATTCAATACCTCCTCATTAGTTATGTGATCTACCCATCTAACCTTCAGCATTCTTCTGTAGCACCACATTTCGAAAGCTTCTATTCTCTTCTTGTCCAAACTATTTTTAGTCCATGTTTCACTTCCATACATGGTTACACTCCATACAAATACTTTCAGAAACGACTTCCTGACACTTGAATCTATACTCGATGTTAACAAATTTCTCTTCTTCAGAAACGCTTCCCTTGCCATTGCCAGTCTAGTGAATTACAAATAGAAAATACAGGTCGTCTCACTGGGATCTACAGAAAGCAAATGGTAATCGTTCATGGGACATCACTTGTTTTATCACAATGATATTTACATATCGGCTTTGTAGACTACTCCATTAACATTAAACAGAGATCCCAAACGTCTGTATAATTTAATAAGTGAAGTAGGAGGATAATGAACAGTCGAAAAATGGGATATAAATTATTATGCGTTCCAATAACAAAACACGATGTATGAGAAACAAAATTTGCACCTGAGATTTGTTACCCGTCACCTGCAGCGACGAACTACGAATCGTTATAAAGAGTGTGCAACTGAATCATCGACTCCCTACGATGGTGGTCATTGTGGTGGCAATGAATGACCTCCAAATCCAGGGAGGAGACGTTAGTTTTCTTTGGAGAAGCGATATCCGTATATAACTCTGCTCTTACATAATACATGGTCAGCAAAATAAAAGTGGCCCAGAAAATATTTAAAATATAGTTCTTACTGAGGGACAGCTGAAAAAGCGTTTTAAAATGTTCTGACGTCGCTCTTTCAGCGTGTGAGGATTATTTGAGTACACCTGAGCTTTGGATTTGCCTCACAGGTAAAACTCACAGGGAGAGAAATCGGGTGACAGAGGTGATCAGGAGACTGCGCTACCTCCGCTGGTTCTCCTCATAGAACACCTCATGCACTTGTGACAAGATTGTCAAGGTGGTGTGTGCTGTTGCCCCTCCTTGCTGAAAATATCTACACAGTGGTTCATCCATATATGAATTAAGCAGTTCCTCTACGTACCGGTTAGGATTAACAGACTGGTGAAAGTCTCGTGTTATGACGCTGATACCGGACACTGGGCACCAATCACTTATTTTGGGATTGTACAACTTCTCTTCAAAATACCGATGTGGATTTACTGATGCATAATGTCGATCGTTCTGTGAGTTCACATACGCTAATAGGCTGAACCAGGCCTCATCTGAAGATATGAAAAACTGGGGATCCAAAAGCACTGTTTCCGTTCCACTCGTAAGCCACTGGCAAGACTAAATATGATAAAGTTTGTCTGGAATCTTTAACTCATGCAAGGCAGTAAACTGGTAAGGATACACCCACATCTACATCTACATGATTACTCTGAAATTCACGGTTAATTGTGTGGCAGAGGTTTTATCGAACCACTTTCATGCCATTGCCTTAGAGTTCTGCTTCCGAACGCCGCTCGGGAAAAACTAGCACTAAAACGTTACTGTCCGAACTGTGATTTATTTTATTTTATCATGATGACCGTTTCCCCCTATACAGATGGGCGCCAACGCAATAATTTCGCAATAGGAGAAGAAATTTGGTGATCGAAATTTCACGAGAAGATCCTGCCACAACGCAACACGCCTTTGTTTTAATGAACGCCGCCACAATTCATGCAGCATGTCCGTGGAAATCTCTCCGCTGTTTCACGATAATACAGAACGAGCTACTGGTCATTAAACATTTCGATGTCCTCCGTCTGTCAAATGTGGTGCCTATCCCACACCGCACAGCGACACACTAGAAGGCGGCGGACAAGCGTAGTGTAAGCAGTCTCTTAAGTAGACGTATTGCCTACAAGTGCAGATCCTTTTTCATGATGTTTCTACACGACGATCTCTTACATCGCATTTTCACAGATAAACGGCGTTCATATTTCGTCGGACTTGGTTCCAGGCTTTCCTTGAACCGAGTAAATATGTTTTCAGGTCTTCGAACGCTTTTCGGGTAGTTAAGGATTTAATTCGCTTCATAGCCCGTTTCGCACAACTTTTCCACTGAGTTTTAAATTGGAGAATTTTGCATAGATTTTCCAAAAAAACTTCCATTCTCAATTTCTTACGGTAACAATTCCTCATACGTTATCCACGAACTGTGCTTCTATTTCTTACGGTAACAATTCCGCATAAGACTCGATAGCGAACACGCCCTGTTTTCTCGTGAGGACCATTCTGTGCTGCATTTAGCTGATCACTGAACACGTCTGTTTCTCTCCCTCACTCAACCGTTATGTCACAGAAAAGTACCGTGGGCAGAGAATGAGGGAGATTCGCATTCGCAGATACGTGACACAATCGATAGGTGCATCGAAATTATAATGTAAAGCATTATCTATCGTGGAAAGTTCTCTTCATTAAGATGGGTTAAGTTTCAACAAGATTCTGACTCATAATTGAACAACAACTTTCAAAGTACGACGGTAATTATAAGTTCGGTTTTAACGGGTGTTTAAGGAATGCAGGAGTATGTTCTCTTACAGAGATACCGCTTGCGGTTTAGATACAGATTGCCCTTTGTATGGGCTAGTACCTGTCTTAAAAAGCAAGAAGCACAAAAGGCTTTCTCAACATATTCAGGGTCTCAACATGTCTCTTAGACCTACCTTATGTTGAATGTAGCACGCATGCAAAGAAATAAAATAATTTGTCCGACTGGCAGTTTGTGAGAAGAGCTATTCTGTTGAAGGCAAAAAAATATTCAATAATTTGTGCTCGGAGTAACAATGAACTTAGACAAACGATACGTTTGTAGATGGTAAATGAGAATGAAAAACGTAATAAATGAATGAAAAATGGATAAAGAGAGTGTAGAAGAATTCTTGGTTATTATTCAAGGAATAAGCACGAAAATTCAGCAACAAGAGTACCTACATCCTCCAAGGTAGCACGTGGTAATACAATGCCACATATTATCAAAAACAGAATGACATGGAACCCAATATAATTTCAGACCCTCACAGTAATTTTAAAGAATTGGGAAAGTTACGTGATCCATATCCTACATCCAGGGATGACTTACAATAGACCGATATTAATCGCCGTATATGAAACAAAAAGCCTCCATCGGAGCAAAAAGATTTTTTGTTAAAAAGAAAACACATCAACAGAGTTAAAAACCATTCAACAGAATAGTGCGCTAAAGCACCATTATCACGCAATGTTCTCACTACGCATTCCTAAATATTGCAGCTTAGAAGTGAGCACCTCCGCAGTACACAGGACACAGGCGTCTGCAGTTGACAAAATGAGCCATGCTGGCTGCACCCGGCGTCCACTCGACGAGAAGTGTAGGGGTAGGTCCAGTGGTCACCGTAAGAGATCTGTTAACAGTCAGCACTGGTGGAGGCCTGGTTTTGTCCAGGCGTGACACAGGTGGCCCAAACGCTCGACGCTGCTGGTCCCAGACACAACTGTCTTCCATGTACAACATGCCGACATGATCGTTCTGATCCCTACCTGCTATTGAGACGACCCAGTTCTCAATCTCAGAACAATTCGTCCGACACAATTCGCTAGCCAGCGTAGTTTTGTTTGTTGTCTATTCCACGGGTTGGAGCGAACTGCTTGATGTGCGTCCCACTGTAGTGTGTCTGACTGTCTCACTCTGTGTCTCTCTCTCTCTCTCTCTCTCTCTCAAATAGCAGTAGAGCTGGCAGCGGAACACGAGGGAGTACCAATTCGGAATGTTTAGTAGGGATTTCCAGATCGGTTTTTGCCTTACAGTCACGGGCAACCCAGCGAAAACCTGGATGAGAATAATGGGATAAGAATTATTCTGAGACATTGTTGTCAACTGTCCCAAACACGAAGCAAGTATGCGTCTGAGCCTCCCAGTTGCCTAATAATAAGTAATATACAAAATGGTAGTTGTGCGATTGTTATTGATACACTGGATACGTCATTTTTTAAATCTAGCTTTGTTACGTAAAGATAATACCTATTTTGTGTAACTATTTCATGATTCATACATTAATAAATAATTTAAATTGTGTTTACTGCCAGTTTAGCCTCGGCCAGTATTGGGTAAATACTATGAACATAAAATTAAATCATGATTTCACTACATTCCTGCCTTACATTGCTACAGAAATTCTTCGCATATGTTGGTTTTCGTAAGAGGCTTCACTATTCTTGTACGATACATCACTCCAAAAGCTAGCTGCTGCGATTCCAAAGTTAGCGAATATCCCTACACAATGCTGTTAGTAAAGCAATCTTTTACGAAAATTCACTTTCTTAATATATTATTTCCAACTAACAAAAAGGGACCAAGCACAAATGGTACTGTCCATCAGAATTTAAAAAAAAGGAATCAGATATTTGACCAGTAAAATGAAAATAAAATATACCTAAGTACAAGAAACATAGCTGCAGCATTATCAAAACTATGCGCTAGATCCTTAAAAAATATTTTTACGTCACTAGACTACATAGTAGCGTGTACAATAGACAACATATATTGCCGGCTGATTGCAAGCCAGTAACTTCTTCAATGTTCGTAAATGTTGTGTTATGATTCCTTTGGGAGGCAGATGAAATAATAATTTGATTTACTGTTTAAAGTAAGCTGTTGCTCATTATCTTAAAAAAGGCGAAAGATCTTGCCAGAGTTGAGATTTTAATGACCAGCAATGTATATAAGAGAGGAGGTACTTAGGACAGGTCATGATATTTAAGGTATGAAGAAGGCTAATCTCAAATGCATCTAGTCAATTATTTTGGGGACAGTGGTAATGTCAGGCAAATGACATTCGGAAAGTGACATAATATACCGAACTAATTAGGATTATTTAGAAATTCCTTCCTGAGGAAGTGTGAAGATATAATGAAAGTTTCATTAGAGACAGACTTTAAAATATACAAAAATTTTAAAATGTCTTAAATTCCGCACATAACTGTTCGCTAATACTGAAATAGTGGTGCTCCATACATGGCAGATAAGTTTGCAACACTTCTCTTTCCGATGCTGCCTGCTCTTGCTAAAACGGACACCTGACTTGCAGTTACCTCTCCTGACCGCAAGTCAGGCACCAGCACCTTTCGACAGTTGCAGCTGTAGTCCAGTTTGACCTCTTATATAAACATTGTGCTTATGATCAAGTTACTAACTGAAATTAAGGGCAGGTGTGGAGACTACAAGTAAACAGGAGTTCTAGACACAATGAAATAAACAGATATACTGAACAAATCTCTTTGTATATAAAAGGCAATATTCTGACTGAGTAAACTGACTGACAGACTCACCTTCGTCCAGCACAGACCGCTAAAGATAGAAGCTTGGAACTTGGAGAAGGTGTGGATGCTATACTGTAGGTGGCGTTTGAGAAGGGATTTTTTTGAAATTCCAATCATAAGCGGGTGGATTCGGGGCTGAGGGGCCTTTTTGAAAAACGTCGTTATTAAGGCAATTTTGAATATGGACCTATGAAAATTGGTGTTTGGTTTCTTGGTCAGAAATAAAGAAATACGTGTTTCAGAATTTTTGGAAATTTTACTCTATGGTGGTGAAATGGTGAATGAAAACCTTTTCTGAAAATATTAAAAAACTATAAAGTATTTTTAAAACTACATCTATGTACATTGGTATTTGACTTCTCGGTTACAAAGACAGCTGTTTCCATGTTTTTGGAAACTAAGCTCCTAAGAGACTTAGGGGATGGGATATTCATTAAAAAAATTATTACGAAAGCATTTTAAAGCTAAATCTATGAAGATTTAAATTTGGTTTCTCGTTTAGAAATAAAAAAGTACGTGTTTCACTGTTTTAGGAAATTCAACCCCTAAGGCGATGAAATAGGGTGTGACCGATTCACTGAATCATCACTGCCCAGCCCAGACCACTGAGGACAGAAACTCGAAGTTTGGAGATGGTATGGACCTTTTACTGTAGGCATCGTTTAATAAGGGATTGTCAGAAATTCCTCGCTTAAGCATGTGAAAGAGGGGATGAAAGGCTCTTTGAAAAATTTCGTTATTAAGGCAATCTGAAGCCAGGACTACGAAAACTGGTATTTGGTTTCGCAGTCAGAAAATAAATAATACATATTTCAGCAATTTTGGAAATTCACCTACTAAGAGGGGAAGACAGTGGATGGCATTTTTTTAAAAATAAATAATTACTAAAATACTACTAAAGGATTTTTGTGGCTAGATCTATAATAACCAATATTTGACTTCTGGGTTAGAAATTTAAAAACATCGTGTTTTAGCAGTTTCTGGAAATTCAAGCCCTAAGGGAGTGTAATAGGAGATGAAAACTTGTAAGAAAATGTTTCGTTATATTAAAAAAATTTTAAAGCTAAATTTATGAGAATTGGTTTTTCACTTCTCGGTTAAGTAAAAAGAAATACTTGCTAGCGGATGAAAGCTGCAACGGAAGTATCTTCACAAGAACCCAAAAGACATGATTAACAAAAACTTCGAACTCCACTTTTTGGTCAGAACTACACTCGGAAAAGATCATGCTAATATGGCCTCAATTAGCGTGAAAAGCTTTGAACGTTTTGCAGTTTGTGAACAACATAAAAATTCCATTAAATAAAACAAAAAATTCTCTGCAGACCATACACTGTATGCGAGCGAACTGCGGTGGCTAAGTTTGCCATAAATATGGGGAAATCACTTAATCGAAATGATAGCAATGCCATCAGCGCAAAGCATTCTGAAAATTCCCCAGCCTCACTAGAGCGGTGATCACTAATCGGGGAAAAGGAAGAGATTCCAACACGGGGATCGTTCAGTTACACGATAAAGTGAAGACAAGCACACAAAGCATTGGCATAGCTGCAACACTGATGTTTCCTAGTCCTGTTGCGGTCGTACTTTAGAACTATCCTCTCAATATCCATTAATCCAGATCTCACGATGTTAGCAAGCAATGAGGTGCTTAAACGGGTGGCTCGTAAAACGATGCGAGCTTTTCCAGTCATCTGAGGTTCCGGTATTCATGAACACTATCACAGGTTGGAGCCTAAGCCGCAGGTCCTAGTGACCTTGAGCTAAAATTCTTCTCCCCAGAAGTGGATATTCACTTCTTTACGGCGGTTCGAAGAGTGAGAACCACTTAGCGCCTTGGGTGTTATTAAATACTTCTGCGCCTAAATAAAACAGGCGACCGACTATAGTGGCATTACTTTCAGTGGCCACCAAAACTTGTTTTATGCTGCATTTCAGGTGAATTCAGACCGGGAAGTTAAGCTGCAACGCAGTGAAGGACCAAGAGTGGTGGCGTAGTAGTTAGAATACTGGACTATCATTCGGGAAGGTGACGGTTCAAACCTGCGCCCGGCCATCCGATTTAGGTTTCCCTTGCTTTCCCTAAATTGCTTCATGCAAACTCCGGGATGGCTCCTTTGAAAGAGGCACGCCCGACTTCCTTCCACATCCTTCCTAAATCCGGTGGAACCAATGACCTCGCTGTTTGGTACCTTCCACAACCAACGCAGTGTAGCCTTCTAACGGCGAACTTCATCCGGGTGTCAAAGCGTGTGGAAGCGTTCAAGTTCCCTCAGAGCCTTGACTTTAACAGAAGTCACCCTTTTGACGGTACTTAGTACCGCCCCGATCCATTTTATTATCGACTCAAAACATAAAATAAAATGTCTGCATGGACCGGTATCATGCTCGGCCGCCCAAGAATCATACGCGAAATTAATATTCAAATTTGTGCATTCACTAATTACCAGAGTTTCGGAATCCACTCCCTGCACAAAGTGTTTCATGTTTTTACATGGTTTTATCGACTTCCACTGGCGATTGTGTACCACAAGGTACACAACGCTATTCGATAGGTCGAGAACATAAGAGTATTTCATGCGGTGTAATTAAAGCCGTAATAATGTACTACAAGCTCAAAAAAATATTGAGAAGGAGGCTGCAGAGGAGCACTGAAAAAATTTAATAACTACTTCATACGACAGGGCGCACACTATACGTCCAATTTCAAAGACCCATGATACAATCACTACAGAGAAACATACAGGGTGATCAAAAAGTCACTATAAATTTGAAAACTTAATAAAACACTCCATAATGTAGATAGAGAGGTAAAAATTGACACACATGCTTGGAATGTCATGGGGCATCATTAGAACAAAAAAAAAACAAAGTTCACAAAATGTCCAACAGATGGCGATGGACAGCAAAACGTTAGTGACTGCTTCCGTGACGGGTGAGAGGTACGCCGATATGTTACAGAATCGCATCATCCCCAGCCTGGCTGATAGACACCTGCTGGAACGTACGATGTTTATGCAGGATGGCGCTCCACCCCATATTGCTAGACGCGTGAAAGATCTCTTGAGCGCGTCGCTTCGCGTTGATCGTGTGCTCAGCCGCCACTTTCGTCATGCTTGGCCTCCCAGGTCCCCAGACCTCAGTCCGTGCCATTATTGGCTTTGGGGTTACCTGATGTCGCAAGTGTATCGTGATCGACCGACATCTCTATGGATGCTGAAGGACAACATCCGACGCCAATGCCTCACCATAACTCCGGACATGCATTAAAGTGCTGTTCACAACATTATTCTTCGACTACAGCTATTGTTGAGGAATATTGAGCATTTCCTGTAAAGAACATAACCTTTGCTTTGTCTTACTTTGTTATGCTAATTATTGCTATTCTGATCAGATGAAGCTCTATCTGTCGGTCATTTTTTGAACTTTGGTATTTTTTTGGTTCTAATAAAACCCCATGTCATTCCAAGCATGTGTGTCGATTTGTACCTCTCTATCTACATTATTCCGTGATTTATTCAGTTTTCAGATTTATACTGACTTTTTGATCACCCGGTATGTTACAGTACAATTAAAGAAGAAAACAATATGACACAATAAACCAGTTGCAACTTGTATACAAAATTATTGAAAAGAGCGATGTTATTTATTTATTTACCGTTTCTGGAAGGTGAAGTGCGTAGATACTGCAGTCCCGGCAGGTGGGAGTTCCGTGGTGTTTTGGGGAGTGTTTGTACCACTACTTGAGCTCACTAACTGATGAAACCTCGAACATAAACCTTGGATGTTCATTTCAACATTTTCGGTAACAGGGTGGCCACCAATCCTTGACACATTGAAAACGGCAAAAAAGCCTTGATCTGAAAAATCACCCCATTTTTGTATGCAAACACATTTTTAAATCAATTTATGGTCGTTTTAAGAAGCACTGGAATAATACTCTACGTATTTCGACATAACCTGAGTATTCCCATTTCAGTGTCTTCACCAGTACGACTCACCGTAATTTCTCTCCCGACGTGGCTCTCTGTTCAGGAGACGCATTGTTATCGGAGAGTCTGTGCGAAATCGCAGCTTGAATGAAAGGCTTCAATTGTCTACACTAAATTCTCGCATTTCAGCTCTCTTAGACACCGCCCCAGTGTGAGATATGTTCATCACAGGATAAGTTTTCTTTTTCTGGATTCTGTTGGAAAATCTCTTCCAGGAAACACTCACTTGCAAGCATTTTGATAATTCGAATTTAAAAACTCGTAGAATTTGGCATTGATATTTTGTTAGTAATAATGATATATAGTTCCCGTGGATGACTTTACATTGGCAGTGTTAAATGTAAACGCAATTTCGTGTTGTTTTGGTTGCAAGTTTTTAACATGTTGATTATCAGCCAAAAAAGATGTGAGCATGAGCACGAAAATACACGAATTCAGTGGGAAGGCGGGTTTTCTTCAGATCTGAATTATTCCTTCAACAGTAAGTTTTTTAACGGTACATGCTGCTAGACAGCATGTCGTGCATGAACAGAGCTGAAATCTTATGTATGCAGTACCTTATCACGCTTCTGGCTACTTGCACTATGCCTGATGGTGTACTAGCAGTGAGAGCTAGCAGACGGAATGTAGCCGGGAAAAATTTTCTGGCGCTGCCAAGTTGCCAGACTCACCTACACGCATAGCTGTCTCGGATACACTGGGGGTACACTTAACGTGACTCGTGTTTTGTTTGTGACGCGTTTTCAGCCGTTTAGACGCTATTGCAGTTCCCGCGTCAGGCTATTTCACTTTTACACTTCATTGTTAATAGTACGGTCAGCGTATCAGATATTTGTCCATCATTATGCGCGGGAATCTAAAAACAATTGGTTCAAATGGCTCTGAGCGCTATGCGACTTAACATCTATGGTCATCAGTCCCCTAGAACTTAGAACTACTTAAACCTAACTAACCTAAGAACATCACACAACACTCAGTCATCACGAGGCAGAGAAAATCCCTGACCCCGCCGGGAATCGAACCCTGACGCGGGAAGCGAGAACGCTGCCGCACGACCACGAGCTGCGGACCGCGGAAATCTAACGAGAAATGGGACGAGAAGCGTTTAAGGGGCTCCGGAAAGGCTCAAAATCATGAAATGTTCAATTTTTAATTTTTTGCGTTTTCTGAATCTGCAGACTATTACCTTTTAATAGATACATAATTTATTCAATTCCGAAGACTACAACTATTTTTAAATTTTTTTTGAAATGTTTTCTACATGGGCGTGACCCACTGTGGCGCTGTTAAACTGCTGTCAAATGGTGTTATTATTAACGTCCGTGTTCATCAGGTACATTTTAGTGATGTGAGATAAAGTATGTGTTGTGGCTAACCTGTGATGGTTCAATATATATCGCTGGTGTGATTGTCGATTGTTTCATGTTTATTTACTCTGTCGTTATCTCGAAAATATTCGTAATTAATTCTGTTTCTTGAGTCTCTGTTTTGTTGAAGTATAATAATGAGTAAAATTAAAGTTATTAGAAATCCTCTGAAGGCTTTTAAGAAAAGGAGAAATGTTGGAAACCCATAGGTATTTAGAAATATGGGAATGAAGATAGGTTCTAACATGGTACGAGCGATGCTTGCTTTAGACTAGGAACGCCTTCGGGCTGCAGACAGGGCTGTAAAGAATCTAGATATACAAGCAAGAGTAAACAGGAGGAGGAACAAGAGGAAGCTGGAGGAGGAGTTTGCAGAGGATGAAGATAATCCATCCTATGGACCTGGAATGCACTAAAAAGTTAATCCAATCTTTGTCGCTCGATTCCCGAAACTTATTTTCTCATACTAATTACATGTTTTCTAAGGATCTTCCAAACATATTTGTTTCAGACTTTCAGTCAATGTTACACAGTACCTTCTGCATAATTTAACACAGCCTTTTTCCAAAAAACTGTATATTTTTGAATATATAAATAAAAAATTGAAAAAAATGTGAATTTTCATTACAACTGAAAAAAAATCATCTTTAATAACTGAACTAAAATTTTGTAAAATCCCTGTGTTAAGTTGTAGCCCATATTCCAATAAATAATCTGTAAAAAGTTCAACTTCCTACCTCAAATACTTTGAGAGGAAAGATGTAATTTATAAGCGTTATTTTAACATTGCAAGTATAGGGCGTTCCGGAGCCCCTTAAGCAGTGCAAAGACCACGAGTTTCTACGTCATCGCAGCTGCGCATGCGCACTAAAGCCTTAGTGCTTGAAAGTAGCGCTCTGGAAGCAACTTAAACGAACCCGTGGTTACACCTCTTGCGAGACTAGCGCCATCTACATCTTTCTGAGATGGAAGAATGTAACGGAAACCTTCAATAACGGAGACGGATAATGGGAATCGAACGCGTATTTGAACAGGTTTATGACTTTTTCAGAGTGCAGTGTTTTTCAGTCACGCCTAAACGGAGTATAACTCGATACGAGAGTACGCACGACTCAATTTATCCATGGGTTACGCGTAACACCAAATTACAAACGAATGCATTAGGATCTTGATGCAGCGCAGCTATAAATATTTCAACAATGGGGAAAAGCGCTGTGGACAGCCAAGCTCACAGCAAAAAACAAACTTTTCACAAACAAATGGAAGTCTTTTCTGATATCATCGTCTTTAGTGAAACTAAACTTCTAATTGTTGTTGTTTATAGGTCCCCTAACTCGACTTCAGAGCATTTCTGCTCAAGCTACGGAGGGTTCTTGATTCACTTTATACGAAGTATCAGAAATTAGTTATATGAGGTGACTTCAGTATTAATTTTGCATATGATGGTGCAGGATAAAGGATGTTGGTAGATCTCCTCAATTCATATGATCTGATACAGACTGTCTTTAGTTCCAACTAGGGTGCAGGGGAACAGTAGCACAGTCATAGACAATATTTTTATTCATCCTTCCTTACTAGATGGACATTGCGTTAGACATTCAGACCATCATGCGCAAGTTTTAACACTAAAAGGCTTTTGTACTCAAAGAAATGTCACATATAGTTACAAACTATGTAGGAAAGTTAGTCCAACGGCAATAGAGAGTTTTTAAACCTCTTCGAGGAACAAGACTGGCAGGATGTTTATAGTGCCGATAAGATAGATAATAAATATAATACTTTCTTTAACACATCTCTCATGCTCTTTGAGAGTTGATTTCCATTTGAATGTTCTAATCGGAGTACTCGCAGTAAAAGGCAGCTTGGTTGGCTGACTAGTGGGATAAGGATATCATGTAGAACAAAGAGGGAATTTCATGAAAATGTAAGAACTAGTCAAAATCAAGCTACAGTAGCCCATTACAAACAGTACTGCAAGGTGCTTAAAATGTTATTAGGAAGACAAAGAGTGTGTGATACGCAAATAGAATAGATAATTCACAGGATAAAATTAAAACCATATGGTAAGTTGTGAAGGAAGTGTCCGGTCAGCAGCACAAGGTCGACAATATAAAGTCAGTCCGCAGTAAAAATATTTCTGTTACTGATAAATCAGATGTATGTACAGAATTTAACAATCTATTTCTGAGTATTGCTGGTGAATTAAATAAAAATTTAGTCTCTACAGGGAATCATATAACTCTCTTGGCAAACGCCTTTCCGAGACTGATGTCTGAGATACTCCTCTGTCATACAGACAAGGGGAGATTGAGTCAAAAAATCACTGAAGACTCTCATGGATATGATGGAGTGCCTAGCAGAATTTTAAATTGCTGTGCTGCCCATGTTAGCACTGTATTTAGCCATATTTGTAATTTTTCGTTTAGGAATGGTAAGATTCCTGAACGATTAAAGTACTCAGTAGTAAAGCCGCTTTATAAAAAGTGATAAAGGGATGGATAATGTAGACAATTGTAGACCTATTTGTATGCTATCGGTGTTTGCTAAAGTTACTGAAAAGGTTGTGTGTGTAAGGACAACTCATCATTTTACATCACACAACTTGCTGTCAAATGCACACTTCAGCCTTAGAAGTCGTTTAAAAACTGAAAATGCTATATTCTGTTTTCTCTGTGAGATACTGGATGGTTTAAACAAAACGTTTCGAACGCTAAGTATATTTTTTTATTTAACTAAGGCGTTTGATTGTGTTGATGACAAAATATTGCTCCAGACGTTAGACCATTACAGAGTACGGGGGGGGGGGGGGGCGGGGGGGGGGGTGTAGCTCACAACTGGTTCACCTCTTACTTTAGCAGCAGAGAGCAAAAGGTCATTATTCACAGTATTGAGAACGGCTGTGATGTGGGGTCTGAGTGGAGTACAGTCAATGGGGGGTGCCCTAGGGACCAGTGTTGGGGCCACTTCTGTCCATTGTTTATATAAATAGGTAACTAAAATATATCTGTTTGCTGATGGCAGTAGGTTACTAGTAAAGGATTTTGTGTGCAACATTGGCTGGGTTTCAAGTAGTGCAGTTCATGACACTAGTTCATGGCTGGTGCTAAATCACAGTAACACTCAGTTTTTACGGTTTCTAACACAACAAAATTTTAATTTCACACAATCGGCTCATGATTAGTGAAACTGAACAGTTAAAATTTTTAGGTGTTCATTTAGACAGTAACCTGTCGTGGTAAGCACACGTTCAGGATCTTGTTCAAAGACTTACTGATGCCATTTTTACTATTCGAATGGTATCTGAAGTAAGTGATCTTTCGACACGAAAAGTAGTCTACTTTGCTTATTTTCATTCGCTTATGTCGTATGGTATTATATTTTTGGGTAGCTCTTCCCATTCTAAAAGGATATTTTTGGCTCGGAAACCGACGGTTCGGGCAATAAGTGGTGTAAGTTCGCGATCCTCTTGTCGACCCCTGTTCCCAAGTGTGGGTATTTTGACATTCGCCTCTCAATATATATATATATATATATATATTCTTTACTGCCATTTCTTGTTAACTACATCAACTTATTCCCAAGAATAAGCAGCTTTCACTCGGGAGAAATCAAACCTGCATTTGGATCGGACTTCCGCAACTCTTGTGCAGAACGGTGTGCACTATACTGCTGTCACCATTTGCAGTAAGCTATCACAGGATTTCAAAAATCTTAGCAGCAATCCATGTGCTTTTAAATAAGAACAAGATTTTCCTCGTGGGTCACTCCCTCTATTCTGTTCAGGAGTTCGCCGAAAAATTATGCTGATTCTTGTGGCATTATTGATTGCGTTTACTTAAGCTAATGGCTTGGCTTTTTTGGTTCACAAACATTTTGTATTTATCTGTTATTACTTTTACGTTGTAATTTCATGTACTGACACGTTCCATGACCTTGGAGATTTCTCCTCAATTTGGTCCTACTAGACTTGACGTGTAAACAGACAAATTGACGAACAATTGAAATGTAGGGGTCTTTCCTGAACTGTATTCCTTGAGATCCTGAGCCGATGTAGGGGAGGAAGATGTTCATTAGAACCATCCTTGGGTTATGAATGATACTCTGAAACTTCTATGCGCCATTGCGTCAACCTCCTTTCACGTGATCCATTACGAAACAACAGATTTTCCTTAGAGTTCAGTGATCTATTTCGATCATCACTTTTTTTTCCCTTCTTTACAATCGTCCAAATTGTACTTGGAGTCTTCTTTTAAATTAAATTAAACTGTTCTTTATTTTATCTTTGATTTATTTGCGTTGATTTACGAAATCGTTGCATTTCTGCTGTGTTTCACAGTTTTTACAGGTGCATGTCAGATAGCCTTGTTATATGACTTATTATAATGTGCAGTTAAGAGTTCCAGAATACCATTTTTTAATAGAAGAATTCTTTTTGAGAGTTTCCCTGCCTACAGCGATTTACATCGACCCAAAGAATGTAGTTTAAGAGAGAAATCAATGATTGAATTATTATTATTTTAAGAGGAGGACATTGTGGTAACAATCCAATATTTTTGTAATAATTGACGAAAAAATCTAATTGTAATCATACATTCAAGCAAGTAACTGGTCTTATGGAATAGGAAGAGTTAATCACTGATTAAATTTTACGAGAATTTCAGCATCTAGCAATTCTTCCAAGGCAACTGGTACTACAGTAACAGGTGTGACAACTTCAGCTACAAAAAAATTGGCTGTCTAAACAGTCTTCAGTGCAGTCATATCAGAAAAGATCACAAAAGGTGAAATTTTGTGGTGCATACATACAATTTAGAATCATTTGCCATTCTGAAGTTCCGCTGCTTACATACCATCATTTTCGGAAATTTTTCCAGCTAGTCAAATTGCGGCAAAAATGCAACTCTAAAGAACAAACATAGTATACAGTATTGTTTATGGTATTGTTCCGTATGCTCATGACAACCACTGACATGATTAAACAGCGTAACAATGTTGTTATTGACTCTGACGGGAGTTTAAACACTGTTTCTCGAAAATCACAAATCAACATTCATGTTAGATTTTGGGATCGAAATAAGTCTCAGGATTCAACCCGATATTTTGACTCTGCTTTTATTCAAGGCACAAGTGCCAGTGACGTACGAGATGCTTTGAAAGGATGTTTTGGCTTACAGATCTTCCAAAAATTTTACAATTGTCGATTTATGGACCAAACATGAATTTTAAAGTTTGGAAGGACTTGAATAATGAGCTAAAACATATTTCTGAAAACACCGAACTGTTTATAGTTAGATAGTTGCAACCAGCATGTAGTCCATGGTGCTTTCAAAACTGGCATGTCACAAACAGATTGGGAATTTGAACAATTTTTAAGATACTTATATTATTTGTTTTACGGTTCACCTGCACGAAGGAGTCAATATACAGAATATGCACCCTCCTCAGATTTTCTTTGCAATTTTGAGGACCGAAAATACAAATGTGGCCGAACGATCTTTAAACATTCATCCATATCTAAGAAACTATGTTTCTCAGTCAGATCAAAATAAAGTCTCTGTAATTCAGTGAGTTTTACAACTCTATTAGAAGCAGTTAAAGACAAATTCTTTGATCCAAAATTGCCTTTTTTACTGCAACTGCACGTGCCTTCGACGATTTTTTACATGATGTCCAAAGTGATGTTCATGTGGCTCCTTTTTTGTTCGAAAAATTGTTCACTTTTGCCACCTCCTTAATGCATCAGGTTTCAGAACAGACAATTTGGTAAACGAAAAATCCCTCATAGAGATCGACATGAAGGATAAGAAGACTCTGATCAATGCAAAATGCTTTCTATTGGATTTTACTATATAAGATGCCCTAAAGAAAGTTAAGGACCCGACAGACATCGTTAGGCTTAAAGAAGAAATACGTTCTTGTGTTGTTGCTATGATACGAAAGCTACTTGAAAGATCAACACTGAAAAATAAACTTACAAGTGCCATTTCATTTTTGGACCCTTCGTTAGTAATAAATGAAGAAATGGCCTTAAAAATGTTGACACTGTGCCTTGAAATTCTTGTCTTTTGTGAAAGTTTACCTGGCGTAAAGTAGATAGTGTTAAACATGAATTTGTCGATACTTGTAGCAATGCTCAAATTCAAAAAGAGATGAAGTTGTTCAAAAGAAGTGAAACTACTTTGGATGAATTTTGGATGAACGTGGTGAAATTGTCACAAAAAAAAGAGTGTTACAACTCTGCAGAATTTCTCAAAATCATTTTTATACTTTCGCATGGAAATGCTGTTGTAGAACGAGGTTTTCCAATAAATTCTGAATGAGAATCAGAAAAGTCTTATCGCTCAAAGGCACATTTATGCTGCGATACATACTGTTGGCGGTGTTAACAATTTTAAAATCGACAAAAGTTTAATTCTGTTACGCCTAGGCAAGTTCATTGTATAAAGACGATAAAAGGGAAAAAAAACTAAGCGAAACTGAAAACCTACAAGAACAAGAATTCGCCAGAGAAGGAATTAAAATGTTAGACTCTAAGGAAACAAAAATATTGGCTGAAGCAGCTAAAATTGCTGCAGAAATTAAATATTTGAGAAAGTAGTTTTCATCTAGACATTTTTGTTGGATTTTGATCATATTGTTAGTAATACACCACAAATTATAATAGTTTATAAGTATTCCAAGTTATTTGTTTGTGAAACTTGTCATTTAAAGAGTCGAAAGCAGAATTCGTATATATTCGGGAAACATACGGTGATGGGTACGGATGTTAAGTGATTATATAAAATATTGTTAAAAATGTTAAAAATAAAACAATGTAAATAAAATTACACAAGTATAGCAAACTCGCAATTATATGGTTTGCAGACCATCTGTGTATATTTCTGTGCTTTTCAGAACCGTAAAAACAAAAAAATTAAGCATTTTAATTAGAACAAAATAATGTTTCCATTTAAAATGCGCTATTGTACCGGGAAAGCATATGTTACTGCCAGGCACGCTATGCGGCCGAATCCTACACGCACGTTGTTCCTGAAATATTATTTTGCGTTTCCCATTTCATCTCCTCTAAATTCCAGAACTCTAAACTTTCAGCATTCCCCATCAGCCCTACGAGTTATTACGCACACTAGGCATTAAAATACGTTGGTGTGGTGCTAGAAGTTTGCACGAGAAAACTTGTTTGACTACATGGAATTTTTTCAAAAACATGGTTGGAAAAAATATAAATGAAACAGAAAAATTAGCTGCTTATTTCCTGTAAGTACAGTATATCATACGAAATGCCGTAGGTTTTCAAATATTATTTGTAAAATAAATTGTGTCATCTCTCTCTCTCACACACTCTCACTCTCACTCTCACTCTCACTCGCACTCTCCCTCGCACTCTCACTCGCACTCTCACTCGCGCAATCGCGCACTCTCACTCACTCTCTCTCTGTCTCTCTCTCTCTCTCTCTCTCTCTCTCACTCTCACTCTCACTCTCCCTCTCACTCTCACTCTATCTCTCTCTCTCTCTCTCTCCCTCTCTCTGTGTGCGTGTGTGTGTGTGTGTGTGTGTTACCTTAGTATGTATTTTATAGTATGGCTAGTCAAACTCAAACGAGCAGGTTAACTACGCAGAGAACCGGAAATAAGCTGGGTGTGTGTTGACTGCACCGAACACCACTTGAACGCTTATCTTGACACACTTGAAGGGGTGAGAATTGAGCTCTCTTGATGAGTATTCAAACTGCTGTATCTCACGTAATAGTTGGTGGCTCACCACAAAGTTTCCTTGCGCTGATCTGTCACTTCATATTGCATAGTATAGGCAAATAGACAAACTGAGAAAAACAGTATGTGTAATATATTTCTTGCGAAGTACTGGCTACCGTATCACACAATGACATTCTTTTGGTAACTTAACCAATTTTAGGTTATTGTTGCCTCGAAAACCTTCAATGAGACAGTTCTAGATGAAACTTCAAGTATTCTTTCAGGATGAAATGCGACATTCTACAGTCATTAGTTCACGAGAAATGACTCCGTATTTTAGTGTCCACCCTTTATTGCTTCTGTCATGCACTGCCTGTTTAAACCATCAGATAATCATAACAAGTCTATCTTAAACGAACAGACAGTGAGGAATGCAGTTCGAATACAACTGTGTCACACTATAATGTGCAGTATTCTATAACTGCTCAAAATTGCTTAGTCGATTACACTGTAGGCGTATTGTACAACATATACAGGGTTTACATTAAGTCCGGGATCATTTTCAATTATTTATTGCACAAAATCTAAACATTGTACAGATGTCATAAATACAACAAGATTTTGAAGAGAAACAATGAAAGTTTCTCTCTCTGTCTCTCCTTTTTTTTTTGTTTGTCGACTGTGGCAGTCGCTTCCCGTATTCTCTCCCAGTGCTCTGCAACATCATCGCGGTACATAAACCAGATATTTAATGTGTCCCCACAGAAAAAAGTCACACGGCTTGAGACCTGGTGATTGGGGAGGTCATTTCACAAACAGAGCTCTCTCCGCTCCTGAACTCGCCATTTTCGCGACTAGAACTGACTATCGGCAAATTACCAAACTACGCTGTGGCGGTATACATAAAAAAAAACTTTCAAGGTTTCTCTTCAAAATACATATGTATATCTGTACAATGTTTGGTTCTTGTGCAATAAATAATTGAAAGTGTTCCCGGACTTTCCGTTCACGTTGCATTTTAAAAAGATCATAACAGCCACATTCTTAAGCCTCGTACATACATTCCTGGTGTGACATACTGTAGTAAACCGTTATTCTTCCGAATAAAACTTCTTGTCTTCCTTGAAAACGTTTGGAACCATTTGGAATCCCGGGTACGGCATAAAAATCAAGATCGCTGCGATATTGTAGCCTCAGTGAGTGGCTTGAGTCACACATTTCATAGCTGAAGTAAATTGAAAACTTTCCAATGACATTTATAGTAAACTTCTCTGTGAATCAGTCTATCCGTTAGTGAAATTCGGTGAAACTTCTACAGCAGCTTCTGACACTAGCCTTCACATACAGGCAGGAAAACTCGACCAGGAACTTCAGTCTCCACTACTTATACATACACACAAACTTTCCTCATGAATCGGTTTTCTATTAGTGAAATCCGTGTAAAAATCTAACAGTAGTCCTTGAGATTAGTCTTCACATACAGGCGGCGGGTGCCTTCAATTTATAATATGTAAAGATTATACATACTTCATTGTTAACGAGGGTCACTATGAAAAACTGGCAAAGCTTTCTTAAAGCATAAGAAAACATCGGACATAACTCACCTGGGAGTTCTAAGAAACTGTACCACATCTGAGGCTATTTTGGATGACATCCTCACGAATCAGAAAGATCCACATGGTGAGGCATCTAGATTCCATACTTCCTACGACGTGCTGTTTTTTAGACTGTTCTACGAAAAAATATGGCTGTTGACGTGTTGGAAAAGGAACCCTCAGGGTATTCATTTAGCTGCGCTTGGAAAGCTCTGGGCAGCAAACCCTTGCTGATCACTGTAACCCCATGTCTCTTCCTTTCAGAAGGCGTGAGTCTGGGGATGGGGTCTGTGCGTATGGTTTATTTGGGTACAGCCGTCAGTCTTTCAGTTTCTGTCGAAGCTTCGTCATTGTAGAAGTTGAGAGAAGTTGCTCTTCTAGTTAAAGCTACGTCTACAGCCCTTCAGAGTAGTCCTCTGCCAGTGGGATGGCGTGTGGTCAGTACACTAGTCTTCCGGCCATTGGCAGTTTCGCAGACTTTGAGCCGCTACATCGCAGTCGGGAAGTTCTCCAGTTGGCATCAGATGGCTGAGTGTACAACGTTCCAGTCCTCTCACTATGGAAAAATCGATGTCAGTACTGATAACCGAACTCGGGTCTCCCGCATTGCATTCAACACGCTGGGGACCGGGGCGGGACACTCCTCCTCCTTCAGCCGTGTACCAGAGGTCGCTACAGTAGCGATGCGTTCTCAGTGACTAGAATAATGTGTAGATGGTACCCTTTCTCAAGAAGGAATGTCGAACAGATGCACAAAACCAGCATCTCTGACATCAGTGTGTTGTAGAATTTTGTAAGATATTTTATGCTAGCCTGTTATGTCATTTCTGGAAACTGCAAACCTCCTTCGTGGAAATCAACATGGAGTTAGCAGAGAAGGATCTTGTGAAATCCAGTTCGCTCCGTTTGTCCACGAGACGCAGAAAGCAGCAGGTACAGGCCTCCACGTTCATTCTGTATTCCTCGACTTCCAGAAGGCATTCGATACACTTCCGCACTGACACCTAGTGAACACAATACGAGCGTAGTTGTGTTTCTAGCAAACATAACGCATTATGTCGCTTATGTAGAAGTCTTCTGGCATAAAAAGTACCTTCGGGAGTACGGCGCGGGATTGTTTTAGGACCAATACCATTCACATTATACACACTGAAGAGACAAAGAAACTGGTACACCTACTTAATATCGTGTAGGGTCCCCGCGAGCACGCAGAAGTGTCGCAACACGACATGGCATGGACTCGACCAATGTCTGCTGGAGGGAATGGACACCATGAATCCTACAGGGCTGTCCATAAATCCGTAAGAGTACTTGGGAATGTAATCACTTCTCAACAGCAATTTGCAAGGCATCCAAGATATGCTCAATAACGTTAATGTCTGGAGTGTTTGGTGGGCAGCGGTGTGTTCAAACTCAGAAGAGTGTTCCTGGAGCTACTCTGTAGCAATTCTGGACGTGTGGGATGTCGCATTGTCCTTCTGTAATTGCTCGAGTCCGTCAGAAAGCACAATGGACATGAATGGACGTAGGTGATCAGACAGGTTGCTTACGTATGTGTCCCCGATTTTGTCAGTTTCCAAATGAGATATAGTATATTAAGTTTCGAATTTTATTGTACTGTAAGCTATTTGAGGTGCCGAGAATTATAAAGCATATCATCGTTGATTCTGAGAGTCGAATCTAGATGTGTCAGGGGGCTCGTATCACTCCAACTGCACGCACCCCACACCATGATACAGCCTCCACTAACTTGAACAGTCTCCTGATTACATGCCAGGTCCATGGATTTATGAGGTTCTCCCCATACCCATACACGTCGACCTGCTCAATACCATTTGAAGACAGATTCGTCCGACCAGGCAACATTTTCCAAACAGACCAACGTCGGTGTTCACGAGTCCAGGCGAGTCGTAAGGCTTTGTGTCATGCAGTCATAAAGAGTACTCGAGTGGGCCTTTCGCTCCGAAAGCCCGTATCGACGATGTCTCGTCGAAGACTCGCACGCTGAGGCTTGTTGATCGCCCAGCTCTGAAATCAGCAACAATTTCCGGAAGGGTTGCATTTCTGTCACGTTGAATGATTCTCTTCCGTCATCGTTGGCCCCGTTCTTGCAGGATACTTTTCCGGTTGCAGCAATGTTTTACCGGATTCCTGGTACTCATAGTACACTCGTGAAAAGTTCCTACGGGAAAATCGCCGCTTCATCGCTACCTTGGAGATGCTGTGTCCTACCGTTCGTGCGCCGACTGTAACACCACGTTAAAACTCACTTAAATCTTGATAACCTGTCGTTTTAGTAGCAGTAACCGATCTAACAACTGCGCCAGACAATTGTTGTCTTATACAGGCGTTGCCGACCACACCGCCGTATTCTGCCTGTTTACGTATCTCTTTATTTGAATACTGTGGTGAGCGTACTGTAAGACCTTCAGTACACACACCATCAGATTATTTTACTTGTCGCTCTAACGAAGTAGGCGAGTGTCAGCAATATGTCTCGTGGTCTTATTGTGGCGTGTTTATCTTCTGCCGTTAGGTCAGACGATAGAGATGCCACTTGCACGCTTAGAGTAGCAGATTGACGGTGACCAACTTTAAATGGAACTTGATTAATTTTCACACACATTTATTAAAATAATAACAAGCATAAAAATTACTTAACTTGGTTCTGGATGCTATTTGCAATTGACAATCTGAAGTTCCTTTGGTATGGGTATGTTAATCTTATTCTCACATATATCTCTGATACTTGACAAAAGTGTCTATACATTTATCTTCATGGCTTCGTACAGGAATATGGTAATCTTATTAGGCGCAGACTGAAACTTGACTATAGACTGGCACAGACCGGTGCAGACAAATGCAGTCTCATACAGACTGATGCAGACTGACTAATTGGAGGTCTGTATACTAGTTATAATACCTCACGCGTTCAGGTATCACCGCACGAGTGCGATCCGCGAGGAGAAAAGATTCTACATTAGCAGCAATCTCATTGGCTGCGTTACATATTAATATGCGGATCGGCGGAAGCATAATTTGGTCCGTCTCTAAGGCAGCGCCATCTCGTAGTGCGGAGACGGATGAGCGCTGCGCCTGCGCTGTTGTGCTTAGCGGGGAGCGCTCTAGTGGGAAAGTTGTATACGTGCTGACTACGCGGAACTACGTACACAACAAATACGCTTTCCTGTACCAGTTTTTTTGGCCCTTCAGTATATAAGTATTCTAGCCGGTGACATGGGAAGCTGCTTGTAGGTTTTTGTGGATAATGCTCCTGTACACAAAAAAAAATTGGTCATGTGAACATACTCAACCAGCACTAAAGTATGTGAACACACTAACTTTTGACATCTTGATGATTTTTTGGTTATTTTTCTGTGAATGATGTTAAATGTAACGTAGATTCAGTAATATGAAATACATGACAATAAATATTTTGCGTTATGCTACATTGTTACCCAAGATTTCGTGAAACTTGGCATCAGAGTCGAGACCATACCTTCAGTTGTTTCAAGGAGCTCTCGTGCATGCGCAACTGTCGTAACGTAGTTGCCTTTTGGATCAAATACATACGGATTTGATATACATGTGCACAATTCCTGGCGTGCAGAGCTAGCCTTCACCATTTAGCTACACGTTGACATCAATGACACCAGGTGGTACCACATTGCAGCAGACTTTTACTCTGGTTCGCTTGGCTTAAATCCCACTAGACCGTAGCACACTCTTCAGATATACCAATTCACTCACTATATAGTATATGTCAGTATATGCTACAGTTACACTGACATAAAAAGCTGTTTTGTCAGTTTCCAAATGAGATATAGTATAGTAAGTTTCGAATTTTATTGTACTGTAAGCTATTTGTGGTGCCAAGAATCATCGTTGATTCTGAGAGTGTGCAATTTATTCATGCTTCTGACATATGTTGAGCTTATGGTGGGTGAGGTCAATCTGTGCTGTAGGCCCGCTGTATATACAAACATTCACCAAAAGCTGTCTCACTTGTTTGCGTGACATTCACTCAAATGTGGGGTTGAAGACGGTGTTCTTTAGGTCCTTATGGTTCTCAGGGCCACATTTTTATTCAAGTCAAGTGAAGTTGCTGTTAGACATTACTGACTAAACTTAATCATTTCTAGAAACGTCACTTCGGAGTAGCTTATTTACCGTGAATTTACTTCCAAAATCTTTTCCCAAAGAATTTACTTTATTTACTAGCGATTCATCAAGAATATTAACACATTTAATCACACTAGGTGAGCGTGGGAGTAGTTGCCAGGAAAAAACTGATGAAAATGAAATTACCTTTAACAAATGGGAATTTTATTCATAAAAGCCTTTCCAAAAACAGACTTAAAATCTATAAGCAGAAATGCACCCTCGAAATATCAAGTTGAAATTTTATTTAGAGGCAGAACGAACAATATATTGACAGTATGAGCCTTTGAGCTGAGAAGCTTGCCGCTCCCTTTCAACACGGCCGTAGTCACGACCGCTCACAACAACCTCTGAAATACTACACTGGTACAAATCTGCAACGCACTAGATTACTTTAAACTAAAAATTTTAACAACTCACACAAACACATTAACTATACACCCCGTAAGAGGGATGGAAATGGTACAAACACTCATACTAAGAAATTATTTGCCACCGAAAGTGCAATTTGTTTTTAAAACGACTCTTACGGTGGAAGGGTGGCAACTTTATAAAAATGACTATTTAAATAGAACCCATGAAATTCAGGCTTACATAAAATGTACAACATGCTCTACATCACACATAAACCGCCTCGTAAGTTAATAGGCAAGATAAAAAAACATTTCAGGAATTCGGCCTTTACACCTTAATCCTATAAATTCGTTAACACAGAATACGAGAAATATGACAGAGGCAGTTATTAAAGTACGGCAGACCGACAGACAGACAGACAGACACTAACTGCCTAACAAACGCTGACGAGAGACAGACGAGCAAGCTGGGGACGAGAGACTGACCGAGAACACAGGTAGAATTTAAGAAGTAAATGAAACAACATATCACGAATCCATTTCTAATAAACTGCGATGTCTGGCGAAGACCTGGCGCAGCACGCTCACAACGCTCTCCCGAACCGTCCGCTGCCAGCCGCTTCAACGGACGCAGGAATGCGCGCCGATCTCCCGTCTCACGGCGTCACAGCTCGTGCCCGCCAGACTGATGTCGTGGGTTGACTCCTGTTGCTCTGGTTTCGGCCGCGAAACCACTACCCCTCGCTATACGGCGCGGGCCACTGGACTGACGTGTCGACCTCGCATGCGCCGACTTTCAAAGAGGGACAAGCCATCTTGTGTCCCAGTGCGCGACCGACCAGCTGATCGATCCAACCGCCAATGACCATTGCCTGAACAAACTCGAGCATACTGGTGGCCTAACACATACTAGCACTGTGGACGACACTGACTGCCCCACACTGACCCGGCTGACCAACTGACCATACTCCGCCTCCTAGCGAGTTTTTTTTTTCTTTATTGTGATTTCATTCCCCTGCCCCATATGGGTGATTCTTAAAACACAGAGAAGACACTGGATGCCCATGCACAGGTTAAAAGTTGGCCACAGTATTAAAAACACTCTGGAGCAACACACTTAAAACCCACTTGGAGAACACAAGA
Organism: Schistocerca cancellata; assembly: GCF_023864275.1. Classification (NCBI taxonomy): domain Eukaryota; kingdom Metazoa; phylum Arthropoda; class Insecta; order Orthoptera; family Acrididae; genus Schistocerca; species Schistocerca cancellata. The sequence goes on from NC_064633.1 coordinate 11,654,169, forward strand.
CGAAGAACAAAACTACCAGGTGGGACCTGCCGAGGGAAAGGTCAGAGAGGATGGAAAAGGAGGGGAGAGCATGGGGCATCTGGGGAAGCGGCGGGATGAAGAGAGGAGGGGCAACCGTGGGTTCACGAAGAGGCAGGAGACACGTGGGGCGGGAGAGGAAAAGGGAAGACAGGGCAGGAGGGAGCGCAGAGACACTGAAAGAAGGCACAAGAGATGGAGGGGGAGTAGGAGGGGAAATCCGCTCAGAAGGAGGGAGGGGGAGGAGAGGGAGCCCGGAGGAGGAGGCAGGAAGAGGGGGTTAGAGTTGGTAGGAAGGGTAGATGTCAGGGCGAAGCTTATCATCCTGGAGGGGTAGACGGTGGAAGTTGTGTTGGGAAAGGAGATGGAGGGTGTGGAGATGGAGAGAGGGAGGGACACCTCCTAGCAAACTCATAGCACCCCTTAAATGCACGTGAACAGTCAACCTTTCCCCTTTCCCACCAGAGGGAGGCCCCAAAGCTGCGATTGTCACAGCGGCGCCACCGCCAGAAACGGAGGGCGACTGCTTCACACTACGCGCTGCGGCGCGCTCTTCAAAACAGAGATTTTTACCACGGCTCGACTGTAAGCCATTTGAGGTGCCGTGAATCATAGATCACATCCTCGTTGATTCTGAGAGTGTGGCATTTATTCATGCTTCTGACTTTTGTTGAGCTTATGGTGGGTGAGGTTCATCTGCGCTGAAGGCCCACTGTATATATAAACATTCATGAAAAGCTGTCTCACTTGTTTGTCTGACATTCACTCAAATGTGGGGTTGACGACGGTGTGCTTTTGGTCCTTATGGTCCTCAGGGCAACATTTTTATTCAGGTCAAGTGACAATGCTGTTACACATTACTGCCTGAACTTAATCATTTCCACAAACGTCATTTCGCAGTTGCTTGTTTACTGTTGTGGAATCGGCTTTTGTGTGCAGTGTCATCATGAACTCTGTTGAATCTGTTTGTGCTAACAGAAATGAAAATTACCAGGATAAGTTATTCGCAAAGGATCTAAAGCCTTCCAGATTAGATCCACTGACTCAGACAGCGCTGAAATCAAATAAGCGAGAGTACAAGCGAACATTTAACGAAGAAGTGTTTAATAAGCGTAAGTTGTTATGTAGGTGCAACGTCAGAATGTCCCAGAAGTTAATTCGTGGACTAATACATATGTTACGGACCTTGTAGATTTGTCTGAAAAACTAAAAAAGCACGAAAACTCCTCTTACACAAAAATGCGAAACAGGGTGTAGCGAAACTTTAAACATTATTTCGTTCTTTTCTTAAACTATACTTATTCGTGTACAAAACTACAAAATTCCACAAAATAATCCTTTCTTTTTCAGGCAAGTTATGCAAATTATTATTTATTTATATTGTTTAGACCCATAGAGGATCACATAAAGCAGGCCTGCGGCTGTTGTTCTTCCAGAATTGTTTCATCATCCCGCTATGCTTAGCTCGACGTTCATCTGACCAGTCTCTTCTAGGTACCTTGGGTTTGTTTTCTGAGGAAATTAGCCAGCAGTAGACCTTATCTCTGAATACATTTCGATATCTGTCGGTGTAATTTTGACATTTTTAGATCAATTTGACCTGTTTTACCCAGACTATTGTCGTTTTCAGTTTCTGTAAGTACGTCAAAATTTTCTATGTTAGTCGGTTGTTATCTAGTCTCATGATGTGTCTGTAGGATTTCAGTCGTCGTCTGCGGAAATCGATTTCGACGCTGGAATATTTTTCTGTGACTGTGTGTGACTGTAGATAGTATCCTTCGTCTTTGAGTTTTTGGCCAAAGATTTTTTCAATGATTTTTGTTTGAGCCTTTTTGATATTTTTGAGGTGTCCTTTGTAATTAAGATTTAGAGTCTCGCTGGTGTAGAGTGTTTCAGGTTTGATAACAGTCGTGTAGTGTCGAACGTTTGTGTTGATGTTTATGCATTTTTTATTGTAGTTGCTCGCAACTTTCCCATATCCTTTCCGCATTTTGAGTCCCCTGTTCTTTGTGCTGATCTTAGTGTTTCACCTAAGTACTTGGTTAACCTTGTTTACTGTGCCATATTTTGGTGTGTTTTCTAGCCATGAATTCTGTTACAGAAAAAGAATTTTATAGTCCAACTTTCTCAGCATATCCTTTGAGGACTTCAGTCTGATGGATTGCTGTTTGTTCATCACCAGAAAGGATCGCGAGGTCAACAGCGAAGGCTACACATGTGACGTCGATGTTATCCTTTTCTTTTCCTAGCCTGATGGGTCTCCAGATGTTTCGATTTTTCAGCTCTTGTTCCCATTCTTTGATGACTTTGTCTAAAACGATGCTGAAAAGTAGTGGGGAGAGGCCATCGCCTTGCTGGACGCCAGTCTTGATGGAAAAAGGTTGCGGGACTTCTCCGTTGAATTTGACTTTGGAAGTTGTGTCTGTTAGTGTGTGTTGGATGATCCATTGTGTTTTTGGATGCAGACTGTTTTCTCTGAGTACATTAAACAGGGATTGTCGATCGATGGAGTCATAAGCTTTCTTGAAGTCGACAAATGTGCAGTTGGTTGCGAGATTTCGTGTAGCTCGAATTTTCAGTGTAGACTTCAGGTTGAAAATTTGTTCGGTGGTCTGAACCCTGTTTGATATTCACCTATTAGGCATTCGAGTTGTGCGCGTTGTAAGAGGCCCGCGGAGACGACTTTGTAAGGAACGAAAAGGAGGGAGAATCTTCTGTAGTTATTCACATCAGATTTGGGTGAGTGCGCATTTCCAGTTGTCTGAGAGTTCTTCGCTTCGCAGTATATCCTGAATGGCGTGCGTGATTTCCTGTAATAATCGTGTTACAAGATTTTTCAGTAATTCTGCGGTGAATCCATCTTCTCCTGATGTCTTTCCGTTCTTCAGTTTTGTGATGTGGAGTTGGATTTCTTTTTTTGTCAGTGGATCGGCGTCGGATTTCGTGTGACTTGGGATCGTTCGGATGGTTCACGGCAATTAAGAAGGTCGGAAAAGTAGTGTGCCAGTTCTTTGCAGTTTTATTGGTTGGTGAGTGCAAGTTCCCATCGTTTTTCTTGGAGGTCAGATTTTGTGGTGAGTAACCTTTAATTCTTTTAGAGAAAGTTCTATAGAAACTTCTGCTGTTGTAATTTCTGAAGTTGCCTTCAACTGATTTGAGTTGTTCGGCGATGTATTTGCGTTTGGTTTTCCTAATGGTTCTGTTTGTCTGTTTTCGGATACAGAGGAAGTGTTGTAGGGTTTGTGGCGATTTGGTGCTGTTATGTTTTTGAAAGGCGATTCGGCGACTGATGATGGCTTGGTTGCAGTTGGAATCCTGCCTTTTTCTGAAATGGGATTAGTTCTTTGGCTTTTCTGCTTATTTTACTACAGAAGTCAGTCCAGTTGTTTGTTTTTTTTTCATTCTTCTGTGATCTTTTTTTCCTGAATTTTAGATGTGTCGAACTTTTGGATATGTGGTTTTTATATTGTACTCTCTTCGGAGAGAATTTTGCTTTAACTCAGGTGAGGTAGTGGTCCGAGTAGATATTCGCGCACCTCTTCGGACTTGAATATCGTGGATGATCCTGTAGTGGGCGTAGGATATGGCAACGTGGTCGATCTGATACTCACCAAGATTTTAGGGTGGGGATCGCCATGTTTTCTGTTTTTGTGGCTATATTCTGAAGTGGGTGGACATAACTCTGAGGTTGAATTGTTTGCATATGTGAATCAGGCGTGTGCCATTAGTGTTAGTATTTTGGTGTGCAGAATTTTTGCGATTATTTTCAGATAAGTTCTTTCTTCCCCGAGTTGTGCGTTGAAGTCTCCCACTATCTCCCACTAGGATTTTCACGTCATGTTAAATTTTACTCACAGATTTTTCGAGCTTGTTCCAAAATCTTTCGATGGTTTCTGGATTTTTCTTATTTTCATTTTTGGTGGGTGCATGCGCATTGATGATCGTATATATTTTATTAGCACTCTGAATGAGCATGACCATGAGGAGATTGTTGATGAGTGTGTTTTCTGTATCAGAGTAGATGATGGATTTTTGTTCAAGAAAGGTCATTCCGAAGATTGGTGATCCTTTCCCGATTTTCTGTTGTGTTTTGCTCTGAAGATGGGTAGTTTCCGTAATCCATGGTTTCATTATCAGTCAGTCGTGTTTCCTGAAGAGCAATTATGAGGATTTTTTGTCGGTCGATTTCTTGAGTGAGATTATGTAATTTTCATTTCTGAATCAGTGTACTGATGTTTAGTGCTACAATAAAAGTTTTCTGCTTGTACGGAAGTTTACCAGATGTTATTTGCTGTGCTTGTCTGGACTCCCCACACTCCGAAAGTCCAGTTGCCGTCTGTTGACGAGTGGATTGTCTATCATCTGCAGTAAAGTTGCATTTGCTTGCACAGTTCATGACTGCTTGTGTTTTACTGGTCTGACCTGGTCAATAACAGGACCAGATAGGGCTAACTGTCGTTGAGGCCTTGGAATATAATATTTTCATCCGAGCTCACTGACCTAACAGACGCTGGCAAGAGTACCGGTGATTTTCACTCAGAGGTGCCTAGATATTTAATTTGATTTCCTCGGTACCACCCATATCTGGGTAGCTTTCCCCCATCCACCACCCGGGGAGGCGCCCGATGAAGTACCCAACAACCTCAGGCGGGCGCATATTATGATTATTGTTATTGGCAGTTACTGTAGTCGTACAAAGTTGTTCATAAACTTAACTGTTATGCAGTAGGTGCTATTAATTTCACACTCTCAATTTTATATCGATCTAAAAATTTGTGAATACCGAGACTGTTTAATCACGACCCGCTACTGTCCGCAACTGAAGAACATATTCATAGAATAAAATCTGCGTCACTTGCCAGTAATTTCTTAATTTATTCCACGACTGGTTTCGAAGCATAAAGCTTCATCTTCAGGTGCCACCAAATAATTATGGGAACATAAATGTGTGGCGACACAGTCATGGGGGATCACAGTGAAACGCCCCCTTAGAAAAATTATAAATGACTGTGCTTAATCTGACACACAATATTTTTTGCGCAACGCAATCTGACTTTCAATAATCCCTACAAAAGAATGGCCCTGACTAACAATAACCTATATCTTTCGTGAATCACTTACCTCACAAAAATCTTCGTTACCCGAACTACTGCAATACAGCGTGCGCCAATACTGCCAGCTGAATAAAAGATTCTAACTACTGAAGGCACTAACTACTGATAGGCATAGTTAGCAAATGAAAGATTTTGATAGAGAACAAACAATGTATTTACCTTAATAGTGTTCAAAAGTCATAATATATATACCAGTTCATGACATCCAGTCTTACAAATTTCGTTTTTCTGACAGACGCATGTCCAGATCGTCCGCTCTCAAAATTCTGCCATCTCTCTCCCCACATACACCACTGCTGGCGGCTCACCTCCAACTGCGCAACGCTACGCGCTGTTCACATTCAACAGCCCAACACTACAATAGCAAATACCAAAAAGCAAACCAGCCACAGACTGCACACACCTCAGTAAGTGATTTTCATACAGAGCGCTACATGACAATACAAACATAAAAACCTAAACAGCCTGCTTACAACACACGTCAAAGAAATGCATGGGAGCGTAGGACCAGCAACCACGACACGGAAGACGGCTCACAAGCCAGCTGACACTGCAGGCTGTTCCAGCTCGTCGGCTCCGTTGTGAGCCGCGGAGCGCTCCCTGCTCCAGGGAGCCGTGTCGTGCACTGTGGCTATTCAAGTGGGCCGGCACGCAGGCACGGCTGGCTGAGGCAGGCGGCAAGGCAAGCGTTTTGATGTGCCAGCTGCGTCTTCCAAGATCGACAACCTCATACTCTTAGCTGCTAAGACGTGGTGACATGCTACACCAGGAAATACGATGTTCAGGAAATAAATAAGAAACAACTGTTTTACAAGAAATTGCATACTAAATTTATTGGGCCTCTGTAGCTTGACTTTTCTTTTCATTACAAGATCGAAAATATCAGGCGTCAAAGTGTTCGCAGCGTTAATGCGGAGGATGGCCTTCGTTGTTGCATCCTGAAGAAACGATCGTTCCGTACTTTTTACTCTTTTCATTGCTGAGAAAAGCTGCTCACAACAATACGTAGATCCAAACAAGCACATGATCTGAGCGGCATTGTTGTGAAGCTTGGGAAATGTTTTTTGCTGTAATGAATGATACCATCATGACAAATCAAACGTGTTGAAGCACCTGTCTGTCAACAAAGTTGAATTTTGCTAATCAATAATCTCCAATTGAAGTGTGATGACAAGTCATCGGGGGAAACTGAAAAAGGAGTGCTGAACACCTTAAGTTCCATTTCCAAACTAGTGAGGTCTCGGAATCGTGTTTCAAACGACGTGATGAGGTGCTTTCACTTCGCTTGGTAATCGCCGAAAGTAGTACCTTCAGGTATTTATAAAGAAGCAAGATGATTGAAGAACGTTAAATGTCCATTAGTCATATGCCTCTCAAATAAACGTAACTTTTGCATGAACGCTTTGATCTGGTCGTGCATGTCAACGATTAGCTGCCATTTGCCCCGCAATGACAGATTTAAATTATTCAGATGCATAGTTATGTCAGCTAGGAACTCCAGCTCTGATATTCATTTTATATCTTTCAGACAACGCATTTCTTCCCCTTTCATTTCGAGAAAAAGGGTTATTTCCTCACGAATGGCAAAGAAAACATCAAGAACTTTTCCCCGACTCAGCCAACGAACTGTACTGTGGTAAGGTATATCCCCATACTCCGCTTCCATATCTTTCAGGAATCCTTTGAATTGGCGATGATTCACACCGGCACAAAATTCACACACTTCACGACATCTTTCATTACACCACCTAGCTCTACTGTTTCAGCGCACAGTGACTCTTGGTGAATAAAACAATGAAGAGTCAAAATGTCTTTCCCGAATTCGTCGCTGAGTTTATTTTTCAAACGAGAAGCATAACCTTGGTGACACCCGATCATTTGTGGTGCACCGTCTGTCGCTACAGAATGGAGCTTATCCCACGGCAAATTCAAATTGTCCACTGATTCACAAACAACGTCAAAAATGTCACGTATTGGTGCGGTGTAATCGAGTGGTACCACATCCAAGAGTTCCTCAGTTACTTGCAGCTCCATGTCGACACCACACACGAAGACTGCAAGCTGAGAAGAGTCAGATATGTCGGTGCTTTAGTCAAGCGCTAGCGAAAATGCAACAAAGCTCTCCGCCTTTTTCCTGAGCTGTGTCTCTAAATCCGCTGCCATGTCCAGGATTCAACGAGATACTGTTTGCTTCGACAGGCAAACCCCTTGAATTGCCTGCACCTCCCTTGCACGATTTTACGAGTGGTCCCACCGAAAACGGCTTGCCACTCGCCGCAATGATGTGAACGACCCTGCAGCTTGCTCGAATTGCAGATTCGGTAGTGTTTTCTCCGCTCTCATTCACCTGATAATTATAAACGCATTATAGAACACGAACTATGTTACATGTTTTGATACCCTCCGTATTACGAAACCGTTTTTAAACTTACGTCCCCTGGTATGTAGTTTCTAAGCCTGGCTATCAGTTCTCTGCGTGCAACGCCTTCTACCTGATCGTAGTGCGCTGCGTGAAGACGTGTATAATGTCGTTGTATATTGTACCTCTCCGCAGAATTAAATACTTTATGACATACAAGACACTGCGGACGACCATCCCTCTCAATGAATAGAAAGGTTTCCTCGAATAGAGATACAGGGCTCCCGCGGCTAATCATCGCTGTCATTGAACACGGATTATTGCGTCAGTTGCGGATGCATGCGGCCAGGGGGCAGTGAGTTCGCTTTCCCCTTCCACGCGGGCTCCGAGCTGCCACAGTGAGCGCTCCGGAGCGCTCCGGCTCCCTGGAGCTCGGTTGGAACAGCCTGGCTGACAGCGCTGGCGGGAGCGGCTCTTCAAAACTGGTTTTCGAGTAAATGAAGAAATTGCTGGCAACTGAAGCGGATTTTTATTCTGCAAGTATAGAGGAATGGCGCTACTCTAGAAAATTGTTGCGAAGTGAAGGAAAATCTGCAAAATATCAACGCTTGGTACAAGGATTAGCAGTTGACCCTAAAGATAAACAAATTTAGCGAATTGCGCAATAATAGCACAAAACTATTACTCCAGGATTACATGATTATAAAAACAATTACAGGAAGGAGTCAGACCCACTAAATAGCTACAGGATGGGTAAGGAGATCTTTACAGTGAAACGACGACTTGAAAGTAATCTCAAGAAGTCTGGCAGATGCTACAGAGACTAACTGGCATATTTCTCAGGATGTGTAGTCCACACACGTAGAGGGCAGCTTAGAAGAGCCATAGTTGATTCCTGCTCGTCACTCTGGCATCCATACACGGTAGGACTTATAGAGAAAACAGACAAGATCCAAAGAAGAGTAGCGCGTTTTGTCACACGTTCATGTAGTAAGCGTGAAAGTGTCACGGAGATGCTCATCCAATTCCAGTCGCAGACTCCACAAGAGATGCGTTCTTTGGTGTGGTTTACTGTTAAAATCCCGAGATCGTACAGTCCTAGCAGAGTCAGCCGATGTATTTATGCTTCCTCTTATGTAGTCTCTTGAAGAGACCATGAAGTTAACATCGGAATGATTTGATGTCAGCATCCGTTCTTGCCACAGGCCATTCACGACTGGAACAGGAAACGCAGAAGTTACAATGGTACACGAAGTACTCTTCACCAGACACCATAACGTAGCTTGTCAAGTTTATATGTAGAACTAGATATCCATTCTAGCATTGTGATCTTACTACAGAGGAATATTGAAAACGAAATATTCGAAAGACGTTACGTCAAGAAGATTCACGCCTGTGGCTCTTATATTGCCATGCGAAGGCAGTGCTTCTCTACTCCATGCTCCTAACGCTATAGATAAGAACTGTCAGGAATTACCTCCGCACTTGACATCTGTACTTCGCTTGCTGAGGGAAATTTCTACTGGGACGGAAACTGAACCGGGTTAGTAAACAAAGGAGAAGCGTCAGAACAGTGTCAGGGGCACCATTTACGCAGTTCCCTGTATGTCTGCGATATCATATTCCGTCTGCGTTCAAAATTGACCTGTGATCCTCTTCCTTACACATTGCGCCCTACAGCTACCATCACTGAAGTTAATGGTTTTACAGGTTCATTCTTAGTACGCCTGTGGTCTTATTCGGACGCCGAGCAATTTTCTGTAGTACTGCAGTAGGACATCGGCCAGGTAGTTTCGTAGAATATTCTGCCACGCAGCAATAAAGCCCCGCTTACGACTGGGCCGGAAATGTAATTTTGGCTCCTCCACTTCACCGTAAACAGCTAATACATATTTAGTGGGTACGAAAAACAAGATGCTGTAAATTTATGACGAGACAAATAACGGTGCCTTACTACATTTCGCAGGCATTGGGGAACAGACTTGGCACTTTATAGCCGCCGGTGACAATAGCGTTAAAAATGATTCACGGTGCCACGTTGAGCTATAAAACCACCTTTCTCTCCAGGATCAGTGCTAGAGGAACAAACGAACCTGTCGTCTCCTCCAACAGTAGAGTTTCGCTTTTGGCGTGTGATACTTATCAGGCAGGGGTTGGTACGAAATGCAGTTTTCGCCGTTGAATCTTGAATGATTCCCGACAGATTTTTCTTTTTGAGCGGATGTTCTCCATTCGCCAGAACAGTGACTGGTTTCATGAGGCCATCCAGCCTATCTTGTTCCATTCTCTTCTTATTACGGTGTCATCTGCACCAGCGGCCTCAGTTACTTGTAAAGAAGAGGGTGATAAGCAACCTGATAGTGAAGTGGAGGGAGAAGAAATTCCAGATAATGATAGGACGGAAATGCACCGTTCTGGAGCTACTGCCATAAGGTTTGTAGATAGAATTAGGATTGTTTTTCTTGATTTATATCAAGCTTTTTGATTGGAAGTCAAATGTACTATTTATACTAGAAAAACATTTATCTACCTCATCAGTAAATAGAGATGTATAGGAATAATCATACCACGTCTGCAAAGTGTCAGTATCATGTTGCTGCTTCAAATCCAAAGTTGTGTCTTGGTGAAAATTGATTTATTGAATGTCGAAGTAGACATGTTGATAAGAAAATTGTTCCAATAATTACATGTAGGCCATGGAATCCTGTTGCAACAAAGAATGTCGACCCATAAACTGCGTCTGCAATGGTGAAAGGTGCTTCTCAATATTCATATGCTTGAAGTATAGTGAAATATAGTCCTAGTAATACTGTAAAGAATAGTCCTTGTAATGCTTGAGTATGATTAGATTCTATTAAACTATGATGTGCTCATGTTACTGTTACTCCTGATGCTAGAAGAATAGCTGTATTAAGTAATGGAATTTGTATAGGATTAAAAGGTTGAATTCCTATTGGAGGTCATAGTATTCCTAGTTCAATAGTAGGTGCTAGTCTTCTTATAAAAAATTCTCAGAAAAATGAAACAAAGAATAGTACTTCTGATGCAATAAACAAAATTATTCCTCATCGTAATCCAATTGATACAAATCCCGTATGTAGCCCTTGGTATGTCCCTTCTCGTACTACATCTCGTCATCATTGAATTATGGTTAATAGGGTAATTCCAAATCCGATTATAAATAAGTTAATATTAAATAGGTGGAATCATTTTGCTAATCCTGAAACTAGAACTATTGCTCCAATTGCTCCTGTTAATGGTCAAGGTCTATAATCTACTAAGTGGAATGGGTGATTTGAGTGAGTTGTTAACATAGGTTTAGTATACTTCTCTAGAATATAGAGTTCTTAGAATTGAGAAAACATAAGCTTGAATTATTGCTACTGCTGATTCTAGAATTAATAGGAGTATTTGTCCAATAATTAGCAGTGAAATTAAGTTTATTGCTATGGATGGTCCTGTATTTCCTAGTAATGTTAATAGTAAGTGTCCTGGAATTATATTTGCTGCCAGCCGTACTGCTAGTGTGCCTGGTCGAATAACATTTCTAATCGTTTCAATTAATACTATAAATGATATTAGTGCAGGAGGTGTTCCTTGTGGAACAAGGTGTGTAAATATGTAATTGGTATGATTAATTCATCCAAATAACATGAATCTTAATCATATAGGTAGAGCGATTGCAAATGTTAATGCTAAATGTCTTGTTCTAGTAAAGATGTAAGGGAATTGTCCTATAAATGCAACAGAAGTGTTGCATTTAATTTAGCGAGATACAGCCGACCCCAGGGGTGCAGTGGTTGCTACTTCGTCAGGATGGCAAGTGGCAGCAGGTTCAGGCTGTGTAACAGGTCAGTGAAGCACCAGGGAGAAGAGGCCATTTTTTTCCACTCGTACGTCAGCGCTGGGTCGGTGCAAGGAAGCGACCACACCCCCACTCCACGGCGAGATGTCAGCCAGCGTCCCGGCCAGCCGGCTGCAACACGTTCGCATCCAGCACCGCCTATGCCTAGCGTCCCACTCTGATAAGTGAGCTGCGCTGCAAACGCCAGACTTCGGTGACAGGCGAAGGCAGACAGGTATCTAGCTGCGGTAGCCAATTCAACGATGGACGGCCGTGTCCGGGAGGGCGCTGCCGTGTTGGTATTCATGCGACAGCCTCAAGTTCCTGAGGAAATGGATGTTGAATTTGAGTGTGTACCTACCATATCGCCACCATTAAATTTTTTGACGGAGCGAACATTGTGCTGGGGCTAAGGTTTAAAACTACCAAACTAGCGGTCTGGTTTCAAACGCTGGCTCTGACTATTACTTCTTCAATTTTTTTCAGTATGATTATACAGAATAACATTAAACAATACAGATCTTGCAAAATTATTGAAAAATACCAGGTGTACCGATACGAAATGAGCGTTTTTTTGTGAAAATGATACACTAATTTTGAATTGAAAAGTAAAGACATTTTATTCAAAGTACTGGCCATTGCTTTCTATACATTTTGACCACCTTTCTGGCAATTTGTGGACGCCACGCCAACATAAATGTTCGCCTTTTGAAGCAATCCAATCAGACACCCAATTTTCGACTTCTTCGTAGGATCGAAGTGTTCCTCAGCCAATGCCTGTCCCATTGATGAAAACAAATGGTAGTCGGAAGGGGCCAAGTCTGATGAATACGGCGGGTGGGGTAGCAGCTCCCAGCCAAGTGTTTTGATTGTATCCTGAACCAGTTTTGCTTTGTGTGCAGGTGCATTGTCGTGTAAAAAAATTATTTTGCCATGTCTTCTGGCCCATTTTGGTGGTTTTTTCGATCAATGCATAGTTCAGATTGATCATTTGTTGTCTGTAGCGATTAGTTTTACTGGGTTTTAGAAGCTCATGATACACCACACCTTTCTGGTCTCATCAAACACATTGTCTTCTTGCCGAATCGATCTGGTTTTGCATTCGATGTTGATGGTTGTCCCGGATTAACCCATGAATTTTCGCGTTTAGGATTATTAAAAAAAATCCATTTTTCATCGCCAGTAACAATTCGATGCAAAATAGATTTTCTTTCATGTCTTTGAAGCAATCTGTCTTTCATTCAATTCATGTGGCACGCATTTTCCACAGTTTGGATCTTTCCCATAGCTTTCAAACGGTCAGAAATTGTTTGTTGTGCAACACTTAGCATTGCTGCCATTTACTTCTGACTCAAAGTATCATCTTCATCCAATATTCCTTGCAATTCGGCGTCTTCGAACTTTTTTGGTGGTCTTCCACGTTCTTCATTTCTTGCATCAAAATCATTATTTCTGAACCGTTGAAACCATATTTGCATGTTGCTTCTGATACAGCGTGATCACCATATGACTCGACAAGCATTCGATGTGACTCTGCAGCACTTTTTTTCAAACGACAACAGAAAATTAACGCTTTCTGCAAATCATCACTTTCTGGTACAAAATTCGACATTGTTAACACGATGAAGACATATGATGTCGTTTGTTCCATGACTTGATGTATACTAAATACCTTTGACAGATATCATACCAACCAAAGAAAAAAAAATGAAGGCTCGTTCACATCAAATGTTCCCTATCGACACATTTGTATCTTAACACTCATTTCATACCGGTACACCTTGTAGTAGTAGTTGTAGTAATTTCGTTTACAAATCAACCATTACAGCACACTTTCTTCAAATGTGTACTTAGTTTGTTGCAAAATTCACTGAAGAGCCAAGGAAAGTGGTATAGGCGTGCGTATTCAAATACAGAGATATATAAAGAAGCAGAATACGGCTCTGCGGTCGGCAACGCCTACCTAAGTGTTGTGTACGTAGTTCCGTTCCACGTAGTCAGCGCGTACACAACTTTCCCAATACAGCGCGCCCCGCTAAGCACAACAGCGCAGGCGCAGCGCTCGTCCGTCTCCGCACTACGAGATGGCACTGTCTTAGAGACGGACCAAATTCTGCTTCCGCCTATCCGCGTATTAATATGTAACGCAACCAGTGAGATTGCTGCTAACGTTGAACCTTTTCTCCTCGCGGATCACACTCGCGCAGAGATACCTGAACGCTCGGGGTATTATAAAGAGTGTACAGACCTCCGATTAGTCAGTCTGCATTTCTCTGTACCAGTCTATAGTCAAGTTTCAGTCTGTGCCTAATAAGGTTACCATATTCCTGTACATAGCTATGAAGATAAATGACTAGACGCTTTGTCAAGTATCAGAGATATGTGAGAATAAGATTAACGTACCAAGATCAAAGGAACTTCAGATTGTCAATTGTAAATAGCATCCAGAACCAAGTTAAGTAATGTTTATAATTGTTATTATTTTAATAAATGTGTGTGAAAATTAATCAAGTTCTGTTTAAAGTTGGTCACCGTCAATCTGCTACTCTAAGCGTGCAATTGGCATTTCTATCGTCTGACCTAACGGTAGAAGATAAACACGCCACGATAAGACCACGAGACATATTGCTGACACTCGCCTACTTCGTTAGAGGACAAGTCAAATAATCTGATGGTGTGTGTACAGAAGGTCTTACAGTACGCACACCACAATAAGACAACAAGTGTCTGGTGCAGTTGTTAGATCCGTTACTTCTGCTACAAGGGCAGGTTATCAAAATATAAGCGAGTTTGATGTAATGGTCTGGCGCACGCGCACTGGCACACAGCATCTCCGAGGTAGCGATGTAGTGGGGATTTTCCCGCGGAACCACTTCACGAGTCTACCATGAGCATCAGGAATCGGGTAAAACATCAAATCTCCGACATCGCTGCGAGCGGAAAAAAATCCTGCAAGAACGGTACCATCGATGACGAGGGAAGCTTTCAATGCGACATTAGTGCAACCCTTACCCAAAAAAATGGTTGAAATGGCTCTGAGCACTATGGGACTTAACATCTGAGGTCATCAGTCCCATATAACTTAGAACTACTTAAACCTAACTAAACTAAGGAGATCACACACATCCATGCCCGAGGCAGGATTCGAACCTGCGACCACAGCGGTCGCGCGGTTCCAGACTGAAGCGCCTAGAACCGCTAGGCCACACCGGCCGGCAAACCCTTACCCAAGTTGCTGCAGATTTCAATGCTGGGGCATCAATAAGTGTCAGCGTGCGAACCATTCAGCGAAACGTAATCGATATGGGCTTTCGAAGCTGAGGGCCCGCCCTTGAGGACGGCACGACACAAAGCTTTACACCTCGGCTGGGCCCGCCAACACTGACATTGGGCTGTTGATGACTGGAAACATGTTGCCTGGACGGACGAGTCTCGTTTCAAATTGCACCGAGCGAATGGACGTGTACGGATACGGAGACAATCTCATGAATCCATGGACCCTCTATGTCAGCAGGGGACTATTCGGGCTGGTGGAGGCTCTGGAATGGTGGGCGTGTGCAGTTGGAGTGACATGGGACCCCTGGTACGTCTAGATACGACTCTGACAAGCGACATGTACGCAAGCATCCTGTATGATCACCTGCATCCATTCATGTTCATTGTGCAATTCCAGCAGGACAATGCGACATTCCACACGTCCAGAATTGCTACAGAGTAGGAACACTCTTCTGAGTTTAAACACATCCGCTGGCCACCAAAGTCCCCAGAGATGAACACTACTGACCATATCTGGGGTGCCTTGCAACACGCTGCTGGGAAGAGATCTACACTCCCTGGTACTCTTACGGATTTGTGGACAGCCCTGCAGGATGCATGGTGTCAATTCCCTCCACCATTCCTTCGGACATTAGTGGAGTCCATGCCGCGTCGTGTTGCGGCACTTCTGCGTGCCCGCGTGGGCCCTACACGATGTTACGCACGTGTATCAGTTTCCCTGGCTCTTCAGTTTACGTTACTGAACAGTCTTACTCGCTATCATTTGCATTGTTTCCTCTGCCAAAACAGTATTTCGGATGGTATTTGCAGCAGAAGCATCCGAAACACAAATTCCTAGCACACCACGCACATTTCATGGAAGCTACTGCCTCGCAGGCACTCGGATTTTGCAGAATCAATACCGGGGAAGACGGTTCTGTTAAATTCTAAAGGGCTATTCTGTCTTTGATCAACTTTGATGCGAACCAAGCGTATTTGATCGTTACTATGAATAAAGGTGCACTAAACCGATGCTGGGTTGAAGAATGTATGTTTATGGAATCTTCTCTTGAAGCGATTTTTCTATTACACTTCAGCAAACCGGTGAGCAGTTGCAGTTCTCTGTGACAATTTTTACATGCTTGTAAAAATAAACGTCCTGCGGTTGGCAAAGTGGGTTAATTTTCATTGTGCAGCTACATGCTTCTCTTCATCTACAAGGATCTGAACTGTCTTATCAGTCTACCTTCTCAATGAATCAATAATGTAATGACACTTTTCTTGTCTCATGCATGGAAAAACGACAGATTTGAAAATTCTTCGTGCAGCACATTGATGAACTTCGCTATATCGTGTAAGTCACAAACACATTTTGTAATTTATGAATCATGTCGTCAACTCTTGTTTGAACAAGGCCTTACACAACGTACAGGTGCATAGGTGCATAGGTGAGAATACGTAACGGAGTATCTTTCCTGTCGCTGTCATGGTGTGCTGTGCTGTGTGAAGGTAGGACTAATCTTGTTCAACTCCGTTTTCGCTTCTTCTTCCCCAAGCGGCCGACTGGTTCTGGCACCCGGTTTGAGCGATACTAATTACACAGTGGAGATCAAAACAAAGGATGAATACTGTCGTCGGTATCTGAAAACCTTTCAGCAGCGGTCAATACTTCGCCATATTTGAAAACTTTCTGCAGCTGACCAGCTATCTGCAGTTTTAAGTAGGAAACCCAAACGAATACAACTTTGAAAAAAGCGTGCTGTGGTTACTGATGTAAAATGTAGACTTTCACGGATGGAAATATCATGTCCATTATAATCATCCGGGCTGTTATGCCGTGGTCGGTTGATGAATACTGTGTCGATTCCCAACGTTTCAGTAGCGAGCCAGTGGGTGTGTTGGACCTTCCATCGAACTACAGACCCCCTTGAAGATGTCTCCCGCAGTCGGAGACGAAACGTTGGGAATCGACACAGTATTCATCAACCGACCACGGCATAACAGCTCGGATAATTGTAATGGACATGGTTACTGATTTATTAATAAAATTACTACGACAAAAATGATTACTTTTGAATAATTTTGCCTAATTTATACTATTTAATGGTATTCTGTGCTACGAAACTGAATGAAGAAAAGAAGAAGAAGGTACACAGGCAGATATGAATCAGTACTCGTGAACCTTAGGTCCTGTACTAGACTGACCCTGTAGAAACACATTTAACGTGCAGATGTTGGAGATACGCACAAAAATTGAGCGTCGATTTTCTTGGAAATTAGGATCGTTGTAAGACAAGCCGCTAGCCAGGTACGAACGACAGTTCTGTCGAAACATACATAATGTTCATCAAAATCAGTGATAAATACGTCTGATGGTCCTCTAGTTAGTGCAGGAAACTGGTACTGCAAAGGAGACTCGAACCCGTGACCGCCGCTGGCCTCCTTGTTGACCCGACAGCTTGTGTAGCCCCATGACCTGGTATAGGACAGCTGGGCTGGCAATGATAGTGCTACAAAAATTACAGCTTTTCATACAAGGCGGCAGCGGATCTGTCATGCCAGAGGGCCGTTTCTAAGCACGCACTCGGCAGCACTATCCGAGACCCGAGAGTGAATTAATCCTCTTGCCCACAATGCAAAAAATGTCCATTACTGCCATTCTGGCAGGTTTCACACAGCGACTGTTACGGCGTAAACGGAAGCCTCAGCATGTCAACCGGGGACGACAGGGAAGAGAAGGCTGTGAGAACCAGTTAGCCAATCGCATACTGACCGGGCCTCCCTTCAGGACGACAATGCGACAGTAGCGGCCCATATGTGGAGAGGACATAAGCGCCGCGACCGATTGGTGACGGCCCAGTTAGATAGCAGCGTTAACAATGGGATTGTTTATACTGAAGAAGACTGCTTATTTTGTATGTCGCCCTTTCCTTCCGACACATCTGTGAAATTGCAAAAGTTAAGTATCGTATCTTTCCTTATTGTAATAAAACACATGAATACGACTTGTCTGCATGTTTGTCTGTCGAACCGCGCATGCAAGGTTCCTAGACACCACAGCGACAATGGCCCATCTCGCAATAATTCGACAGCTCGGTTGCTATCACCGAAATGACAACACCCTGCACCCACCAGCTGCCAGCGCCTTTCGCGATACTGTTCACAAATTCTCATTTACTTGCTCGTAATATGGTAACGGCACTACGTAGCTCATTAAGAAAAGAGCGCTTTCACCGACCATATTAGCTGCAGGTAATGGTTTCAGCTGAATAGTCAAAGCTAGGTAAACTTTAAATTCCTGTCTGCGGCTGGTATCATGAGACAGGAGTTTTCTGTGATATATTCTGGGTAAAACTTTACTCTTGCGTAAACCGTGCTTAAGCACGGTAATGCCATTACTTTGTAAAGATCAGAAGGTGTGCTGCAGACACTGCATTACAGAACACATTCGACCCATGGTGCTTTAAGGTGCAGTTATATTAGTAATGAATTCTAAGGGCCTCATGCACTGCCTAACAAGAGAAGAAGGAACCACACAGAAGGGGAGGAGGAAACATAATGGAACTTAAAAATTCGAGTCAAATTTTCAAAGACGTTGGAAGTATAACGTTGCGCACTCTCTGGCCAGTCAGCATGTACTGATTCGTTAGGGAAGGGTGTCGTTTGTG
Source organism: Schistocerca cancellata (assembly GCF_023864275.1). NCBI lineage: Eukaryota > Metazoa > Arthropoda > Insecta > Orthoptera > Acrididae > Schistocerca > Schistocerca cancellata. Next base: position 11,672,427 of record NC_064633.1, read on the forward strand.
AGCGGGATATGGGCGTACTGGTTAAGTCCGCAAGGTCGCCAGATATTTTTCACTACGGGAACCTGATGCAGACGTAAGCACAGGACGGGGATAATGTATTCCCGATCTTTATCACACTGGCTGAGAACTGTATTAATGAAATGGAGGCAACAGATCGAGGATAATTTGTTAGATATGCCCTCAAGACCAGTGGAACCAGACCTAGGTACGTCCTCCGCGAATGTCTATCAGAAATTAGCGTGGAACTTTAATGACAATTGCTGGAGGAAAGACGACACAGTTCTCGCGAAACCAGCTGGGTGAATTTGGATAACCTGTACGTGAAGAAAATTGCTCAATCATTAAATTGACAGCTATGCGCATCTCATGTAGGGAGCATGAGCACAAGATACGATTGCTCAAGGCGCGTAATGACGCATGGAGACACTCACTTTCCTCACCACCCCTGTCCCCATGGATTTGCGAATAAAATAATATATATACACACACACATCACACACACACACACACACACACATATATATATATATATATATATATATATATATATATATGTGTGTGTGTGTGTGTGTGTGTGTGTGTGTGTGTGAAAAAGTCAAGAAATAGCAAAAATTGGAACTAATCAGGAAAAATTAAACACTATGTTCAACTTAAACAGCAAAGAAATGGAAAAGCAAGGCCAATTAAAAGAACTAAAAGAGGTTTTGAAAAGAATAATCTTGCAGAAATTGAGGACAACTTCTCAACCAATAATACCTATTGTTGAAAGCAGACATTTAAAGGCAAACTGAATGAATAATAAACCCCAAGTGTGTTCTTCATGAAAATGGAGGGCTTGGCATAAGCAACACTGAAAATTGCAAAACATTTGCAAAATATTTTGATCAGCTTGTTAATAGTCCAGAGCCAACCTCGAAGGTGGAATTTTCAAACTCTCAGGAAAACCTAGAAGATTTACCTCCGACTACGTAAGAAATTGAAGAAGTAATTAAAATCTTAAACAACAATGAAGCTAGTGGAGAAGACGATATATTACAGCGGGGCTTTTTAAACTCTCTCTACCGAAGTTGAGGAAAAAAATGTGCTTAAATTAATATTTGGGGAAATCTGAAACACAGAAAAATCGAACGATACTAGGAGGCAAACTTCGTATGTCCACTACATAAAAAAGGCAATTAACGGGGCTTTAATAACTACAGAGGAACTTTTTTGCTATCAGTTGTATATAAAATATTATCCATGATTTTAGTGAACGGAGCAGGAACTACACTGTACACTCATTTAGATGAATATTAAGGTGGTTTTAGGAAGGGAAAGATCATATACTGAAAAACATTAGTATGAAGTCCATCATTCACCTCAGATTACTGAATTCAAAAAATATTGTAATAATGTTTATTGGTTTCATAAAGGCATTTTTCGTTGACAGACAAATTTTAAATAAAATAATGTGAGAATTGGGTGTAGAATCTTTATTAGCAAATCTGATGAATGAAATACAAAGACAGAATTTAAGGAGAAATTCACAGGAGAAATATCTCAGCCAGTCGAAACAGACACATGTGTACGACAAGTTCTTCTTAACTGTCTTCTAGGAAAAGCAATGAGCATTATGAATAAAAAAATGAATGAATATAAGATTTCGTAGATGGAGTGGGGAAGAGGAAATAAAAGTATTGGAATAAACGTCACCTGAAAACGAAACAACTGATATGAACACTAGAAAAGCACCTCAATTTCTTAAAAACAGGTATATCCTAATTAAAATGTTTCAAAAAACTCATGACACTGAACTGCATTAATTGGATTTCATTAGTTCTGCCGGTTTCGGATGTAAGCTATCTTCTGGTACGAAAATCAGTTAAAACATTTCATTTGTCATGCATTCTTTTTTTTTTCGGTCATCAGTCTAGTGACTGGTTTGATGCAGCCCGCCACGAATTCCTTTCCTGTGCTAACCTCTTCATCTCCGTGTAGCACTTGCAACCTACGTCCTCAATTATTTGCTTGACGTATTCCAATCTCTGTCTTCCTCTACAGTTTTTGCCTTCTACAGCTCCCTCTAGTACCATGGAAGTCATTCCCTCATGTCTTACAGATGTCCTGTCATCCTGTCCCTTCTCCTTATCAGTGTTTTCCACGTACTCCTTTCCTCTCCGATTCTGTGTAGAACCTCCTCATTCCTTACCTTATCAGTCCACCTAAGTTTCAACATTCGTCTATAGCACCACATCTCAAATGCTTCGATTCTCTTCTGTTCCGGTTTTCCCACAGTCCATGTTTCACTACCATACAATGCTGTACTCCAGACGTACATCCTCAGAAATTTCTTCCTCAAATTAAGGCCGGTATTTGATATTAGTAGACTTCTCTTGGCCAGAAATGCCTTTTTTGCCATAGCGAGTCTGCTTTTGATGTCCTCCTTGCTCCGTACGTCATTGGTTATTTTACTGCCAAGGTAGCAGAATTCCTTAACTTAATTGACTTCATGACCATCAATTCTGATGTCAAGTTTCACGCAGTTCTCATTTCTACTACTTCTCATTACCTTCGTCTTTCTCCGATTTACTCTCAAACCATACTGTGTACTCATTAGACTGTTCATTTCGTTCAGCAGATCATTTAATTCTTCTTCACTTTCACTCAGGATAGCAATGTCATCAGCGAATCGTATCATTGATATCCTTTCACCTTGTATTTTAATTCCACTCCTAAACCTTTCTTTTATTTCCATCATTGCTTCCTCGATGTACAGATTAAAGAGTAGAGGCGAAAGGCTACAGCCTTGTCTTACACCCTTCTTAATACGAGCACTTCGTTCTTTATCGTCCACTCTTATTATTCCCTCTTGGTTGTTGGACATATTGTATCTGACCCGTCTCTCCCTATAGCTTACCCCTACTTTTTTCAGAATCTCGAACAGCTTGCACCATTTTATATTGTCGAACGCTTTTTCCAGGTCGACAAATCCTATGAAAGTGTCTCGATTTTTTTTTAGCTTTGCTTCCATTATTAGCCGTAACGTCAGAATTGCCTCTCTCGTCCCTTTACTTTTCCTAAAGCCAAACTGATCGTCACCTAGCGCATTCTCAATTTTCTTTTCCATTCTTCTGTATATTATTCTTGTAAGCAGCTTCGATGCATGAGCTGTTAAGCAGATTGTGCGATAATTCTCGCACTTGTCAGCTCTTGCCGTCTTCGGAATTGTGTGGCTGATGCTTTTCCGAAAGTCAGATGGTATATCGCCAGACTCATATATTCTACACACCAACGTGAATAGTCGTTTTGTTGCCACTTCCCCCAATGATTTTAGAAATTCTGATGGAATGTTATCTATCCCTTCTGCCTTATTTGACCACATCAGACAAATCTGCACCCTCATAGAGGCTTTCAATGTATTCTTTCCACCTATCTCCTCTCTCCTCTGCATTTAACAGTGGAATTCCCGTTGCACTCTTAATGTTACCACCGTTGCTTTTAATGTCACCAAAGGTTGTTTTCACTTTCCTGTATACTGAGTCTGTCCTTCCGACAATCATATCTTTTTCGATGTCTTTACATTTTTCCTGCAGCCATTTCGTCTTAGCTTCCCTGCAGTTCCTATTTATTTCATTCCTCAGTGACCTGTATTTCTGTATTCCTGATGTTCCCGGAACATGTTTGTACTTCCTCCTTTCTTCAATCAACTGAAGTAGTGCTTCTGTTACCAATGGTTTTTTCGCAGCTACCTTCTCTGTACGTATGTTTTCCTGCCCAATTTCTGTGATGGCCCTTTTTAGAGATGTCCATTCCTCTTCAACTGTACTGCCTAATGCGCTATTCCTTATTGCTGTATCTATAGGGTTAGAGAACTTCAAACGTATCTCGACATTCCTTAGTACGTCCGTATCCCACTTCTTTGCATATTGATTCTTCCTGACTAAAGTCTTGAACTTCAGCCTACTCTTCATCACTACTATATTGTGATCTGAGTCTATATCTGCTCCTGGGTACGCCTTAAAATCCAGTATCTGTTTTCGGAATCTCTGTCTGACCATGATGTAATCTAATTGAAATCTTCCCGTATCTCCCGGCCTTTTCCAAGTATACCTCCTCCTCTTGTGATTCTTGAACAGGATATTCGCTATTAATAGCTGAAACTTGTTACAGAACTCAATTAGTCTTTCTCCTCTTTCATTCCTTGTCCCAAGCCCATATTATCCTGTAACCTTTTCTTCTACTCCTTCCCCTACAACTGCATTCCAGTCGCCCATGACTATTAGATTTTCGTCCCCCTTTACATACTGCATTATCCTTTCAATATCCTCATACACTTTCACTATCTGTTCATCTTAATCTTGCGACGTCGGCATGTATACCTGCACTATCGTTGTCGGTGTTGGTCTGCTGTCGATTCTGATTAGAAGAACCCAGTCACTGAACTGTTCACAGTAACACACCCTCTGCCCTACCTTCCTATTCATAACGAATCCTACACCTGTTATACCATTTTCTGCTGCTGTTGATATTACCCGATACTCATCGGACCAGAAATCCTTGTCTTCCTTCTTCACTTCACTGCCCCTACTATATCTAGATTGAGCCTTTGCATTTCCCTTTTCAGATTTTCTAGTTTTCCTACCACTTTCAAGCTTCTGACATTCCACGCCGCGACTCGTAGAACGTTATCCTTTCGTTGATTATTCAATCTTTTTCTCATGGTAACCTCCCCCTTGGCAGTCCCCTCCCGGAGATCCGAATGGGGGACTATTCCGGAATCTTTTGCCAATGGAGAGATGAGCATGACACTTCTTCAAATACAGGCTACATGTCCTGTGGATACACATTACGTGTCTTTAATGCAGTGGCTTCAATTTCCTTCTGCATCCTCATGTCGTTGATCATTGCTGATTCTTCCGCCTTTAGGGGCCATTTCCCACCCCTAGGACAAGAGAGTGCCCTGAACCTCTATCCGCTCCTCCGCTCTCTTTGACAAGGCCGTTGGCAGAATGAGGCTAACTTCTTATGCCGGAAGTCTTCGGCCGCCAATGCTGATTATTTATCAAAATTTAGGCAGTGGCGTGGATCGAGCCCGGGACCGAGGGCGTTTTGATTATGAATCAAAGACGCTACCCCACGGGTTGAAACACAAAGCATCGAAAATTTTAATCCACATCAAACACGTAATGAGAAAACTCTTTCATAACATTTCCAAGTGCAGCTATGAATGATTTTTTTTATTTCGCGTTTCATGTGGATTAATATATTCAGTGCTTTGTGCTCTAGTATTCATGAGAAATTCCAACCAGATGATGGCTTACGGCCGAAACCGGTAGAACTAATAAAATTCAGTTAATGCAGTTCGGTGCAATAAGATTTTTGAAACATATATCGGCAGCTGAAAATTGCCTGAGAAAAGCCTATGCAAATTGAAATGGTTACAAAATTTAAATACCTTAGTGAGATAAGACAAAAATAAGGCACTAATAACAGAAGCGAAATGGGAATATATACATGCAAGCGAGTATTATAATTTCAATCAATTAGAAATACTAGAAAGACAAATCTTAGAAAAATATTAGGCGTACGGAAAATATAGAAGGTAGGAAATGACGAAATGATGCAATTTATCTGAACATAGAATTCTTATCAGAAACGATGAGAAGAAGAAGAGTCGTATTTTTCTATCATATAGAATTCAAGACAGTAGACTTTCTTACATAGGACAAATAAGGGCTACTAAAAAGTGATAAATTTTCAAAATTTATTACACCTAATATTCATGGATGACCTGAAGTTCAATGGAAAATCTGAAACTAAAATCCAGTCTCTGACGACAACAGTCCGAATCTTCATCAGTGACATCAGCATGGAACTCGGATTAAATAAATGGAGCTCACTGGCAATGTTGTTGTTGTTGTTGTTGCTGTTGTGTTCTTCAGTCCAGAGAGTAGTTTGATGCAGCTCTCCATGCTACTCTATCCTGTGCAAGTTTCTTCATCTCCCAGTACCTACTGCAACCTACATCCTTCTCAATCGGTGTAGTGTATTCATCTCTTGGTTTCCCTCTACGATTTTTACCCTCCACGCTGCCCTCCAATACTAAATTGGTGATCCCTTGATGCCTCAGAATATTTCCTACCAACCGATTCCTTCTTCTAGTCAAGTTGTGCCACAAATTTCCCTTCTCGCCAATTCTGTTCAATACCTCCTCAGTGGTTATGTGATCTACCCATTTAATCATCAGCATTCTTCTGTAGCATCACATTACGAAAGCTTCTATTCTCTTCTTGTCTAAACTATTTATCGTCCACGTTTTGCTTCCATACATGGCTACATTCCATACAAATACTTTGAGAAACGATTTCCTGGCACTTAGATCTATACTCGATATTAACCAATTTTTCTTCTTCAGAAACGTTTTTCTTGCCATTGACAGACTACATTTTATATCCTCTCTACTTCGACCATCGTGAGTTATTTTGCTCCCCAAATAGCAAAACTTATTTACTACTTTAAGTGTCTCATTCCTAATCTAATTCCCGCAGCAACACGCGATTTAATTCGACTTCATTCCATTATCCTCGTTTTGCTTTTGTTGATGTTCATCTTATATCCTCCTTTCAAAACACTGTCCATGCCGTTCAGCTGCTCTTCCACGTCCTTTGGTGTCTCTGACAGAATTTCAATGTCATCTGCGAACCTCAAAGTTTTTATTTCTTCTCCATGGATTTTAATTCTTAATCCGAATTTTTCCTTTCTTTTCTGTACTGCTTGCTCAATATACACATTGAATAACTTCGAGGATAATCTACAAGCCTGTCTGATTCCCTCCCCAACCACTGCTACCCTTTCATGTCCCTCAACTTTTATAACTGCAATCTGGTTTCTGTACAAATTGTAAATAGCCTTTCGCTCCCTGTATTTTACCCCTGCCACCTTCAGAATTTGAAAGACGGTATTCCAATCAACATTGTCAAAAGCTTTCTCTAAGGCTACAAATGATAGAATCGTAGATTTGCCTTTCCTTAATCATTCTTCTAAGATAAATCATAGGGTCAGTATTGCCTCACGTGTTCCAACATTTCTACGGAATCGAAACTGATCTTCCCCGAGGTCGGCTTCTACCAGTTTTTCCATTCGCCTTAGAAAATTCGTGTTAGTATTATGCAGCCGTGAGTTATTAAACTGGTAGTTCGGTAATTTTCACATCTGTCAGCACCTGCTTTCTTTGGGATTAAAATTATTATATTCTTCTTGAAGTCTGAGGGTATTTCGCCTGTCTCATACATCTTGCTCACCAGATGGTACAGTTTTTTCAGGGCTGGCTCCCCCAAGGCTATCAGTCGTTCTAATGGAATGTTGTCTACTCCTGGGGCCTTGTTTCGACTTAGGTCTTTCAGTGCTCTGTCAAACTCTTCACGTGGTATCATATCTCCCATTACATCTTCTTCTACATCCTCTTCCATTTCCATAATGTTGTCCTCGAGAAGTTCTCCCTTGTATAGATTCTCTATATACTCTTGCCACCTTTCTGCTTTCCCTTCTTTGCTTAGAACTGGGTTTCCATCTGAGCTCTTGATATTCGTGCAAGTGGTTCTTTTTTCTCCAAAGGTCTATTTAATTTTTCCTGTAGGCAGTATCTATCTTACTCCTAGTGATACATGCTCCTACATCCTTACATTGTCCTCCAGCCAACCCTGCTTAGCCATTTGCACTTCGTGTCGGTGTCATTTTTGAGACGTTTGTATTCCTTTTTGCCTATTTCATTTACTGGATTTGTGTATTTTCTCCTTTCATCAATTAAATTCAATATTTCTTCTGTTACCCAAGGATTTCTATTAGCCCTCGTCTTTCTAGCTACTTGATGCTCTGCTGCTTTCACTATTTCATCTCTCGAAGCTGCCCATTCTCCTACTACTGTATTTCTTTCCCCCATTCTTGTCAATCGTTCCCTAATGCTCTCCCTGAAACCCGCTACAGCCTCTGGTTCTTTCAATTTATCCAGGTCCATCTCCTTAAATTCCACCTCTTCGCAGTTTCTTCAGTTTTAATCTACAGTTCATAACCAATAGATTGTGGTCAGAGTCCACATCTGCCCCTGGAAAGTCTTACAATTTAAAACCTGATTCCTAAATCTCTGTCTTACCATTATATAATCTATGTGACACCTTCCAGGATATCCAGGCTTCTTCCACGTATACAATCTTCTTTTATGATTCTTGAACCAAATGTTAGCTGTGATTAAGTTATGCTCTGTGCAAAATTCTACCAGGCGGCTTCCTCTTTCATTCCTTAACCCCATTCCATATTCATCTAGTACGTTTCCTTCTCTTCCTTTTACTACTATCGAATTCCAGTCAACCATACTATTGCATTTTCGTCTCCCTTCACTATCTGAATAATTTCTTTTATCTCATCATGTATTTTATCAATCTCTTCGTTATCTGCGGAGCTAGTTGGCATATAAACTTTTACTACTGTGGTAGGCGTGGGCTTCGTATCTATCTTGGCCACAATAATGAGTTCACTATGCTGTTTGTAGTAGCTTACCTGCATTCCTACTTTTTTATTCGTTATTAAACCTACTCCTGCATTACCCCTATTTGATTTTGTATTTATAACTCTGTGTTCACCTGGCCAGAAGTCTCGTTCATCCTGCCACCGAACTTTACTAAGTCCCACTATATCTAACTTTAACCTATCCATTTCCCCTTTTGAATTTTCTAACCTACCTGGCCGATTAAGAGATCTGACATTCCACGCTCCGACCCGTAGAACGCCAGTTTTCTTTCTCCTGATAACAACGTCCTCCTGAGTAGTCCCCGCCCGGAGATTCGAATATCTAACTTTGACCTATCCATTTCCCTTCTTAAATTTTCTAACCTACCTGCCCGATTAAGAGATCTGACATTCCACGCTCCGACCCGTAGAACGCCAGTTTTCTTTCTCCTGATAACAACGTCCTCCTGAGTAATCCCCACCCGGAGATCCGAATGGGGGAAAGAACGCAAAACCATGAGAAATTGAAGACATCGAAAATCGGAAAATCAAGTCAACAAGTACCACCATCCGGAAGCCTATAAGTAGCCATTTTTCAGTTGGGCAACATCAAACACGGTCATGTAAAAAATGTGATGATCAAAGATTTCATTCAATGAGTCAGAACAATTTTGAAAATCAAACTGAACGGCGACAATAGCATCAAGATTCCTAACAGCTGAGCCGTACTCGTCATCACGTATGCAGACAGTAGAAGAAGTGAGGCATGCATTAGCACATTGTGTGGAACACAGCAGAGAATCAGTTGTAATTCAAGTCAAAACAGAAAACTTCTGAAGATAGAGCGAGCCAAGAATCAGTACCGAAAAGCTGTGCTCTAGTGAAGGACTGAGAGCCTGCACATTGAAGGAAATGTGAAGGTGTTGGGGAAGACTGGCAGCAAAACAGATAAAAAAAGACCTGGTATTATCAGGGGAGGCCAGCCGGGGTGGCCGAGCGGTTCTAGGCCATACAGTCTGGAATCGCAAGGCCGCTACGGTCGGAGGTTCGAATCCTGCATCGGGCATGGATGTGCGTGATGTCCTTAGGTTAGTTAGTTTTAAGTAGTTCTAAGTTCTAGGGGACTGATGACCTCAGAAGTTAAGTCTCATAGTGCTCAGAGCCATTTGAACCTTATCAGGGGAATCCCGAAGACGGAGACTGAAAAACAGATTTTTCTGCAAGGGAGAAAGTCATCAAAACCAATTCCATTAAAGCCATAATTCCGAAGTCAGCAAGAGCCCCAAAAAAGCAATCACTGCAAAGAAACTGTTGAAAGAACGTATACATCGAGAGGTGTCGCAGAGCGATCGCTCAGAATGATTACAAGCCGAGGCACAATGATGTGGAACGAATGATCCTCTAGGGCGCAATGGTGGAATTACAACACGCCAGTAACTAGGATCTGTGGGACCACAACTGAGGAAAATCTGTTGACAATGAAAGTGCCGATTTACTGTGGGACATCCGACTTCAGGCACGTCGAATGCTGAAGCACAGTGCACCACACATGGCATTTGTCGGGAAGAATATAATTTGGATCAGTGACATTGCCATCCCAGATGGTAGTAGAATCGAGAAGAAACAATTTGAACTACTTGCCAGATACGAGGACTCGATTTGGCGTTAACCTGTGAATGTAGCCCCAGGAGTTCTCGGCACACGGGGAGCACTGCTAAACACAGGCATTTGCATGAAGTATCTGCCGATACATCACATGGTACTTGGCATCTTAAAGGTTTCCTCCCGGTTCTACACATTCGTAAAAGGTTATTAGTTTAGCCGTGATTCCATAGCAAATGGTGTATGTGACGTACAGTAGTACTGGTCATGCCTTCTCACTCGAGGCTGCGCTACACAAGCTAACCCTTTCGCTGTATATTGTATCTCTCGTGGATTTTGCCCCTCGAAACAGTTCTTGTAGTGCACTTGACTCTTCAGAAACTACAAGCAGGTTACCTGTGATTATAAGTGGAAGCGCGGATGGGTAATTTACTTGAAATAAGTCCCAGGATGCCACTACGATGCATTTATTAACAACCATCATAAAACAATAACAATTTAATAGGTTGAAGTGATTCCTCTCAAAATTTTAACAAAAATCGAGAACATAGTAAAATTGTTTAACACATAAGAAAAGGCTGCGATTACATCTTATCGAAGACTGGAGAGACGCGTACAGCCGAAATCTCTTCCTTATATATTAAAATCTTGCAGCCATTCGTACATTTTCGTTAATTTAACGATAGTCATTTGTCTACTGAGATAACTGGTTTATTGCAAAGCGTTGTTACGGTAATAAAACTCTGATGACTTGTAGGCTCCTGCTTGTAATTGCTATGCCGGAAGACGGCTTTAGTAACTTTTATTCAATTAATAAATTTCTGATTTTCGCAACAGAACACTTGTGCTTCACCAACGTACCGATTGCCAAGCAAGATTCTTTGTCAAGCGGTACCTCTCCCCAGTCCAATGACTCACTACCACGTCATATGGCCCACCTGTTACCAACGCTGCCGTGGGATATGTTGTGGTTGGCAGGAGAGCCAACACCGTGTTACTAGAGGAAGCCGAAAGGCACGCGTTTTAGCTCACGCAGGCTGCCGTGAGGCCTGGAACAGGACAAGGAAATTAGAATTTAGAAAAAAACGGACGTAGCTGGTGCAATACTTAACTTTAATCCTTAACTGGTGAACGTCGCTCTTGACGGTACATTATTCAGTATCAATAGTAACTGGTAATGGCGCCTTGCTAGGTCGTAGCAAATGACGTAGCTGAAGGCTATGCTAACTATCGTCTCGGCAAATGAGAGCGTATTTTGTCGGTGCACAATCGCTAGCAAAGTCGGTTGTACAACTGGGGCGAGTGCTAGGAAGTCTCTCTAGACCTGCCGTGTGGCGGCGCTCGGTCTGCAATCACTGATAGTGGCGACACGCGGGTCCAACGTATACTAACGGACCGCGGCCGATTTAAAGGCTACCACCTAGCAAGTGTGGTGTCTGGCGGTGACACCACAGGAAACAGATTCTGCTTCGATGTGTACGCATTCTGCAGCGCTGCGTAAGGCAGCGAATTACGTCTGCTATCTGCACAGTCCGAATAAAATGTAGGGTTCAGAAAATAAAACGGGTGAAACCTCACTCACCTGGGAAGCGTCCGACTAGTGATAAAACACTAAATCCATCAAAGTGCGCTATCAGCTTTGTTTACTGTCATAATAACAGTTCAAATGGTTGAAATGGCTCTGAGCACTATGGGACTCAACCGCTGAGGTCATTAGTCCCCTAGAACTTAGAACTACTTAAACCTAACTAACCTAAGGACATCACACACATCCATGCCCGAGGCAGGATTCGAACCTGCGACCGTAGCGGTCACGCGGTTCCAGACTGCAGCGCCAGAACCGCGTGGCCACTTCGGCCGGCTAATAACAGTAATAATACGTCTGAGACTATTTGAAACAGCTGGTGCGACGTAACAATCAACATCCCTGCAGTTTAAGGGCTCTACGGGATCTAATCCTCAATGAGTGGCTTCTGACAGAAATGGCACACCTGAAGAAACATGTTGCCTCTATTCCCGCCGAACTGCCTTTACTAAGTGTTATGTGTCGACAGAAGTGCCGACACAGTGTTATTTTGAGGGGGGCGTTATGCACGCTATAAGCTCACCCAGAATATCGTGAAGTCTGAAACAGGATGCTCAATGAATGCTAATAAGAAAAGTACGTTGCTTTGGGAATACTTAACTTTAATCCATCCTTTTGGTATACATCGTTCTTGTTGAGACATACTGTAGACGATAATTATCAATTGCTATTTAAGGCTAATGGCGCCTTGCTAGGTCGTAGCCATGGACTTAGCTGAAGGCTATTCTAACTGTCTCTCGGCAAATGAGAGTAAGGCTTCGTACGTCTAGTCACTAGCAATGTCGTCGTACAACTGGGGCGAGTGCTAGTCCGCCTTTCTAGACCTGCCATGTGGTGGCGCTAGGTCTGCAAGTACTGACAGTGGCGACACGCGGGTCCGACATGTACTAATGGACCGCGGCCGATTTAAGCTACCACCTAGCAAGTGTGGTGTCTGGCGGTGACACCACACTAAGCATCATACGGTATTAGCGTGATGTCTCTTAGTGATGAAAAATTTTAATCCCTTAAGGCTGGCCGCAAGATGAGACGCAGGTCCGTGAGGTAACACAGGATGACTCACGGTGAGTTTTTGCGAACCACGCAACTGAATGGTCCTGCGCACGTTACAGCGCAGCGTGACGTGACGCTGTTCCTGCGCTTGGTGACCCTGCGGACAGCAGTCTCCTGTACGCAGTTTACTGCGAGGCTCACGGTGGTTTTGGCTGTGGGTAGTTCGAAGTGGAGGAAAAACTAATGGAAGCCGTACGTGTTCGCAAAGTTCTGTATGATACAAGCCATGAAGATTACTTGAAAATGAAGCTGAAAGCTGAGAAGTGGGAGGAAGTGGCCAAGGAAACGGACATACGAATTGGTAAGTCGCATTGTAATTCGTTGTTAACATTCTACATTGACAATGTTAGAACTCTGTAGCAAATTCTCGTGATGTGCTCTGTCCTGGTTAAATGTTTATCAAAAAAGATGCCTAGGTTCCTTACAGTATCATTCCTTACTAGCGTGTAGCCCTCTGTATCTACCAGTGGAAACGGAATAGATGGATTTAACGACGTCTTTGATATCAATATAGAATCGAAACTGTTGTCCGAGTATATATATATAAACATAGCAGAAGTAGTCGCCATCGCCGCCACAGCCAAAGTTCCGCAGCAAACTGCGTATTGAAACTGCGATCCAACTTTTGCGATGATTGCCGCCGTGACCGCTGCCGTGAGGAATTTGGCGTGAGCCCCCCTGCGTCACCTCACGGGCCTGCGTCTCATATTGCGGCCCGCCAACAGTTTTGGATGCCAGAAGATGACTCTCCACAATATTAGAACGCGAAGAAAAGAGTAGCTTGTTGTATGGTTCATTATCTTAACTTTTGATACCCACTAAAATAGTGATATAGGAGGTGCATTCAAGTTCTAAGGCCTCCGATTTTTTTTTCTCCGGACTGGAAAGAGATAGAAACATGCGCATTGTTTTAAAATGAGGCCGCGTTCACTGTCAATACGTCCCTGAGATGGCAGCACCGTACGGCAGATGGAATTTTACCGCCAGCGGCGAGAATGAGAACTGTTTTAAATATTTAAAATGGCGACGTTTTCCTTACTTGAACAGCGTGCAATCATTCGCTTTCTGAATTTGCGTGGTCTGAAACCAATTGAAATTCATCGACAGTTGAAGGAGACATGTGGTGATGGAGTTATGGATGTGTGGAAAGTGCGTTCGTGGGTGCGACAGCTTAATGAAGGCAGAACATTGTGTGACAACAAACCGAAACAACCTCGGGCTCTCACAAGCCGGTCTGACGACATGATCGAGAAAGTGGAGAGAATTGTTTTGGGGGACCGCCGAATGACTGTTGAACAGATCGCCTCCAGAGTTGGCATTTCTGTGGGTTCTGTGCACACAATCCTGCATGACGATCTGAAAATGCGAAAAGTGTCATCCAGGTTGGGTGCCACGAATGCTGACGGACGACCACATGGCTGCCCATGTGGCATGTTGCCAAGCAATATTGACGCGCAACGACAGCATGAATGGGAATTTCTTTTTGTCAGTTGTGACAATGAATGAGACGTAGATGCCATTTTTGAATACAGAAACAAAGCGCCAGTCAGCTCAATGGAAGCACACAGATTCACCGCCACCAAAAAAATTTCGAGTAACCGCCAGTGCTGGAAAAATGATGGTGTCCATGTTCTGGGACAGCGAGGGCGTAATCCTTACCCATTGCGTTCCAAAGGGCACTACGGTAACAGGTGCATCCTACGAAAATGTTTTGAAGAACAAATTCCTTCCTGCACTGCAACAAAAACGTCCGGGAAGGGCTGTTTCACCAAGACAACGCTCCCGCACATCGAGCTAACGTTACGCAACAGTTTCTTCGTGATAACAACTTTGAAGCGATTCCTCATGCTCCCTACTCACCTGACCTGGCTCCTAGTGGCTTTTGGCTTTTTCCAACAATGAAAGACACTCTCCGTGGCCGCACATTCACCAGCCGTGCTGCTATTGCCTCAGCCATTTTCCAGTGGTCAAAACAGACTCCTAAAGAAGCCTTCGCCGCTGCCATGGAATCATGGCCTCAGCGTTGTGAAAAATGTGTACGTCTGCAGGGCGATTACGTCGAGAAGTAACGCCAGTTTCATCGATTTCGGGTGAGTAGTTAATTAGAAAAAAAAAATCGGAGACCTTAAAACTGGAATGCACCTCGTACTAGGCGCTTCAATAAGTAATGCAACACATTCTTTTTCTCGGCCAATGTGGGTTGAAAAAATAAAAGATTTGTTGTAGGACAGCGTGGGACATTCTCTCTTCAGCCCCTAGAGTTTCATGAATATCCGGTAGTTTGGTCGCAGCGCTATAGATAGCTTTCAAAACGGAATCTGTAATGGAGGCACGACCGAAGCAAAGAGCTTTCATTGAGTTCTTTTGGTGGAAAACTATAGCATCCCATATATTCATAGGCGCTTGCAGAAAGGCTACGGAGAGCTGGCAGTGAACAAAAGCACCGTGAGTCGTTGAGCGAGGTGGCTGGCATCATCACAACAAATAGCGCGAACTTGGACGATCGCACGCGTGCTGGCCGAAGACAGCTGTGACTCCTGTTATATTAGAACGAACGGACACTCTCATTCGAGGTGATCGACAGATCGCAATTACAAACCTCGCTGCACAGCTGGACGTCTCAGTTGGTAGTCCTGACACAGTCTTCCATGAGGTGCGTGCTCTCTGGCTTCCTCTCCGCCTAACGGAACATCACAGAAAGCAACGATGGACCATCTGTGCGAAATTGCTTGCGCGTTAGAGGCTGCTCGTGACATTTTTTGTAGATCATCGTTGCGGGTGATAAATGTGGGTTCATCACTTCGAACGAAATGGCATTCCATGGAATGGCACCACGCTGCCTATCTTCCGGAAAAGAAGTTCAAACTGCACTCTCAGCCAGTAATGTCTCGGCGACGATGTTCTGGCATTCTGAAGGGGTTATTTTGTTTGATGTCCTCCCTCATAGTGCAGCGATCATCTCTGAAGTGCATTGTGCTACACCAAGAAATAAAAGAAGCTACTTCAGCGAGCTCTCCACCTCAGTAATGCAAACGAACTTCTCCTTCTCCATGATCAAGCAAGTCCTCACACAGCTCTGTGCACCCGAGAGGAGCTAGAAGAACTTCACAGGACTGTTCTACATTATCGATCCTACTGCCCGGATTTCCCACATCCCGGATTCCATTTGTCTGTCTGGATGAACGATGCACTCCGCGGGAAGCAGAACATGGATGATGGGGAGGTTATGGCTGCAGTAAGACGTTGGCTGCAACGTGGACCAGTAGAGTGGTACATACTGTGGTGTCACCGCCAGACAGCACACTTGCTAGGTGGTAGCCTTTAAATCGGCCGCGGTCCGTTAGTATACGCCGGACCCGCGTGTCGCCACTATCAGTGATTGCAGACCGAGCGCCGCCACACGGCAGGTCTAGAGAGACTTCCTAGCACTCGCCCCAGTTGTACAGCCGACTTTGCTAGCGATCGTTCACTGACAAATTAGCATAGCCTTCAGCTACGTAATTTGATACGACCTAGCAAGGCGCCATTACCAGTTACTATTGATGCTGGAAAACATATACCGTCAAGAGCGATGTTCACCAATTATGGATTAAAGTTAAGTATTCCAGCAGCTACGTACTATTTTTGTTAAGTCTCATTTACCTGTCCTCTTCCAGACCTCACGCCAGCCTGCGTGAGCTTAAACGCGTGCCTTTCGGCTTCCTCCTAGTGGATTGGCTGTCTTGCCAGTCCACAACACATACCACGTGCCAGTAAGTTGGCGTAAGGCTGTCCCACTGAACGGAGATTATGGTTGAAAATAGGGTTTTGTAGACAAAAGGGTGGGGAATAATATGGTGTATTGCAATTCGCAATTACACAAAACGGTTTTCTAAAAAAATATGTTGGACTACATATAAAACGCCCCTCGTGAATATAAATTTTCTTTTTATTACTTAAGCTATGGCGTAATATTTATCGGCATTGCACAGGTGCAGGAGAAAGAAATCTGTATTGAGTATCTAGCGTCAAAAGTTTGTTCCGAGCGAACGTTTGTTTTAGGGTAGCTAGATGCCTGTAATTTCGGAGGCTGACATCTGCCTGTCTAACCGGGAGACACACGCGCGACTGTCACTACCTGCCGTGGGAAAGCTATGCAATGTCTCTCACTGGAAGCGTACATTCACCACCTATAAGAACCTAAGTAAATGATATTAAATATTATTCAATCATTTTCAAAATCGGTAAACTACCTTTTGACATTCAGGAGAAGATTGTATCCAAACTGCAGCTTTATACCTACCATAGTTTCAGAGACCAAAAAAAATTGCTAAAAAAAGTAAAAATGCGACAGTTAGGGAACTAAATTTTGTTAGGAAATATAATAGTTTATCCTTTGGTATGATCTAAAAAAATAAACAGATCGCGCAGGGTGCAGTATTAATTAACTGAGATTTCCAAGTTAAAAGTTTAATTATTTTTCGTTTTCGTAATGTAAAAATCAGATAAAATAATTATTGGTGTCTAAGATAGTTGTCTGAATATATGTAAGTGAATGAGAGTGTGTAAATGGGACATTCGTCAAATTTTTATGTTGCATTATTCAGGGTGAGTCACCTAACGTTACCGCTGGATATATTTCGTAAGCCACATCAAATACTGACGAATCGATTCCACAGACCGAATGTGAGGAGAGGGGCTAGTGTAACTGGTTACTACAAACCATAAAAAAATGCAGGGAAGTATGTTTTTTAACACAAACCTACGTTTTTTTAAAATGGAACCCCGTTAGTTTTGTTAGCACATCTGAACATATAAACAAATACGTAATCAGTGCCGTTTGTTGCATTGTAAAATGTTAATTACATCCGGAGATATTGTAACCTAAAGTTGACGCTTGAGTACCACTTCTCCGCTGTTCGATCGTGTGTATCGGAGAACAACGAATTACGTAGGGATCCAAAGGGAACGGTGATGGACCTTAGGTACAGAAGAGACTGGAACAACACATTACGTCCACATGCTAGCACCTTTCAATTGGTCTTTTTCACTGACGCACATGTACATTACCATGAGGGGTGAGGTACACGTACGCAGGTGGTTTCCGTTTTCAATTACGAAGTGGAATAGAGTGTGTCCCGACATGTCAGGCCAATAGATGTTCAATGTGGTGGCCATCATTTGCTGCACACAATTGCAATCTCTGGCGTAGTGAATGTCGTACACGCCGCAGTACATCTGGTGTAATGTCGCCGCAGGCTGCCACAACACGTTGTTTCATATCCTCTGGGGCTGTAGGCACATCACGGTACACATTCTCCTTTAACGTACCCCACAGAAAGAAGTCCAGAGGTGTAAGATCAGGAGAACGGGCTGGCCAATTTATGCGTCCTCCACGTCCTAGGAAACGCCCGTCGAACGTGTACCTCACCCCTCATAGTAATGTACATGTGCGTCCGTGAAAAAGACCAATAAAAAGGTATTATCATGTGGACGTGATGTGCTGTTCCAGTCTCTTCTGTACCTAAGGTCCATCACCGTTCCCTTTGGATCCCTACGTAATTCGGTGCTCTCCGATACACACGATCTAACAGCGGAGGAGTGGTACTCAAGCGTCAACTTTAGGTTACAGTATCTCCGGATGTAATTAACATTTTACAATGTAACAAACGGCACTGATTACGTATTTGTTTATATGTTCAGATGTGCTAACAAAACTAACGGGGTTCCATTTAAAAAAACGTAGATTTGTGTTAAAAAACATACTTCCGTGCATTTTTTTATGGTTTGTGTTAAGCAATTACACTAGCCCCTCTCCTCACGTTCGGTCTGTGAAATCGATTCGTCGGTATTTGATGTGGTTTAAGAAATATATCCAGCGGTAATGTTAGGTGACTCACACTGTATACTGTCTTAAGTAACCTGCAAGAGTTACCCAAGCCTGTCGTGGGAAAATCGGCATAGATAATTTACCCACATATGTCTAGGTGTGATTGCTATTGTAAGAGAGCAGCCAGAAAGTCAGCTGGAGTAAAATCTCTATGTAAAGGACATTACCAGATTTATTGCCTTTTCGTTTTCGTTTGTTAAACATTACTTTAATATTTGTATATCAGAATGACGTAGATGCGTCTGTATGTAAGGATTGGTGCAGGCCAGTTTTGGCGCGAGTATGATCATGAGCGAGCACTCTGACTGGCAGCTAGTGTGGTTAGCCAATCAGAATTGAGACGGTTCCCGCTCATTACCTGATAGTTATACTGGGACTGCGGCCACAAAGAAGGGGTCTCTCGTTAGCCTTGAATGCGGACGGTCATGTTAGTAGTGCGAGTCAAAATAATGTGTAAAATGAAGGAGTATTGAGTTCCTCACAGTTTATACATGTCGTGATTAACGCTAATGTAGTTACAGACACTTCTGTAAAGTTTGGATATATTGTTGGAATGGTATTTGCGTCTGAAAATTTGGCCTTCATAATATCCGTGTGGCATGTTTAAGTATTCAGCCACTGAGCATTTTTTGCGAGCAGTTTCTTTTTTGAAACCCACCAGAAGGACTTAATGTAATAACTCATGTTAGTGGTAGAATTAATGACTGGAAACGTTGTTTACTTCGGGTTGTATTTGGACATATTTCTGGCTACTGTGCGTGCGAAATGAGTGTATGAATTACGAACTTGACGAAAATAACCAATAGTTTAAATGTGGACTGAATAGTACCATTTCTTTGGTTAGAAGAACAAATAAAAATTTTTGTGGGAAAATTTCGGACATTATTTTCCAGAAGCCAATCTATTATCTTACCGTCCGATAAATATTTTATTGACAGGTTTTCTACAGAACTTTATTTCATTACTAGAGCTTCGTAGTCTCAGTAATTGTAGATATCAGATGGTATTTTTTATTAACGCAGCTTTTACATCATCTTGTAAGAATCTTTGTTGCCCAGTGAAGGGACATCAGGCAGACGCCGCTCTGAGGTAGGTGAATTTCTAAATTGCAGCCTACACAGCAAAAGCAAACCCAGCCACGCCACAAGTTGACAGACTGACAATCTCAAGCTTTAGGGACTCTGCCAACCACTTGAATGAATTATACCTGGTGGTGCTGCATCCATGCGATACGCATAGTGTATTAAGGATACAGGGTACTTATAAATGGTGGAAAAATCGAATTTTTTTATGAATTTATTAAATTCTGTATTCTTTCCTGATTACATTGATGCATACATTATAAGGCTTCAAATGAAAAATGACCTATATAAACCAAATTTTATAGTTACGGTGATGTATGCCGCCACGCCCCCTTTATTTCTGTTACAGAAACCAGTATTATTTCGAAAAGAACGGTGAACTTTCTGTTTCCAGCGATTATACGTATGACACATTGTATATGTTGGTAACAGTGCGCGTTTCTAGTATCTGTAAATGATTACCTATGCTAGTATTTACTTTTGTTCGGTTGAAGCAGTTTGTTCACGTGTTACTGAATGTTTGTTGCCCTAGTGCTACATACCGGGTGATCAAAAAGTCAGTATAAATTTGAAAACTTAACAAACCACGGAATAATGTAGATAGAGACGTAAAAATTGACACACATGCTTGGAATGACATGGGGTTTTATTGGAACAAAAAAAAGATCACAAAATGTCCGACAGATGGCGCTGGACAGCAAATCGTCAGTGACTGCGCATGACAATCGTGTATAAAAGGAGCTGTAATGACCGAGAGAATCGGATGCGCCAGCAGTCGCAGAATGTTGACGCTAGCTGAAAAGGCGCTTTTAGTGAAGCTGTGTTATCAGAATGGGGAATGTGCTAGTTCAGAGTTACGATCCTATCGCCATAGGAAGGGGATTCGAACGGGTAAAGGTCCGCTGACAAATGCAGCTGTGGCGAGAATGATTTCGAATTTCGAAGCCACGGGTTGTTTAGACGATAGACCCCGTAGTGGCCAACCGACCACAAGGTGTAATGCTGCTGAGACAGTTCAGGTAGAAATCGGGACTGTAGCGGGTTCGTCTATGCACGGAGAAGTCAGCGCTCGTGCAGTCGCACATCACACCGGCATTCCATACACTACTGTTTGGTTGGCACTGAAGCCTACCCTATGATTTTATCCGTACAAAATCCATCGGCATCATGAACTGTTTGTTACCTGGCGATTTAGTGAAGCGGAGGGAATTTGCGGTGTGGGCGTTTCAAAAGATGGCGGAAGATGACGATTGGTTGAGTAACGTGTTGTGGACCGACGAAGCTCATTTCACGCTCCGAGGGTCTGTCAACGCCCACAACTGAAGAATTTGGGCTACCGAAAATCCCAGAACTGTCGTGGAAACTCCATTGCCCGACGAGAAAGTCACGGTATGGGTTCGATTTACCACATCTACCGTTATCGGGCCTTTTTTCTTCGAGGAAATGCGTGATTCTGGTTTTGTAATTGCTACCACGACGGGTAAGAGGTACACCGATATGTTGCAGAATCCCATCATCCCCAGCCTGGCTCATAAACACCTGCTGGAACGTACGATGTTTGTGCAGGATGGCGCTCCACCCCATATTGCTAGACGCGTGAAAGACCTCTTGCGCGCGTCGTTTGGTAATGATAGCGTGCTCAGCCGCCAATTTCGTCATGCTTGGCCTCCCAGGTCCCAAGACCTCAGTCCGTGCGATTATTGGCTTTGGGGTTACCTGAAATCACAAGTGTATCGCGATCGACTGACATCTCTGGGGATACTGAAAGACAACATCCGACGCCAATGCCTCACCATAACTCCGGACATGCTTTACAGTGCTGTTCACAGCATTATTCCTCGACTACAGCTATTGTTGAGGAATGATGGTGGAAATATTGAGCATTTCCTGTAAAGAACATCATCGTTGCTTTGTCTTACTTTGTTATGCTAATTATTGCTATTCTGATCAGGTGAAACACCATCTGTCCGACATTTTTTGAACTTTTGTATTTTTTGGTTCTAATAAAACCCCACGTCATTCCAAGCATGTGTGTCAATTTGTACCTCTCTATCTACTTTATTCCGTGATTTATCCAGTTTTCGAATTTATACTGACTTTTTGATCACCAGGTATATTTGTGGAAGTACATATTCTTTAAAATGCATTAACTACCAACTAAGCCACGCATCAAGAAATTCAGTAAAAGGATATTCCGTGGTAACCAGTTCACAAAGAAAGCAAGCCACACAGTTGAAAGTACACTATATACCAGTTCTTCAGTTCTTCAGGGAAGAAACACACACATGGCACGCCTCCTTGTGATTCAAATTTTTGTGTTAACAATGACGCTGTTTGTAGTGGATTTGTTGTTGTTGATTGTGGGCATCTTATCTTCTTTGATAAAGGAAGTGGCGAAATGTAAACAGTGTGATAGTGTAGGCTGTCTGGAAATAACTGAACAATAACGTAGCAGGAAGCCTACTTACAGGGTTTAGCGCCAAAATTAGTTGTTCTGTGTAGATCCTGCAATAAATCTACCTCGAAAATGTCTTCGAACACTGTGCATAGCTCATATGATGTGAATTTGAAGTTAGTGTATGCAATCCGTGCAATAGGAAAAGGAAAAAAGGCTGTTCAAACGTTTTGTAGTTTGATGGACCATCCTCCTCCTCCCAGTAGGATCAGCAAGTACATAAAAATACTTTTAGGTGCCTTGGCGGTTGTGTCTAAAGCATCTATGAAACGTGCAGTAGAATAAACTGTAAATATTAGTGGAACCAGGGACATTGCTGTTGCACTTGATGGGACATGGCAACGTCGAGGGCATCGTTCCTTGAGTGGTGTTGTAAGCGCTACTTCTCTGGAGAATGGAAAAGTTATTGATGTTGAGTGCTTATCTAAAAGTACTGTCGCTTGTGCTGTGGTAACACTGAAGGACATATTGTACAATTGAACATCAGTGTTTTAAGAATTATGATGATCACGATGGAGGTAGAGAGTCTGATGGAGCTCTAAAAATATTTCAGAGGTCGGTGCCCAAATGAACGTAAATTGATTATGGTGTACCAAATTTCAAGGGAATTAAGGTGTTATAGAATTGTACAGCCACTACGAAAGCTGCAGTTCAAAGGAAAATAAACTGCTCAAAGGGCTATGTAAGAAAAAATTACTGGGAGAGTTTGTTGGAACAGATACATAAAATATAACTACTATTGTTATATAATGGAAATTTAATGTTGCAAGAAGGTGCTTTCCAAGCACAGGGATGGGTATGCTGTCGGTCAAGAATGAAGTCCGTTTGCCACCCGTTGCGAGTGACCTTTTGAGATACTGAAATCTAGTCTGTCTTGGTCAGGCTGCAGTTAATGTTTGATTACATGACTCAGTACATTGCCGTCGGTGGAGCGACTTGCGTGCCTCATCGATACAGATAGCCGTACCTTAGATGCAACAACGACGGAGGGGTATCTGTTGAGCGGCCAGACAAACGTGTGGTCCATGAAGAGGGGCAGCAGCCTTTTCGGTAGTTGCAGGGGCAACAGTCAGGATGATTGACTGATCTGGCCTTGTAAGATCTACCAAATCGGTCTTGCAGTGTTGGTACTGCGAAAGGCTGAAATCAAAAGGAAACTACAGCCGTAATTTTTTCCCGAGTGCATACTGCTCTATTTTATGGTTAAATGATGAGGGCGTCTTCTTGGATAAAATATTCCGGAAGTAAATCTGATCCCCATTTGAGTCTCCTGGCGGGGACTACTCACGAGGACGTCGTCATCAGGAGAAATAAGACTGCCGTTCTACGGATCGGAGCGTGAAATGTTGGATCCATTAATCGGGCAGGCGGTTTAGAAAATTTGAAAAGCGAATTACATGCAGTGGTCGGGTGAACACAAGTTTTTAAATACAAGTCAAATAGGCCTAATGTGGGAGTGGGTTTAATAATGAATCACAAAACAGGAATGAGGGTAAGCTACTACTAGTAGCATAGTGGATGCATTATCTTGACCAAGACAGACACGGAGTTCATGTTTACCACAGTAGTACAAATTTATATTTTGCAGTGAACACATAGCGCGTAGTGGGGCGATCACTCTGCTGTAGAAATAATTCAAATGCCAAATCGCTTAAATAGTGTTTACTAGATAATCGGTCTCAACACCCTAAAGATACCACCATAGGATCTGAATTTATAAACCATTTGGATATAACGATACATGAGGCATACCAGCTGATATAAAGTCACTGTCGTAGAAATAAAATTAAAGAACAACAGCTCTCATGGTCATTCTTTTCCATAAGATATGTAAAACCGAAGTTACAAGATAAAACTATTTCGTACATTACCGCTGCTCGACTAACAACGGTCGGCATCACCACATCAGATCCGACGATGGCACCTTTAGTGTGATGAAACAGTATTTAAATGATCTTGGCTTTTGAATTATTTCTGCACATTTTTATGCCAGCTAGCTCCACTGCTGACGACCAGATTGAAGAAATTTATGATGAGATAAAGGAAATTATTCAGATAGTTAAAGAAGACGAAAATTCGTGATTGGAGACTGGAATTCAATAGTAGAAAGGCAAGAGAATGAAAAATAGTAGATAAATATGGACTTGGGGAAAAGAATGATACAGGAAGCCGCCTGGCAGAATTTTGCAAAGATCATAATTTAATCAAAAATGGTTCAAATGGCGCTGAGCACTATGGGACTTAACATCTTAGGTCATCAGTCCCCTAGAGCTTAGAACTACTTAAACCTAACTACCCTAAGGACATCACACACATCCATGCCCGAGACAGGATTCGAACTTGCGACCGTAGCAGTCCCGCGGTTCCGGACTGCAGCGCCTAGAACCGCACGACCACCGCGGCCGGCTCATAATTTAATTATCGCTAACACTTGGTTTAAGAACTGTAAAAGAAAGTTGTATGTCTGGAAGCTGCATGAAGTCACCAGATAGTTTCAGATTTATTATATAATTGTTAGATAGAGATTTAAGCACCAGACTTGATTAAAAGTGAAGAAATTGAAAGAAAGTTAAGACCTGGATAAACTGAAAGAACTACAGATTGCTGAGAGTTTAAGAGAAGCATTAGGCAACGCTTGTCTAGAACAGAGAAAAGGAATACAGTAGAAGACGAATGGATAGCTATAAGTGATGAAATAGTAGAGACTGCAGAGGATCAAATACTTAAAAAGACAAGGTCTAGTAGAAACCTTGGGTAACACAAGAGATATTGAATTTAACCGATGAAAGACGAAAATATAAAAATGTATCAAATGAAGCAGGCGAAAGAGAATACAAAGGTTTAAAAAATCAGTTTGGTAGGACGTGCAAAATGGCTAAGCAAGGATGACTAGAGGACAAATGTAAGTATATAGAATCATATTTTACCAGGCGAAAGATAGATACTGCTGATAGGAAAGTTAAAGAGGCCTTTGGGGAAAAGAGAAGCAGCTGTATGAGTATCAAGAGCTCAGATGGAAAACTACTCGTAAGCAAGAAAGGCAAAACTGAAAGGCAGAAGATGTATCCGGAGGGTCTTTACAAGACGAACTCGAAGCAATACAATAGAAAAGGAAGTGGACGTAGATGAAGATGAGATGGAAGATGTGATATGTGAGAAGAATTTGACAGAGTTTCGAAAGGTCCAACTCGAAACAAGGCCCCGGGAGTGGACGACAGTCTCTGAATTACTGATAGCCTCTGGAAAGCCATCCATGGCGAAACTCTTCCATCTAGTGTGCAAGCTCCATGAGACAGGCAAAATAGCCTCAGACTTCAAGAAGAATGTAGTAATTCCAGTTCCGAAGAAAACAGTTGTGAAAACAGCCCAGCTAACAAATTAATATATCATAGTTGCAAAATATTAACACGAATTCTTTACACAATAGTGGAAAGACTGGTAGAAGCTTACCTGAGAAAGATCAGGCAATACCCTACGATTTATTTTATAATGGAAACCCTCCTCTCGGTACCCTGTCAGAATTAGTGGAAACCTAACTAACCTAAGGACATCACACACATCCATGCCCAAGGCAGGATTCGAACCTGCGACCGTAGCAGCAGCGCGGTTCCGGACTGAAGTGCCTAAAACAGCTCGGCCACAGCGGCCGCCGCAGCGTACGACAGACTCATTCTTCGATCCACCGACGGCTACAGTTTTTGCCACGCCGACGGGAACGTGGGTGTGGTTTCTGTTGATCATGGCGATCTCAGAGTTAGAACGGTACGTGTATTCGAACTTCCGTTCGAAGTTTCTGCGGACACGGTTATCGCAACACTTCGCCCATATGGCACGGTCCCTAATCATACTACAGAGTGGTGGACCAGCTTCGAGACGAAATCCGTATCCCGTACTCAACAGAGTGCGCCAAGTAAGAACTGAACTCCGGAAGCACGTACTATCTTACTTTTCAATAAGTGGACGTCGTGACATCGTTACATCTACATCTACATCTACATCTACATTTATACTCCGAAAGCCACCCAACGGTGTGTGGCGGAGGGCACTTAACGTGCCACTGTCATTACTTCCCTTTTCTGTTCCAGTCGCGTATGGTTCGCGGGAAAAACGACTGCCGGAAAGCCAACGTGCGCGCTCGAATCTCTCTAATTTTACATTCGTGTTCTCCTCTGGAGGTATAAGTAGGGGGAAGCAATATATTCGATACCTCATCCAGAAACGCACCCTCTCGAAACCTGGACAGCAAGCTACACCGTGATGCAGAGCGCCTGTCTTGCAGAGTCTGCCACTTGAGTTTGCTAAACATTTCCGTAACGCTATCACGCTTACCAAATAACCCAGTGATGAAACGCGTCGCTCTTCTATGCTCTATCTCCTCCGTCAACCCGACCTGGAACGGATTCCACACTAATGAGCAATACTCAAGTATAGGTCGAACGAGCGTTTTGTAAGCCACTTCTTTTGTTGATGGACTACATTTTCTAAGGACTCTCCCAATGAATCTCAACCTGGTACCCGCATTACCAACAATTAATTTTATATGATCATTCCACTTCAAATCGTTCCGTACGCATACTCCCAGATATTTTACAGAAGTAATTGCTGCGAGTATTTGTTCCGCAATGATATAATCATACAATAAAGGATCCTTCTTTCTATGTAGTCGCAATACACTACATTTCTCTATGTTAAGGTTCAGTTGTTACTCCCTGCACCAAGTGCCTATCCGCTGCAGATCTTCCTCCATTTCGCTGCAATTTTCTAATGTTGTAACTTCTCTGTATACTACAGCATCATCCGCGAAAAGCCGCATGCAACTTCCTACACTATCGACTAGGTCATTTATATATATTGTCAAAAGCAATGGTCCCATAACACTCCCTTGTGTCACGCCAGATGCTACTTTAACGTCTGTAGACGTCTCTCCAGTTAGAACAACATGCTGTGCTCTGTTTGCTAAAAACTCTTCAATCCAGCCACACAGCTGTTCTAATATTCCATAAGCTCTAACTTTGTTTATCAGGCGACAGTGCGGAACTGTATCTAACGCCTTCCGGAAGTCAAGGAAAATGGCATCTACCTGGGAGCCTGTATCTACTATTTTCTGGGTCTCATGAACAAATGAGCAATACTCAAGTATAAGTCGAACGATTATTTTGTAAGCCACCTCCATTGTTGATGGACTACATTTTCTAAGGACTCTCCCAATGAATCTCAACCTGATACCCGCCTTACCAACAATTAATTTTATATGATCATTCCCCTTCAAATCGTTCCGCACACATACTCCCAGATATTTTACAGAAGTAACTGCTACCAGTGTTTGTTCCGCTATCATATAATCATACAATAAAGGATCCTTCTTTCTATGTATTCGCAATACATTACATTTGTCTATGTTAAGGGTCAGCTGCAACTCACTGCACCAAGTGCCTATCCGCTGCAGATCTTCCTGCATTTCGCTACAATTTTCTAATGCTGCAACTTCTCTGTATACTACAGCATCATCCGCGAAAAGCCGCATGGAACTTCCGACACTATCTACTAGGTCATTTATATATATTGTGAAAAGCAATGGTCCCATAACACTCCCCTGTGGCACGCCAGAGGTTACTTTAACGTCTGTAGACGTCTCTCCGTTGATAACAACATGCTGTGTTCTGTTTGCTAAAAACTCTTCAATCCAGCCACACAGCTGGTCTGATATTCCGTAGGCTCTTACTTTGTTTATCAGGCGACATTGCGGAACTGTATCGAACGCCTTCCGGAAGTCAAGAAAAATAGCATCTACCTGGGAACCTGTATCTAATACACTCCTGGAAATTGAAATAAGAACACCGTGAATTCATTGTCCCAGGAAGGGGAAACTTTATTGACACATTCCTGGGGTCAGATACATCACATGATCACACTGACAGAACCACAGGCACATAGACACAGGCAACAGAGCATGCACAATGTCGGCACTAGTACAGTGTATATCCACCTTTCGCAGCAATGCAGGCTGCTATTCTCCCATGGAGACGATCGTAGAGATGCTGGATGTAGTCCTGTGGAACGGCTTGCCATGCCATTTCCACCTGGCGCCTCAGTTGGACCAGCGTTCGTGCTGGACGTGCAGACCGCGTGAGACGACGCTTCATCCAGTCCCAAACATGCTCAATGGGGGACAGATCCGGAGGTCTTGCTGGCCAGGGTAGTTGACTTACACCTTCTAGAGCACGTTGGGTGGCACGGGATACATGCGGACGTGCATTGTCCTGTTGGAACAGCAAGTTCCCTTGCCGGTCTAGGAATGGTAGAACGATGGGTTCGATGACGGTTTGGATGTACCGTGCACTATTCAGTGTCCCCTCGACGATCACCAGTGGTGTACGGCCAGTGTAGGAGATCGCTCCCCACACCATGATGCCGGGTGTTGGCCCTGTGTGCCTCGGTCGTATGCAGTCCTGATTGTGGCGCTCACCTGCACGGCGCCAAACACGCATACGACCATCATTGGCACCAAGGCAGAAGCGACTCTCATCGCTGAAGACGACACGTCTCCATTCGTCCCTCCATTCACGCCTGTCGCGACACCACTGGAGGCGGGCTGCACGATGTTGGGGCGTGAGCGGAAGACGGCTTAACGGTGTGCGGGACCGTACCCCAGCTTCATGGAGACGGTTGCGAATGGTCCTCGCCGATACCCCAGGAGCAACAGTGTCCCTCATTTGCTGGGAAGTGGCGGTGCGGTCCCCTACGGCACTGCGTAGGATCCTACGGTCTTGGCGTGCATCCGTGCGTCGCTGCGGTCCGGTCCCAGGTCGACGGGCACGTGCACCTTCCGCCGACCACTGGCGACAACATCGATGTACTGTGGAGACCTTACGCCCCACGTGTTGAGCAATTCGGCGGTACGTCCACCGGGCCTCCCGCATGCCCACTATACGCCCTCGCTCAAAGTCCGTCAACTGCACATACGGTTCACGTCCACGCTGTCGCGGCATGCTACCAGTGTTGAAGACTGCGATGGAGGTCCGTATGCCACGGCAAACTGGCTGACACTGACGGCGGCGGTGCACAAATGCTGCGCAGCTAGCGCCATTCGACGGCCAACACCGCGGTTCCTGGTGTGTCCGCTGTGCCGTGCGTGTGATCATTGCTTGTACAGCCCTCTCGCAGTGTCCGGAGCAAGTATGGTGGGTCTGACACACCGGTGTCAATGTGTTCTTTTTTCCATTTCCAGGAGTGTATTTTCTGGGTCTCATGAACAAATAAAGCGAGTTGGGTCTCACACGATCGCTGTTTCCGGAATCCATGTTGATTCCTACATAGTAGATTCTGAGTTTCCAAAAACGACATGATACTCGAGGAAAAAACATGTTATAAAATTCTACAACAGATCGACGTCAGAGATATAGGTCTATAGTTTAGCGCATCTGCTCGACGTCCCTTCTTGAAGACTGGGACTACCTGTGCTCTTTTCCAATCATTTGGAACCTTCCGTTCCTCTAGAGACTTGCGGTATACGGCTGTTAGAAGGGGGGCAAGTTCTTTCGCGTACTCTGTGTAGAATCGAATTGGTATCCCGTCAGGTCCAGTGGACTTTCCTCTGTTACATTCGATGGTCAACCGAAAACCTGCTCTGGCTACGTTCAAGAGGGCCATGCCGCACCGACCTCGGAACACCCAGCACCCACCACAGCAGATGACATTGGTGCCTCTTACGTTCGAGGAAGCGCTACGGAACGACGTGGGCACGTGGGCGACGCGCCCATCGAATTTACGAGTACCTCCCCCGATCCCACTTCACTGACGGCGCAGATGATGCCACGCCGTCAGCCAGACGCCCCACAACAGCCGCGGTGCCTTAGTCCTTCCACGCTCCAGTCGAGCAGTCGAACTCACATTCAGATACGGATGCCGATTCGCTAGAGGATCGCACAGAACAGCATACCTCAGCATCGTCGAGGCACGACTACGAAAACAGCGGTCGTCGAAGAAGCGAAAGAAGCAGCGGCTGTCCACAGAAGACGAACAAGACAGTAGGACTGTTCATGATTCGTTTCCACCGACTGGCCAGATCGACGTCACACCCATAACGTCTGTGCTACAGACCGTGGAGGAGCCATAATACCAAACAGATGCAATTGATACAGCTGTGCAGCATGCCCACCTGAACATGACTACCGCAGAAAGGCAGAAATACTGAATTCAGTGTTCCGAAACTGTTTCACTGCGGAAAATCGTAACACGGTCCCTGACTTCAGCCGTCGCACGGACGCCAAAATGGAAAATATTGAAATAAACGATATCGGAATTGAAAAACAACTGCTATCACTTAGTAGCGGAAAAGCATCCGGACCAGACGAGATACCCTTAAGATTCTACAGTGATTATGCTAAAGAACTTGCCCCCTTTCTATCAGCAATTTATCGTAGATCGCTGGAAGAACGTAAAGTACCTAGCGACTGGAAGAAAGCGCAGGTCGTTCCCATTTTCAAGAAGGGTCATAAATCAGATGCGAATAATTATAGGCCTATTTCGCTTACGTCAATCTGTTGTAGAATAATGGAACATGTTTTGTGTTCTCGTATTATGACGTTCTTAGATAATACAAATCTCCTTCATCATAACCAACATGGATTCCGCAACACAGAGATCATGTGAAACTCAGCTCGCCCTATTTGCCCAAGAAATTCACAGTGCCGTAGACACTGGCGAGCAGATTGATGCCGTATTCCTGGACTTCAGGAAGGCATTTGATACGGTTCCGCACTTACGTTTAATGAAAAAAATACGAGCTTACGGAATATCGGACCAGGTTTGTGATTGGATTCAGGATTTCCTAGAAGCAAGAACACAACATGTCATTCTTAACGGTTCAAAATCTGCAGATGTAGAGGTAATTTCGGGAGTACCGCAAGGAAGCGTGATAGGACCTTTATTGTTTACAATATACATAAATGACTTAGTTGACAACATCGGTAGCTCCGTGAGGCTATTTGCAGATGACACGGTTGTCTACAAGAAAGTAGCAACATCAGAAGACTCGTACGTACTCCAGGAAGACCTGCAGAGGATTAATGCATGGTGCGACATCTGGCAGCTTTCCCTAAACGTAGATAAATGTAATATAATGCGCATACATAGGGGCAGAAATCCATTCCAGTACGATTATGCCATAGGTGGTAAATCATTGGAAGCGGTAACGACCGTAAAATACTTAGGAGTTACTATCCGGAGCGATCTGAAGTGGAATGATCACATAAAACAAATAGTGGGAAAAGCAGGCGCCAGGTTGAGATTCATAGGAAGAATTCTAAGAAAATGTGACTCATCGACGAAAGAAGTAGCTTACAAAACGCTTGTTCGTCCGATTCTTGAGTATTGCTCATCAGTATGGGACCCTTACCAGGTTGGATTAATAGAAGAGATAGACATGATCCAGCGAAAAGCAGCGCGATTCGTCATGGGGACATTTAGTCAGCGCGAGAGCGTTACGGAGATGCTGAACAAGCTCCAGTGGCGGACACTTCAAGAAAGGCGTTACGCAATACGGAGAGGTTTATTATCGAAATTACGAGAGAGCACATTCCGGGAAGAGATGGGCAACATATTACTACCGCCCACATATATCTCGCGTAATGATCACAACGAAAAGATCCGAGAAATTAGAGCAAATACGGAGACTTACAAGCAGTCGTTCTTCCCACGCACAATTCGTGAATGGAACAGGGAAGGGGGGATCAGATAGTGGTACAATAAGTACCCTCCGCCACACACCGTAAGGTGGCTCGCGGAGTATAGATGTAGATGTAGATGTAGATGAACGTCCGTCAACATGGACAGTCCTCGTCAATTCATTAGGAGGTCAAATGGTTCAAATGGCTCGAAGCATTATGGGACTTAACATCTGAGATCATCAGTCCCCTAGAGTTAGAACTACTTATACCTAAGTAACCTAGGGACATCACACACATCCATGCCCAAGGCAGGATTCGAACCAGCGACGGTAGCAGCTGCGCGGTTCCGGACTGGAGCTCCTAGAACCGCTCGGCCCACTACGAGACTCGGCACAAGAAATGGGGCAAACTGGTGAGATGAAGGAGGTCCACGTTCCGTCATTGGCTCCGTCTGGAGGGAACCTTGTCTACGGCGGCGTCGTGTGGCCGCAGAATGCTCCGTAGACAACCGATTCGCTCGTGAGTGACGTTCTAGCAATGCACAACCGATACGATGCCACACGTCTACCGTACTGGTACAGTTAACATTAATGGTATTGGTGCCCCAGTAAAGATCGAAATGCTGCATGATACTCCACGAGCAGACGTCATCATAGTTTTTATGCAGGCGGTACGAAACGATGCCGCCATTGAGTTTTGTGAGCCGTGGCGGCTCATATCGACAGTGCCACTCTGGTGGTTTATCTTTCCTGTCACGCTCAGGGCGGTAAGCAGCGCCCTGTGGGGCCTACGCGAGGAGTAACTAGGCGAGGTCCTGTAGGGGGGTGCGCTCCAGGACGTGGTGGAAGACGGTTGTCGGGTTGACGCAGCGAGTGTGGGACCGAACCTATCGCATGGGGATATACAAGTTGGCCCTGAACGGAAGGCGCCGTACCAACCAGCGGGAAGCGGGCATCCTGTAATTTGTGTGAAGGAGTAAAGATTTTTGCATTGGATGTCCCAGTGGTTCCCGAGAGGTGCGGTGGCTGCTTTCGGAGAAGAGAATTGGTAAGAGCTTGTGTCTACGCTCTTTTCCGTACGATGTTGCTGCCTGCCGTTATAAACGGGTGAAAATCAAGAGCTTGTATTGACTATATGGGAGCTGGTGATGTAAAATTACATTTGTGATTGAGTCTCACGCGTACTGTGACAATTTATAGGCGAAAACTGTGGTGGTTTCATTACGTCTGGTTCTTTGCTGTGCAACTAAGGGAGTCAGTTATTTGGGGTAACTGAGGGAGCACCATTATGTTGGTCTAAGTAATACGTTCTCCACGTTTTGTCTATGGCTTTGCGAATCGAAATTGTGGGGGAGTACAGGCGTGAGTATTTTGCTATTGTACTGATGGTTATGTTGTAAAGACTGTTCTCTGGTGTGTTAAATCACGCGCTGATTTTTAGCCAATCTGAGCAGAAGTTACCACTGCTACTTTCTTATTTGCTACTGTCCTTATGATTAGCGTTGTTTGTCTTTTGATCGTGGGTGTGCTCACGTTTAAAAAAAAATTACGTCTACTATTCATAAGGGTTGTCTAGTAAGGAAATTGCTTAAGCTTTTATCATATCCTGGTCTGTTTGCCTATCGCATTGGCTTTCTATGCAGTAATGAAGGAATGTGTATGGTGGTTAAAAATTGTAGGCTGACTAGTATTTTAACTGGTGTTGTGGTTAAGGGCGAGATCAGTATCCCACAAACCCGCACGGCCGTCCGGTGTGGCCGGGCGGTTCTAGGCGCTTCAGTTTGGAACCGCGTGACCGCTACGGCCGCAGGTTCGAATCCTACCTCGGGCATGGATGTGTGTGATGTCCTAAGGTTAGTTAGGTTTAAGTAGTTCTAAGTTCTAGGGGACTGATGACCACAGATGTTAAGTCCCATAGTGCTCAGAGCCATTTGAACCATTTGAACCAAACCCGCACGCTACGCGTGGTTATATGTTCCGCTATTGGGGAGCCGGCTCTCTGTTCTTGGATTTTGTAAGGATACGTGATGAGTGCATCGCTGTAGTTTTTCGCGTGCTAAATTGCGGGGTGTCGGTGCCGTTCGAGGGCTAAATTTGTGATGTATGTTATGTTGAAAGGGAATTAACTGTACCAAACTTAAGAGAGCTTGTAGTTTGTTTTAGGTCTGTACATGGAATGATGTTGATATATTGTCGATTGCAGCAATAACTTCCTGTGTGGGGAGATCCTCTGAGGGACTTGTATTGTACTTTTCCAGTGGAGTCCATCTAAAACGTGCTGCTTAAAACTTGAGACTGTAGCTCTCTGATGTTATATATTACTGTTTAATCTTAAATGTCTTGGATATAATATGGTTGTTGAGGACTATGTAATTAATTCTGATCGCTGGTTCCTTAAAGGAAGTATTTCGTTTTAAAATATGTGCTCGGTCAGAGCCTATTTAAATATGATTTTAACTAATCATTCAAATTTTCTAGTCATGCTTTCTTAAAAGGCTTTCAGTTAAATGATTGCTATTTGCCTGTTTAAATGTTTGAGTGACTTAAAGGAAAAGAATATTATTTTGTAATTTGTACTGGGTAATACCTGACTTACCTTTACCTTTTGGGAAATACCTGACTTATGTGTTCAATAAGTGAGTGTCTAGTCAATGGTGAAGCACTGTTCTATTCTAGCCTACCCCTTCCACTTTACAGCCTATTGAGCTGCTTTGTGTCGAAATTCTGTTCAGAGTGACCTGACACCTCTGTTCGTTTAACAGGTTACGACGCTAGCGGTGGCACAACTGTACTTTTACGAAAAGGAATAGTGGCGGAAGATGTGGAACACTAACCATCGACTTGTGGTATTGCCCTGAATGTACTGGATGACCGCTTGGAGAATGTTTACGCGCCATCTAGCTCGACAAAGAGACACGAACGCACAACCTTCCACACACAGGAAGTGTCACCGCTCTTTCAAGGATGTCAGGAGAATTACGAGATGCATTCAAGTTCTAAGGCCTCCGATTTTTTTTTTCTCCGGACTGGAAAGAGATAGAAACATGCGCATTGTTTTAAAATGAGGCCGCGTTCATTGTCAATACGTCCCAGAGATGGCAGCACCGTACGGAAGATGGAATTTGACCGCCAGCGGCGAGAATGAGAACTGTTTTAAATACTTAAAATGGCGACGTTTTCCTTACTTGAACAGCGTGCAATCTTTCGTTTTCTGAATTTGCGTGGCGATAAACCAATTGGAATTCATCGACAGTTGAAGGAGACATGTGGTGATAGAGTTATGGATGTGTCGAAAGTGCGTTCGTGGGTGCGACAGTTTAATGAAGGCAGAACATCGTGTGACAACAAACCGAAACAACCTCGGGCTCACACAAGCCGGTCTGACAAAATGATCGAGAAAGTGGAGAGAATTGTTTTGGGGGATCGCCGAATGACTGTTGAACAGATCGCGTCCAGAGTTGGCATTTCTGTGGGTTTTGTGCACACAATCCTGCATTACGACCTGAAAATGCGAAAAGTGTCATCCAGGTGGGTGCCACGAATGCTGACGGACGACCACATGGCTGCCCGTGCGGCATGTTGCCAAGCAATGTTGACGCACAACGACAGCATGAATGGGACTTTCTTTTCGTCGGTTGTGACAATGGATGAGACGTGGATGCCATTTTCCAATCCAGAAACAAAGCGCCAGTCAGCTCAATGGAAGCACACAGATTCACCGCCACCAAAAAAATTTCGGGTAACCGCCAGTGCTAAAAAAATGATGGTGTCCATGTTCTGGGACAGCGAGGGCGTAGTCCTTACCCATTGCATTCCAAAGGGCACTACGGTAACAGGTGCATCCTACGAAAATGTTTTGAAGAACAAATTCCTTCCTGCACTGCAACAAAAACGTCTGGGAAGGGCTGCGCGTGTGCTGTTTCACCAAGACGACGCACCCGCACATCGAGCTAACGTTACGCAACAGTTTCTTCGTGATAACAACTTTGAAGTGATTCCTCATGCTCCCAACTCACCTGACCTGGCTCCTAGTGACTTTTGGCTTTTTCCAACAATGAAAGACACTCTCCGTGGCCGCACATTCACCAGCCGTGTTGCTATTGCCTCAGCGATTTTCCAGTGGTCAAAACAGACTCCCAAAGAAGCCTTCGCCGCTGCCATGGAATCATGGCGTCAGCGTTGTGAAAAATGTGTACGTCTGCAGGGCAATTACGTCGAGAAGTAACGCCAGTGTCATCGATTTCGGGTGAGTTGTTAATTAAAAAAATTCGGAGGCATTAGAACTTGAATGCACCTCGTACATTCTCGGCGGTGACTGTGGCCCGAGGAGCAACGCCCACAATTCCTCCCCTGCTTGTGGCTATAGACGCACTGCATGACACTCGGGAGATGACGCAAGGAGACAGCGGTGAATATACGTACTTTCCAAGCAATTTATCCAGTCGACTAGATATGGTGTACGTGTCACGTGTGCTACTTACGGCGACGATTGACGCCGACTGTCAAGGTGTGGCCTACAGCCTTTGCTGACCACCAGGCTTACATCTGCACGGTCGCTCGGCCACGGCAAAAGACATTACGAAGAAGAGGGCCATGGAAGCTCAACGTTACCCATTTGCGGGATGAGAACCCTTAACCTCGAAGAAACCTGTCTATTGACACACAGTCAACTTTGGTTTAGAAAACATCGTTCTTGTGAAACACAACTATTTATTCACATGAAGTGTTGAGTGCTATTGATTAACGATTTCAGATCGATTCCATATTTCTGGATTTTCGGAAGGCTTTTGACACTGTACCACACAAGTGGCTAGTAGGGAAATTGCGTGTTTATGGATTATCGTCTCAGTTATGTCATTGGATTTGTGATTTCCTGTCAAAGAGGTCACAGTTCGTAGTAACTGACGGACAGTCATCGAGTAAAACAGACGTGACTTCTGGCGTTCCCCAAGGTAGTGTTATAGGCCCTTTGCTTTTCCTTATCTATATAAACGATTTGGGAGACAATAGCCGTCTTAGGTTGTTTGCAGATAATGCCATCGTTTATCGACTAATAAAGTCACCAGAAGATCAAAACAAATTACAAAACGATTTAGAAAAGAGAGGCTATCTGAATGGTGCGAAGATTGACAGTTAACCCTAAATAACTAAATGTGTGAAGTCATCCACATGAGTGCTAAAAGGAATCCGTTAAACTTTGGCTACAAGATAAATCAGTCTAATCTGAAGGCCGTAAATTCAAATAAATACGTAGGTATTACAATTACGAAGAACTTAAATTGGAAGGAAAACATAGAAAATGTTGTGGGGAAGGATAACCAAAGACTGTGTTTTATCGGCAGGACGCTTAGAAAATGTAACAGACCTACTAAGGAGACTGCCTACACTACGCTTGCCAGTCCTCTTTTAGATTGCTGCTGCACGGTGTGGGATCCTTACCAGATAGGACTGACGGAGTACATTGAAAAAGTTCAAAGAAGGGCAGCGAGGTACGGAAGACAGTAACACAGAAATGATACGGGATTTGGGCTCGATATCATTAAAAGAAAGGCGTTTTTCGTTGCAACGGAATCTTCTCGTGAAATTCCAATCACCAGCTTTCTCCGAATGTGAAAGTATTTTGTAGTCACCGACCTACATAGGGAGAAACGAACACCACGATAAAATAAGGGAAACCAGAGCTCGTACGGAAAGATACAGGTGTTCGTCCTTTCCACGCGCTATACAAGATTGGAATAACAGACAACTGTGAAGGTGGTTCTATTAACCCTCTGCCAGGCCCTCAAATGTGATTTGCAGAGTATCCATGTAGATTTAGATGTAGAACGGGAGATTGAAGACACGTGGCGTCAGTGTCCACGGCATCAACGTTCATACGATTCAACGCTTAAATGATGCCTCTGCAGATTCCAACAGATTTTACGCAGAACTTTCACACGACAAGGCCAAGATAAGTCACACTGGCAACGGACGACTTCCGAATTTTGTGCCTACGTGAACTGGCGACGTAGCCAATGTTTCTCGACCGTAAGCAGCCTGCCCTATGTATGAGAGCACAACTGCTGCGTCTTCGGCAGTGAAGATGGAAGGAGTTAGTACGCGCGAGGATGTTCGATGGATTAAACAACGAATGGCCGTCATTAACTACACACATCAAAGAAAAGTTTTGCATCAACCCGGTTTCCAGAAGTCCTGAAGATGGACGTTGACTGTGGATATTATATCACAGACAGAGTCCCTTTTAATTCCCAGAAATGGCACTAAACCCGCCCAAAGATGTAAACAACCATGCGTGAGCAGCGCCTATCAGCCGGAGGGGGGTCCGACAACTGATCAGTTTCAGTCATTCCACCAGGAAGGAGGTACACGGCTCGTGTTGTCTGTAGTTCAATCATGCCTAGACGGTCAATACTGCGGTTCGATAGCGTCCGCATTGTTATTTTCTGCCAGGAAGGGTTCTCAACAAGGGATGTGTCCAGGCGGCTCGGAGTGAACCAAAGCGATGTTGTTCGGACATGGAGGAGATATAGAGAGACAGGAACAGTCGATGGCATGCCTTGCTCAGGCCGCCCAAGGGCTACTACTGCAGTACCCGCTACCTACGGATTACGGCTCGGAGGAACCCTGACAGCAACGCCACCATGTTGACTAATGCTTTCGTGCAGCCACAGGACGTCGTGTTAAGACTCAAACTGTGTGCAATAGGCTGCATGATGCGCAACTTCATTTCGAGGTCCATCTTTGCAACCGCGACACCTTGCAGCGCGGTACAGATGGGCCCAACAACAAGCCGAATGGACCGCTGAGGAGTGGCATCGCGTTCTCTTCACTGATGAGTGCCGCATATGCCTTCAACCAGACAATCGACGGAGACGTGGTTGGAGGCAACACGGTCAGGTGGAACGCCTTAGACACACACAGCCCAGCGAGTGCAGCAAGGTGCAGGTTCCCTGCTGTTTTGGGGTGGCATTATGTAGGGCCAACGTACGCCACTGGTGGTCATGGAAGGCGCCGTAACGACTGTACCATACATGAATGCCATCCTCTGACCGACAGTGCAACCGTATCGGCAGCATATTTGCGAGGCATTCGTCTTCATGGACGGGAACTCGCGCCCCATCGTGCACATCTTCTGAATAACTTCCTTCAGGATAATGATATCGCTCGACTAGAGTGGCTAGCATGTTCTCCAGACATGAAAGCTATCGAACATGCCTGGGATAGATTGAAACGTGCTGTTTATGGACGACGTGACGCACCAACCACTCTAAGGGGTCTACGGCGATTCGCAGTTGAGGAATAGGACAATCAGGACCAACAGCGCTTTGTGGATGGTATACCGCGAATAATACAGGCACGCATCTATGCAAGAGGACGTGCTACTGGGTACTGGAGGTATCGGTGTGTACAGCAATCAGGACCATCACTTCTGAAGGTCTCGCTCTATGATTATACAACATGCAATGTGAGGTTTTGTGAGCCATAAAAATGGCGGAAATGATGTTTATGTTGGTTGATCCCTATTCCAGTTTTTTCTGTACAGGTTCCGGAACTCTCGGGTGTGCGTATATAGTGAGAGAAAGGAGGCAGCGGCTACGTACACTTATACAGGATGTCGAAATGGCCGACGGATCGCGTACCACGTTACAGAAGGATATTCCTCGTGCTTTCGCTCACCACTATTGCAGTTGTGGCCGAGCGGTTCTAGGCGCTACAGTCTGGATCCGCGCGACCGCTACGGTCGCAGGTTCGAATTCTGCCTCGGGCATAGATGTGTGTGATGTCTTTAGGTTAGTTAGGTTTAAGTAGTTCTAAGTTCTAGGGGACTGATGACCTCAGATGTTAAGTCCCATAGCGCTCAGAGCCATTTGAACTATTGCAGTTTTTATGCGGAAGACCAGCTGGACAGAGTAGACGTGCTTCGCAAAATGCCAGCGGCCGAGCATCCCATTGAAATGGACGGCCTTCTGGCTACAATCACCATAGATGGTCTGCCATGAAGTGTGGGGCGTTAAACAAGTCATGACACCCGTTCCAAAACCAAGTGATGATTGTAGACCACAAAACTACCGCCCTTCTACATTATGAAACGGAAGCTACAAAATCTTTGCACGTTTTCTTCGTGCCCATCTTCAGGCGGCGATAAAGGTCTAAATACGTTTAGATCAAACGTGACTAGGTGGGAAGAGCAATATACACACAGCGCTGGGGGCATGCAGGGATGGAATAGCATTGATGTCGGCTTTTAGAGTAAGAGGGCCCCTACTGGCAGTGGATTTCGATCACGCTTCCGATCGAATGGAACATGTATTGCTACGCGCGTTCATGGAGTGGATGAAATCCCCGTTACGTTCGTGGACACGACCTTGAGGTTGATTCGTAGGGAGCACTATACAGTCTTGGTGAAGTGTGATAGCTTAGAACGTATCACGATCCAGTGCTCAGTGCGGCGTAATTGCCCCCTTTCGGCCATCTTATTTGCGATCGTTCTTGAACCTGCACTGCACGGCCTCCGATGCCGCCTTGAAGGAGTCCAAGGACCGACCGCCTCTTTCCAATGCCACCCATACTCCGACGACGTCGTCCTTTTGGTCAAGTGGCCAGCCGTGGTGGCCAAGCCGTTCTAGGCGCTACAGTCTGGAACCGCGCGACTGCTACAGTCGCAGGTTCGAATCCTGCCTCGGGCGTGGATGTGTGTGATGTCCTTAGGTTAGTTAGGTTTAAGTAGTTCTAAGTTCTAGGGGACTGATGTCCTCAGAAGTTAAGTCCCATAGTGCTCAGAGCCATTTGAACAATTTGGTGAAGCGAGGAGAAAAAATCCAAGTGGCGCTTGGATGGCTTCAGTAGTATGGAAAGGTAGCGGGTAGAATCATTAACCTAGGAAAGACCCGATGTATGAAAGTGGGCACAGGGCTGCCACTAGGAATAGCAGAACAGGTCATCATTCTCAATTATTTGGGACTAGTGTTCCTTGGATACATACAACGTACAGCGGAGGATAGTAATCGACATCTACTGCGACAGATTTGCGCAGTGGTACGAAGACACGCACTGCACGCCACAGATATGTTCCAGCGCGCAAATTTCCGACGTATCTCTGTCACCAAAAATAGGTTATTCGGCATACATAATGCCGTTGCTCGCCACGATCGCGTCACAACTACAGTCAGCCTTCAGACATTTCGCGAGTGCTGACCTCCTCTTTAAAATTAGCTAGGATACTATTGGCTTCTAACGAGGAAAATGGAGGCCCTTTTCTGGCGTACGGCGCACACGGCGATCAAAGTTGACGACATACTGTTCCTGGACAAATCATACTTTCCCACCGCCAGGGCAAACGTCGTAAACCGGATAAAGGGGATGGCGACGAATTATCTGTATCGGAGCGATGACAAGTACGTCATAGTCTTCTGGAACGCACTACAAGGGCAACATGTGATTCTGCGGCGACACGTGAAATATTGAACATGTTTTTCAAATTACTTGGGTTTGTTATTCACGGACCCTGCGGCTAGCTTTTAAATGTTCTAGTACCGAGAAATGAAATAAGAAGATAGCTCAACGTTCAGGAACTTACGTTCATGCCTGATGTACTCAGGGGACTATATACCGTTTTTAAATTAGTGAGAAGCTCACCTGGATACACGCCAACTGGACCGTTGCAGGGTATCTCTTTCATTTTGTTGGCGAATTCTTTAAATCTAGTCGGCCTTGGGAGCTGTTTTATGTTTGGTTGTGTTGAATGGCACCTTTAGTTCGGTATGTTGTGCTTTGCACCTACAAAATGCAAAAAAAACAATAAAAAAATTAATCTAATAAATAATAAAAAACCATTTCATCTCTTGGACCACATCCACAGGAACGGGATGGAGGAGACATTGTGGCCTGGCCTCAAGTTGCGACCCTTGCCCACCCTGCCTCCACCAACCCATCACCTGATCCCTGAAGGATCTTGTACTCCGTCTTCAGGCCACGAGTGGCCTACCGGGACCATCTGACAGCCGTGTCATCCTCGGTGGAGGATGCAGATAGGAGGGGCATGGGTTCAGCACACCGCTCTCCCGGTCGTAAGATGGTACTCTTGACCGAAGCCGCTACTATTCGGTCGAGTAGCTCCTCAAATGGCATCACGAGGCTTAGTGCACCCCGAAAAATGGCAACAGCGCATGGCGGCCTGGATGGTCATCCATCCAAGCGCCGACCACGCCCGACAGCGCTTAACTTCGGTGATCTCACGGGAACCGGTGTATCCACTGTGGCAAGGCTGTTGCCTAAAAGATCTTGTACAAAAAAAAAAAAGGAAAGAAAGTGGTTACGGTGTTGGACTGCTAAGTGGGCGAGCCATGTTTAAAGCCCCCTCGCGCCATTTTTTTATATCATTTTTCTTTCGCTGTTTTCAAATTTGTGTCTGTGTTGTGATGCAAAGTCCGTTTGCAACAGCAAACTTTAAGGAAGGGACCCATAATGAAAGTTGATTCAGCACATCTACTATGTTAACTGCCGAAAGGAAGTGGATTTCGAATGGGAACTAAAATGGTTCAAATGGCTCTAAGCACTATGGGACTTAACATCAGAGGTCATCAGTCCCCTAGACTTAGAACTACTTATACCTTACTAACCAAAGGACATCACACACTTCCATGCCCGAGGAAGGTTTCGAACCTTCGACCGCAGCAGCAGCGCGGTTCCGGACTGAAGCGCCTCGAACCGCTCGGCCACAGCAGACGGCTCGAATTCCAACCGTAAATCTTTGATGAAAAGGAGAATCCTCACCGGAAAGCACATCTGGTGTGTCACACACGGCATTAGTGATATTACGTGTGTCATATTATGGGACCTAGTTAATTTGTTCGTCTGGTGAGTAAGTGAATGAGATATGCCTCCTTGACGTATTTAGGTGTTCGTATAAATGTGAATGTGATCAGTCCGAAGGAAATGATTTAAAAATAATATTTTGTCACATAAT
Organism: Schistocerca cancellata; assembly: GCF_023864275.1. Classification (NCBI taxonomy): domain Eukaryota; kingdom Metazoa; phylum Arthropoda; class Insecta; order Orthoptera; family Acrididae; genus Schistocerca; species Schistocerca cancellata. Next base: position 11,715,187 of record NC_064633.1, read on the forward strand.
CTGCACCTAATGAACACAACTGTTTCACAGTCAACAGTTTTTTCTGCGCTCTGTGAACACATATGTTTTAACGTTTTTGAAGCTGCGATCTGTTTAGGAAGATTTAACTCTTGTTATAATGTAGTTCACATCGGTTTATTTATTATTTACGTTTCTGTGAGAATTTTACGTGGTATCTCGCCTGCTCTCACTATTCATGACATTTATTTGAGACTTTAATGTATTCTTACCACATGAACATATGTTTTACAATCATGTGACTTTAATGTATTCTTACCACATGGAACTATGTTTTACAATCATTGTATAGTATGACAAATGCCAGTACTCCAGAAAGAGAGCAAACGTTTCAGTGGTCAGACGGACAGTTCATAAAGTTGGGAAAAAAATAAAAATAAATGGCACGAAATGGTTCAGAACATGACTCGTCCACTTCACAGTCCATCATCGTGATCACTTAACCACCACGCCATGGATGTAACACGCTATTCAGTGTTACGTTTTTAATGTTGGACCATTCAGTTTCTATTTTTCTTTTTCTGCGTAGTTCAGTGCACTTCATGCTTCATCTGTGTTCCGTTTTTGTGTTAGAAGATAAGTTGAGGAAAGGCAAACCTATGTTTACAACATCTGTGGACTTAGATAAATGACAATATTGGCTGGAATACTCTCTTTGAAATTCTGAAGGTGGCAGGAGTAAAATACAGGGAGTTAAGACCTGTTTGCCACTTGGACAGAAACCGGATGCGAGTTATAAATGTTGAGAGGCATGAAAAGGAAGCAGTGGCAGAGAAGGGAGTAAGACAGGATTGTAGCTTATCTCCGATGTTATTCAACCTGTACACTGAAGACGCAGTAAATGAAACAAAACAAAAATTGGAGTACGAAGAACAAATACAAGCATCGAGTCACTTGAAGCAGTAAATAAGTTTCTATATCTGGGCAGCAAAATGACTGATGGCTGAAGTAGAGACGATGTAATATGCAGACTGTAAATGGCAAGAAAGCATTTCTGAAGATGGAGAAATATGTCAGCATCGAACATCGATTTAAGAGATATGAAGATTTTTTCTCAAAGTATTTGTCTGGAGTGCCATGTATGGAAACGAAATGTGGATGATAAATAGTTTGGACAAAAAAAATAGAAGCTTCTGAAATGATCTGGTACAGAAGAATGCCTAAGATTAGTTCTGTAGATTACGTTACTAATGAGAAGCTACTGAATAGAATTGGGGAAAAAAGAAATTTGAGCAGATAACTTGATCAAAAGAAGGGATCGGTTGAAAGGATACAATCTGAGACATCAACGGATCACCAAATTAGTATTGTGGAGGGGGAAGTGTGGTGGGTGAAAATCGCAGAGTGAGACAAAGAGATGAATACAATAAGCAGATTCAGAAGCATGTCGTTTGCAGTAGGCATTCGGAGGTGAAGAGGTTCGCACGGTGTAGAGTAGCATGGGAAGCCGCATCATACCAGCCATCCAACTGAGGACCACAACAACAATAACAACACGAGATGCATTCGAAGTTGCGAATACGAACAACCATCATGTGTGTAGTGGAATGAAGACAATGAAAATTTGTGCTGGAACGGATCCCAACCTGAATTTTCCGCTTTGGGCGTGCGGTCGCCTTAATCGCTTTGGCCATCCGTTCATGATTGACGGCCAGACCACAATATCCATATCTCGTCGTCTCTGCCTCAAAACCTGTACTCGTACACACATTACATAATTCCCGTCCAGGGGAGGACATTTTCATTGAAAGTCACTGCCTAGTGTCAGCGGATAAATACACTCCTGGAAATTGAAATAAGAACACCGTGAATTCATTGTCCCAGGAAGGGGAAACTTTATTGACACATTCCTGGGGTCAGATACATCACATGATCACACTGACAGAACCACAGGCACATAGACACAGGCAACAGAGCATGCACAATGTCGGCATTAGTACAGCGTATATCCACCTTTCGCAGCAATGCAGGCTGCTATTCTCCCATGGAGACGATCGTAGAGATGCTGGATGTAGTCCTGTGGAACGGCTTGCCATGCCATTTCCACCTGGCGCCTCAGTTGGACCAGCGTTCGTGCTGGACGTGCAGACCGCGTGAGACGACGCTTCATCCAGTCCCAAACATGCTCAATGGGGGACAGATCCGGAGATCTTGCTGGCCAGGGTAGCTGACTTACACCTTGTAGAGCACGTTGGGTGGCACGGGATACATGCGGACGTGCATTGTCCTGTTGGAACAGCAAGTTCCCTTGCCGGTCTAGGAATGGTAGAACGATGGGTTCGATGACGGTTTGGATGTACCGTGCACTATTCAGTGTCCCCTCGACGATCACCAGTGGTGTACGGCCAGTGTAGGAGATCGCTCCCCACACCATGATGCCGGGTGTTGGCCCTGTGTGCCTCGGTCGTATGCAGTCCTGATTGTGGCGCTCACCTGCACGGCGCCAAACACACATACGACCATCATTGGCACCAAGGCAGAAGCGACTCTCATCGCTGAAGACGACACGTCTCCATTCGTCCCTCCATTCACGCCTGTCGCGACACCACTGGAGGCGGGCTGAACGATGTTGGGGCGTGAGCGGAAGACGGCCTAACGGTGTGCGGGACCGTAGCCCAGCTTCATGGAGACGGTTGCGAATGGTCCTCGCCGATACCCCAGGAGCAACAGTGTCCCTAATTTGCTGGGAAGTGGCGGTGCGGTCCCCTACGGCACTGCGTAGGATCCTACGGTCTTGGCTCGCCCTCGCTCAAAGTCCGTCAACTGCACATACGGTTCACGTCCACGCTGTCGCGGCATGCTACCAGTGTTAAAGACTGCGATGGAGCTCCGTATGCCACGGCAAACTGGCTGACACTGACGGCGGCGGTGCACAAATGCTGCGCAGCTAGCGCCATTCGACGGCCAACACCGCGGTTCCTGGTGTGTCCGCTGTGCCGTGCGTGTGATCATTGCTTGTACAGCCCTCTCGCAGTGTCCGGAGCAAGTATGGTGGGTCTGACACACCGGTGTCAATGTGTTCTTTTTTCCATTTCCAGGAGTGTATGATAATGCAGAGTGTGTGTTGTTAGGAAATAGGATGCAATGTTCCTTAGGACATACATGCATGCTCACACAGTAGTCAGCATTCGTATACAACTGCTCGTTCGACGAAAGACCCCTGCCTAAAGTCCGTGAAGTTGCACAGGTCATACCAATTCTCAAGAAAGGATATTGGAGTAATCCGTAGAATTACAGACCCATGTCACTCACGTCGATTTGCAGTAGGATTTTGGAACACTTGCTGTGTTCGAACATTATGAATTACCTCGAAGGAAACGATTCACTGAGAAATAGACAGCACTCGTTCAGAAACTATCGCTCTCTATTCATGAGTGATGTGGACAGAGGATCTCAAACTGATTCCATATCTCTAAATATACGGAAAGCTTTAGACACCTATCGCCCCAAGCGATTTCAAATCAAATTGCGTGCCTACGGAGGATCGTCTCAGTTCTGGATTTGTTATCTTCTGCCAGTGAATGTCACTGTAATCGATGGGAATTCATCGAGTCAAACAGAAGTGCCATCTGGCGCTCTTCAAGCTTGAGACAATCTGAGCAGCTGTCTCACTTATTTTCCAGATTACGCTGTCATATACAGTCTCGTAAAGTGATCAGATGATCAAAACCAACAGCAAAATGATTTAGAAAAGAATCTGTGTGGTGTGAAAAGTAGCAACTGACTGTAAATAATGAAAAGTGCAATGTTGCCCACATGAGTACTAAAAGGAGTCCGCTAAATTTCGGTTACACAATAGATCAAACAAATCTAAAAGCTGTAAATTCAGCTAAATGTTTACAGATTACAATTAGAAATAAGTTAAACTGGAACGATGACACAGATAACGTCGTGAGGAAAGCATACCAAACACTGCGATTTATTTGTAGAACTCTTAGGAAAGGCAACAGGTCTACTAAAGAGACTGCTCACAATTCACTTGTCCGCGCTCTTATGGAGTACAGCTGTGCAGTATGGGTCCCGCAAGAGATCGGATTAACGGAAGAAGTCGAAAAAGTTCAAAGAAGGACAGCAGATTTTGTATTATCACAACAAAACAGGGGAAAATGTCACGGATATAAAGCCGTGAGTTGGGGTGGCAGTCATAAAAACAACGGCGTTTTCGTTGCGGCGAGATCTTTTCACGAAATTTCAATCTCCGACTTCCTTTCCCGAATGCGAAAATATTCTGCTGACGCCCATCTACAGAGGGAGAAATGGTCACTGTTGTAAAAAAAAGAGAAATCCGAGCACTCACAGAAAGATTTAAATGTTCATTTTCACTGTGTGCTGTTAGAGCGGAACGGTAAAAGCAAATACACAACTGGCCATTAAAATTGCTACACCAAGAAGAAATGCAGATGATAAACGGGTATTCATTGGGCAAATATATTATACTAGAACTGACATGTGATTACATTTTCACGCAATTTGGGTGCGTAGATCCTGAGAAATCAGTACCCAGAACAACCACCTCTGGCCGTTATAACGGCCTTGATACGCCTGGGCATTGAATCAAACAGAGCTCGGATGGCGTGTACAGGTACTGCTGCCCACGCAGCTTCAACACGATACCACAGTTCATCAAAAGTAGTGACTGGCGTATTGTGACGAGCCAGTTGCTCGGCCACCATTGACCAGACGTTTCAATTGGTAAGACATCTGGAGAATATGCTGGCCAGGGCAGCAGTCGAACATTTTCTGGATCCAGAAAGGCTCGTACACGACCTGCAACATGCGGTAGTGCATTATCCTGCTGAAATGCAGGGTTTCGCAGGGATCGAATGAAGGGTAGAGCCACGGGTCGTTACACATCTAAAATGCAACGTCCACTTTTCAAAGTGCGGTCAATGCGAACAAGAGGTGACCGAGACGTGTAACCAATGGCACCCCATACCATCACGCCGGGTGATATGCCAGTATGGCGTTGACGAATACACGCTTCCAATGTGCGTTCACCGTGATGTCGCCAAACACGGATATGACCATGATGATGCTGTAAACAGAACCTGGATTCATCGGAAAAAATGACGTTTTGCCATTCGCGCGCCCAGGTTCGCCGTTGAGTACACCATCGCAGGCTCTCCCGTCTGTGATGTAGCGTCAAGGACAACCGCAGCCATGGTCTCCGAGCTGATAGTCCATGCTGCTGCAAGCGTCGTCGAACTGTTCGTGCAGATGGTGGTTGTCTTGCAAACGTCGTCATCTCTTGACTCAGGGATCGAGACGTGGCTGCACGATCCGTTACAGCTATGCGAATAACAGTCATCTCGACTGCTAGTGATGCGAGGCCGTTGGGATCCAGCACGCCGTTGCGAATTAACCTCCTAAACCGACCCATTCCATATTCTGCTAACAGTCATTGGATCTCGACGAACACGAGGAGCAATGTTGCGATACGATCAGCCGCAATCGACATAGGCTACAATCCGACCTTTATCAAAGTCGGAAACATGATAGTTCTCCTCCTTACACGAGGCATCACAACAACGTTTCACCAGGCAACGCCGATCAACTGCTGTTTGTGTATGAGAAATCGGTTGGAAACTTTTCTCATGTCAGCACGTTGTAGGTGTCACCACCGGCGCCAACGTTGTGTGAATGCTCTGAAAGGTAATCATTTGCATATCACAGCATCTTCGTCCTGTCTGTTAAATTTCGCGTCTATAGCACGTTATTTTCGTGGTGTATCAATTGTAATGGCCAGTAGTGTAGCTTCAAGGCTGTTCAATGAACCTTCTGTCAGGCACTAGTTGTGAACTGCAGAGTATCTTTGGTTAATATGTGATACATTAGCATCCTACGGAGGAAGAAAATGTAGTAAATTTTGTTTTGTTGTTGCTGCGGCATGGAGCGCACGATAGTGCGGTCACTGCTGGAGTAGGGGATAGAAGGCTTGGCAACCTATTATTCCGTTCCCAGAATGAAATTTTCACTCTGCAGCGGAGTGTGCGCTGATATGAAACTTCCTGGCAGATTAAAACTGTGTGCCCGACCGAGACTCGAACTCGGGACCTTTGCCTTTCGCGGGCAAGTGCTCTACCATCTGAGCTACCGAAGCACGACTCACGCCCGGTACTCACAGCTTTACTTCTGCCAGTATCTCGTCTCCTACCTTCCAAACTTTACAGAAGCTCTCCTGCGAACCTTGCAGAACAAGCACTCCTGAAAGAAAGGATATTGCGGAGACATGGCTTAGCCACACACTGGGGGATGTTTCCAGAATGAAATTTTCACTCTGCAGCGGAGTGTGCGCTGATATGAAACTTCCTGGCAGATTAAAACTGTGTGCCCGACCGAGACTCGAATTCGGGACCAGAGTGAAAATTTCATTCTGGAAACATCCCCCAGGCTGTGGCTAAGCCATGTCTCCGCAATATCCTTTCTTTCAGGAGTGCTAGTTCTGCAAGTTTCGCAGGAGAGCTTATGTAAAGTTTGGAAGGTAGGAGACGAGATACTGGCAGAAGTAAAGCTGTGAGTACCGGACGTGAGTCGTGCTTCGGTAGCTCAGATGGTAGAGCACTTGCCCGTGAAAGGCAAAGGTCCCGAGTTCGAGTCTCGGTCGGGCACACAGTTTTAATCTGCCAGGAAGTTTTATTATCCCGTTACTGGCATAAGAACATGTCTGAGTGTGCGGGAAATTTGTAGAGAGTTACTGTCCATACTGTAACATGGAGGCTACTACGCATCAGCAGTTGTTTCGAGTGGCTGTGATACGGTCTCGCCTTTCGTCATACTGTCTGTATTCATAGCAGCCACAAATGACTGCTGGATACAATGTGTGTCTATGTCTCCCTGTTCACATAAACTTCCCCTGACAACAACGCTTCACGAGCGCTACGGCAGAAAAACGCTACAGTCGGGTTGCGCGGTAGCTCTTCGATCCACTTTAACGTATCGGAGCGCTGGCGCTCTGTAAAACAAACTGCACGATGCGATAATTCTGCCAGACATCGCCCCCTTCCCCCCGGAAAAATCGCCCTCTCAGCCTTCCCACACCACCAGCACCCCCGCCCCTCCCCTCCCCTGACCAATATCGTGTATTAGCTCGCTCCTGGCCGAGTAGCCAGCCGACTGGGATAAGCTGCTATCGCCAGGGACAGCAGCGATTTAGCGGGCCGGAAATGTTGCGTCGCTGCGGACCGTAACGCATATTTGATCGTTCATTTATTACCGGAGGAACGGCGCCAGCGGAGCGCGCCAGCGGCTCGGCGCCAGCGGCTGCTGTCGCCAGTTCGCAGCGCGGCGAGTTCTGCGGCGCTGCAAATCCGAGTTAATTAAAGGTGGGGTGGCGTGCTGTGCGAGGCACCGACCACGCAGTCCCTGTGCGCCATGGCGCCCCGCTTCCAGCGCGTCATCTTTTTTGTGTAACTTGATACATTACTCGCTTCGCAAAATGTGTCTGTGTGTGTCTGTACGTCTGCCGGCGGCGTATCGGCGCAGATATTGCAGACGGGACCTGTGCAAAGAACATATGGTAGCACTTTATTCAATTACAACCCGGTACTAATTTCATGAAAAGTATTCCTTTGCTTAACATCTGGATCCTATGATGGAAAAATACACGCGTGCCCTCCTTTTAAAATAATGAAGCGTACTTACTAATGAAGCGACCGTGTACTGTGCGCTGTACATGCGGCATTATTTCTAAATTAAAAATGCTTTTAACCCTGTGGGTCGTTTCTACTAGCGCTCTGTGTTAGCCGGTAGCAGTTGGTACATGTTCGCGTCCCATTTCTGCTATAGCGACCATTGAATTTCAGTTTTTTCATCACCGTAATACTACTCATTTGGAAACCCCGTTCCTGCCATTAATGGAATACGGCGAACAACTCTTTTTTCTTCTTTTTACTGCTGCAAAATTTTATTTTGCGACATCCATTCTTCTCTACGTCATTACTTAAGTTACCGAGAAAAGTTGTTACATTCTATGAACTCGCCTGTATTTAACAGAAACGTACTGAGCCACAATTTAGCATTAACAAAACTTACAAAGCGACATTCAGAAAAAAATCTGGCCAGTTTCACCTTTCTTTTCGTTCCTACCGTCCTCTACCATAGTCATTCCATCTTGTTCTGTCATTCCGAATATATGCTACTGGCCATTAAAATTTCTGCACCACGAGATGACGTGCTACAGACGCGAAATTTAACCGACAGCAAGAAGATGCTGTGATATGCAAATGATTAGCTTTTCAGAGCATTCACACAAGGTTGGCGCCGGTGGCGACACCTACATCGTGTTGACATGAGGAAAGTTTCCAACCGATTTCTCATACACAAACAGCAGTTGACCGGCGTTGCCTGGTGAAACGTTGTTGTGATGCCTAGTGTAAGGAGGAGAAATGCGTACCATCACGTTTCCGACTTTGATAAATGTCTGATTGTAGCCTATCGCGATTGCGTTTTATCGTACCGCGACATTGCTGCTCGCGTTGGTCGAGATCCAATGACTGTCAGCAGAATGTGGAATCGGTGAGTTCAGGAGGGTAATACGGAACGCCGTGCTGGATCCCAACGGCCTCGTATCAAAAGCAGTCAAGATGACAGGCATCTTATCCGCAGGGCTGTAACGGATCGTGCAGCCACGTCTCGATCCCTGAGTCAACAGATGGAGACGTTTGCAAGACAACAACCATCTGCACGAACAGTTCGATGACGTTTGCAGCAGCATGGACTATCAGCTCGGAGACCATGGCTCCGGTTACCCTTGGCGCTGCATCACAGACAGGAGCGCCTGCGATGGTGTACTCAACGACGAACCTGGATTCACGAATGGCAAAAAGTCACTTTTTCGGATGAATCAAGTTTCTGTTTACAGCATCATGATGGTTTCATCCGTGTTTGGCGAAATCGCGGTGAACGCACATTGTGAGCCATACTGGCGTATCACCTCTTGTCCGCATTGATGGCACTTTGAGCAGTGTACGTTACATTTCAGATGTGTTACGACCCGTGGTTGTACCCTTCATTCGATCCCCGCGAAACCCTATATTTCAGCACGATAATGCACTACCGCATGTTGCGGGTCCTGTACTGGCCTTTCTGAATATAGAAAATGTTCGACTACTGCCCTGGCCAGCACATTTTCCAGATCTCTCATCAATTGAAAACGTGAAAATGGTGGTCGAGCAACTGGCTCGTCACAATACGCCATTCACTACTCCTGATGAACTGTGGTATCGTGTTGTACCTGTACACGCCATCCAAGCTCTGTTTGAGTCAACGCCCAGGCGTATCAAGGCCGTTATTACGGCCAGAGGTTGTTGTTCTGGGTACTGATTTCTCAGGGTCTATGCACCCAAATTTCGTAAAAATGTAATGACACGTCAGTCCTAGTATAATATATTTGTCCAATGAATACCTGTTTATCATCTGCATTTATTCTTGGTGTAGTAATTTTAATGGCCAGTAGTGTATTACCAACGTTGAGCCGTGTGTGGCTCGGGTTCGTGCTATATCTTATTTAACACCCTATTTTTAACGAACTGCCGCCTCGTTATGTTAATTTTCAATTACTTGTGTCACTGAGTTGCTGCCTTGCCTACCGGTGAGCGGCAGCAGCAGCGCTTATCGATATAGGCCCTGTCGTATTATCTTTGTGGACTGCTATTACTTCCTGGTCGTCGTGTGTCGTCCAGAGAGTTGAAACGCACCAGCAATGGAGTTCGAACCTCGCAGTCGGACAGTTGGGACGGGGCGGAAGTTTGGTCTGGTTGGAGCGGCAGTTAGCTTCGGATAGCCATGACTCTTCCGACCGTTGCCGATACACATGGCTTCCGTGGGGACGGTCTTGGTTGATCGTCGGTTGGTCGTCTTACCGGACGACGTGTATTTGCTCGCCGATTGCTTATCGGTCGACGGTGTGTGTCTCAACTCGTGGTTCGTCGTGGTGATTGCACAAAATATTATTGTCCGCCGAGGTGACTTGCAGCGCGTTGTTTATGCCGCTCACACTGCGGCCGCGTATTTACTTCCTTCATGGCAGTGAGCCACGATGTCGGAAGCCTATAGCCGTCCTCTCTATTGAAATAAGTCCATGGCTACGACCTAGCAAGGCGCCATTAACCATTTCTAGACAGAGTCTCACTTGTATCATCAAGAATGCTGTATACAAATGATGGATTAAAGTTAAGTATTCCAGCAGCTACGTACTTTTCTTTATAGCATTCATTACGTATCCTGTTTCAGACCTAGCGCCACCTGCGTGAGTTGACGCGTGAATTTCGGCCTTCTCTTGCAACATAGTGTTGGCCCTTCTGCCAACACTACACATTCTTAGAAATTTCAACCGCTTCTCGGACCTTTCTGCTATAAATGTTTGGTTCAAATGGCGCTGAGCACTATGGGACTCAACTGCTGAGGTCGTTAGTCCCCTAGAACTTAGAACTAGTTAAACCTAACTAAGCTAAGGACATCACAAACATCCATGCCCGAGGCAGGATTCGAACCTGCGACCGTAGCGGTCCTGCGGTTCCAGACTGCAGCGCCTTTAACCGCACGGCCACTTCGGCCGGCTATAAATGTTTGTTTCTTTAGCCAGTACACGTACGTTTTTAAAGTAGATGTCAGAGCCATAGTTCTCATGATGTTCCGGTACTGCCGATTTTGCACTTTGTTTTAGCCGCATGTGCCGTTCGTGTTCCTTAATGCGTTCTTTAACAGTTCTTCCCGTTTCGCCTAGATACACTTTGCCGCAGCCACATGTCACTTGATAGACGCCTGCATTGTGGAGGCAATCAGGTGCATCCGTTTTGCGTCGGAAAAAGTATTTTTATTTTGTTCTGAGTAAAGAAAGATGTCTGAATACCAGAACTTCAGTGACAACGCCCACGAAAGCCAGCAGACTTACATACCTGTGATACTGTTTGTCTGACAACATTTCAAGGCTAACTGCCTTGCAAGAGTCCACGATCGTTGACACCAAGTTCTGGCTTCCTTGCCACACCACATCCCAGCACTGCTGAACAGAAGGCGAGCTATGTGAATTTGTTTAAGTTTCCTGTAAATCACATTTTTCAATGCTGTCAAGTTCTCCAAAGTTTCATAAACTTAGACTAACACTATCTTCGTATCTTGACAGAAAAGGGGTGGTGGTGTTACTGATGTGTGGGACGTGTAGGTTATCTGATTTTAATGCTTTTTGGAAGTAAGGCACTAGCATAATTACTTGACCGGAAAGGATAGTGTGTATCTATCAGTGAAGAGCCTTTTTTAATAGTGGTGCATACAAAATGAAAGAAGTGTGCTTTCTGGAGCTTTATTCTGATTAAATCTTTTCTCTGAGGAAACTCAGTAAACTGTGAACTCATTTTCAACAGAAAACTGCACAAAGATGTTATTGCACTTTTTGACTTGTGTAGGAGTTTAGATGTGGAAGTCGCTTGAATATTTTTGAGTCAGCAGTGTCTGTTTAAAAACTGGAAGAGTTACAGAATGTAGCAGTAAAGCTCCAGCAATAGCAGAACAGCAACTTCATTATTGCCGTTAACATTGAAACATTCTACAAGTACGAATCCCCTTCAAGAGCTTGAAAATATTCCTCACCGACGTCGCATAGTCAATTACCGGACCGCAGTCTGCAAGGGCGCTTCGCCATCACGGTTGGACGCTTGCGCCTTATTATTTGATTTTTAGGTCTTTCATGTTGGTAAACAGAAATGTGTAACGCTATGACCTCAACGATAATTTTAGCTTTCACATTTTACTGCAGATGGGAATTTTGTTACATAACAGTTATTACTAAATTGCCCTGTAACAGATGTAGAACCCGGAATAAGAAAGACAAATCAAATTAGAATAAGTTAATCCCTGCTGATAAATGAAATGCGAATCTGTACTAGTGATTTCCTGTATTCAGTACCATGTACAACTCAACAATGAGCATCTATGAAAGCACCTTTCACAAGACGTGCTGCGATTCATGAAAGCCGACACGGTAACAGCCCCCGCAAATTTCGCAGAAGGTGCGCTGGGTCGCTCCCAAGTATTTGAGGGACATTCGCGGTAACACTGATTTCAGGAAACCCGAGTAGGAGCACACGCACTGAATGTCACAATGCACATTACATCTCTAACTTGTTCGGGAACAACGAAAACCATTCTTAGCGAGATGTGTGTGGTCTGGGGATGTATACTGTTTTGGGAGCGTCCCAGAAGAAGTTTTGTTGTGGGAAGTATGGCAGGTAGTCATAATATGCGGACACACACATGCTGTGTAGGGTAACATCCCAAAGAGCGGAACGAGCACAGAAAAGCTTAGGTCATCTTTTAAGATTATGGCACACAGCCACCGTAGTCATGCCCTGTGAGACAAAATGTTTAAAGAACTGTAAAAACATTTACCATTAGTTAATGTAAAGAATTGAGAAGTGACACTAAGAAATACTGCTGTGCTTTCACAGGTCCACTCTTATGGGCTGGCATGTGAACGTGGAAAGAGAAAGGGAGAGAGCAGAATACAGGTTTGGAGTACCAACTTTAGCGAATTTTGCAACCACCTGAAATGAGAATAATGGAAGGAAACCAGACTCTTTTAAGACAGTTTCTCACTGGTCAGCACTCGCAATATACATCTTTCAGGCAATCAGAATTACATGACGCCAGAGAAACGAATAAAACCGAGTCTTCCTTGTCGGAAGGGCACTGCAGAAATAAATTCTCCGGCGGACTTATGATTTCAGCGCCTTGGTGGACGGGTGGCGTCTGTGGCAGACTCCACTTTGGCTCTCATCTGGCTGAGGTCAACTTTGGAGCAGATGCAAGTTGTTGGCACAAAGCCTATGACTGACTGGGTCGCTACTTCAGCCACATCAGTAAGTTATGAATGTTGTGCATACAGTTGCAACAGTGAGGCGAACTGTAGGGAAAGTCGAGTCATTTTTAACGAGATTTAGTTATTCCAGTCCTCATTTTGAATAATTATTTAGGTAGAGGTTCATCATGCTTTCAGCTCCAGCTTTAGATGCAAATGCCTAGCCATATGTAGTGGTTTCTATCTTTAGACAGTAACCTTCGGCAATCAGGTTGTTGCCTTACAGGTATGTAACTGATTCATCCAGATACAAATTCATTGAATCATCTCCCAGGTTTCATGTCCAGGCTTGCCTATGTATCAGCCTGTTATTGTCAACGTTTTAAACCATTTACTTTACATTTTCGTGTTGTAAGTTGAGTTATCGGAGATCCGTGTTCAGTTTCGTTGATAACGAATTCCTTGATCATTGTTTTGGTGCATTAGCAAAATGATTATATCAGTTATACAGTGCCATTTTAGTATATCCAATTAAAGATTCAGCTATCACCATTCGACAGTATATAACCGATGGCTTACAATGGCACCTTCCCTGCGTTCATTTCTGACCATAAATGACTGTTAATATACAAGTATGCCAGTTATTAATTTCCATATGGATTTTGTAATTTTAGTAGTATGAATTTCACGGGAATAGATCATTAATATCTCACCTGGGACGTGTGCAGTAGCTTACAATAGCAGAGTAATATCGTAATGATGTATTTTGTACGTTTCCAATGTTGGAACAAACGGTGAATGTATTCGATGTGGTGAAAGATTGATAACTGGAACATACAAACCTCATAGCTGGGCTCCGAAGAGCACCTGCGGGTAGCGGCCTATTGCATCCTGACCCACATCCTGCCGTGTCAAAGGTGTCTAACCATCATAGTAGGTGGCTCGCGCGGAGGGAAAATTAGGGATCAGAGTTTCTTATTTTCTCTCGTCTCTCCTCCAGCCAGCATTCCCCCACTCCACCTACGCCGTTCGTAATACTTGATTTACTGTTCCTCCACCTACGGTTACATTGCGCATATGCGTAAGATTATAGCAATAATCTGCGTTACTAAAGGGCTACAAGTTTACAGAGTCCAGTTGTAGGTTACCTATCTAACGATTTCCAGGGGTAACAATACACTGAATTTCAGTGTTTCATGTAAGAGGAGGGTAGAATGAAGAGCCAAAAACTTATGTAAACTTTAACAAATGTGCATCTTGATGTGAAGAGCAGGCTGAAGTGAATCCTGACGGTTCAAAACCGCTTACAGGGCTATTTACGTAAATGCAGTGAGGCGATATGCACATGTACGGAAGATGGTAGTATTGCATACACAAGGTATGAAAGAGCAGTGCATTGGCAGAACTGCCATTTCTATTCAGGAGATCCACGTCGAGAGCTTTCCAACGTGATGATGGCCACGTGACGGGAATTAACAGACTTTGAACTCGAAATGGTAGTGGAAGCAAGACACATGGGACAATCCAATTTGATAATCGTCAGGGAATTCAGTACTCCGAAATCCACAGTGTCATGAGCGGACCTGAATACTGAATTTTAGGCATTACCTCTCACCACGGACAACGCAGTGGCCGACGGCAGTCACTTAACGGCCGAGAGCAGTTGCCAGTGCTTACAGACAAGCAACACTCCGTGAAATAATCGCAGAAATCCATGTCGAACGTACGGCGAACGTATACGTTAGGAAAGTGTGGTGAAATTTGGCGGTAATGGGCTATGGCAGCAGAAGACCGACGAGAGTGCCTTTATTAACAGTATGACATCGCCTGCAGCGCCTCTCATGGCCTCGTGGCCATGTCGGTTGGACGCTAGACGATGGAAAACCGCGGCCTGATGAGATGAGTCCCGATTTCAGCTGATGGTTGGGTCCGTGTGTGGCAAAGACCTCACGAAGCCATCGACCAAAGTTGTAAGCAAGGCGCTGTGCAAGCTGGTGGTGGTTCCATAATGGTGTAAGCTGTGTTTACAGCTAATAGTATGGGTCCTCTGGTCCAACTGAACCGATCATTGACTCGAAATAGTTATGTTCGACTACTTGGAGACCATTTACAACCATTCATGGACCTCATATTCCCAAACAGCAATGGAATTTTTATGGATGACTATGCACCATGTCACTGTGCCACAATTATTCGCGATTGGATTGAAGAACGTTCTGGACCATTCGAATGAATGACATGGCCTCCAAGATCACCCGATATGAATCCCATCGAACATTTATGGGATTTAATCGTGCACAAAATCCTTCATCGCCAACATTTCCGCAATTACGGACGGCTATAGAGGCAGCGAGGTAAGCGGGGGACTTCCAACGCTTTATTGAGTTCACGACACGTCGAGTTGTTGAACTACGCCAGGCAAAAGAAGTTCCGACACGATACCATCAGGTACCGCATGATTCTTATCACCTCAGTGTGGATATCAGTAACAGTAGTGGCAGGTTGTTGTCTTCTTCGCTGAAAGAATGAAATTACATTTTACCCAGAGACAGGTCTTAAAATATCAGTTTACGACAACAGCAAGTAGTGACCACATTTAAATTGCTGCCGTTATCTACTCATTGACAGGCATAGCTTCCCAATAAACTTTACTCATAATTTTAAATGGTTCAAATGGCTCTGAGCACTTTGGGACTTAACATCTGTGGTTATCAGTCCCCTAGAACTTAGAACTACTTAAACCTAACTAACCTAAGGACATCACACACACACCCATGCCCGAGGCAGGATTCGAACCTGCGACCGTAGCAGTCGCGCGGTTCCGGAATGAGCGCCAAGAACCGCGAGACCACCGCGGCCGGCCATAATTTTAAATCTTTCCAACTTTTTTGTGCTGTCACCAGCCACAACAAAATAATGAAAGGAAATAACGCGTAAATCATCGAAGGGAAATAAGTTGGTAGCTTACTACATTTAGATCGATATTTTGCTACTAATTATATTCCCAACACATTTCGAAGACAGTATTCATGTGTATCACTGAATGCACACACAATATTATACCATCGCAGGACAAATAGTTCAGGAGATACTATGCCGTTAACATTGACATGCGTGAAAAACAAACGTTTCTTAAAACGAGCATAAATTACCCAGATTGTACTTATCCTTTGCTTGATAATGAGGCCACATGGTGACTTCAAATAAACTTTAAACATAATCGAGACATTTGTTTTGACATTTTCATTTATGCATAGCTGAATAATCCGAAACTATTAAGACTACCGTTATTACGGTTTTTGTCTTCATCCACAAGCCTGTTGCTGGTTTATGCCAATTTTACAGCAGATTATCTCATTCACAAAATAATCAGAGGTTAGAGCTGCGTGGGAGCTAGATTGTTTAATAAAGTGGGGGTGCAGTGTTACTTGTAATATACATTTAGGATTTTCATATAATAATTTGTTTACATCACTGCGGCTACCTTGTAAGCGGAACTTAACTGAAAATTGAGAGAAACATATTCTTCGAAAAGAATCATAATTTACATGCGGCACTTCATTTAAGCAGTACATCAGCAATAAGCTGTCGCTAATCCCTCAGCCTCGTGATTCACTCGATAAAAAATCGACTTGCGTATCCATCGTCGCCACTGTTTCACTCAGCAATACGACTGACAACACAGGTCTGCAGGGTGAACCTATGTAAACAACAGGAATGTTGTTTCTTGCATTGCCATCCACCTACAATCGAGAAGTGATTCTTTCTGTTACATATCTGGTAGTGTCTTGTCTTGCTAAAGTTTAAGTGATGTACCGGTGCTACCTACGGCCCCTACGATTGGTGTCAGACTTTTGTCAACAGCAGCTAAGGTCGCTCGGAGGATGTGCACCTGTCTCTATGTTCTCCATACAAATGGGAAACAAATCGAAATGCATCCCTCGTTAAATAGGGTTTTTAATTTTGGAGATGTAAGTAACCTTAATCAAGCTATGTTCCACAATTGATTTTTGCACACAGGGTATCTGTTTTGCTAACGGGCTTGCCGCAGTGGTAACACCAGTTCCCGTCAGATCACCTTATGCTGCCGGACTCGGCTAGCACTTGCATGGGTGACCATCCGTTCTGCTGAGCGCTGTTGGCAAGCGGGGTGCATTCAGCCCTTGTGAGGCAAACTGAGGAGCTACTTGATTGAGAAGTAGCGGCCGCGGTCTCAGAAACTGACATAGGACCGGGAGAGCGGTGTGCTTACCACATGGCCCCCTATATCCGCATCCAGTGATGCCTGTGGTCTGAGGATGACACGGCGGTCGGTCGGTACCTTTGGGCCTTCATGGCGTATGCGGGAGGAGAGTAAAAGGAACGTCTATCATTGCGACAACTGATCACCTCCTAATTACCCCTCCTGCACCGGTGGGATCGGTTTTGCATTTTCGAATTGGAAATCCCTGTCCCCTTTTTTACCACACATTCGGATTCCACCCCAAAAATACGTTCGGTTTACTCAAACCATTATTTTCTGTTCCTGGTAGATGCTGCTGTAATCGACAAGTATCAAGTGTGTCTCTTTTTGCAATTAAAAATTTGATTCGACATTTCATTTTTTCTTTCTGCAACTTAATTTATTTTTCCCAGGCGGGTTTCGCCTTTTTCTTACTCTAAGGCATCTGAAGTGAGATTTATAACGATACAGATTTGTCATTTTTGTATTATCAAGCAGTTCATATCGCGTTTTCTCTGTAAATTAGTAAAAACTCGATGAGAACTGCTTGCTTATGTAAAAATAACAAAACTGTGCCGTTCTAGCGCCCACTGAAGATACCTTAGAGTAAGAAAAAGGCGAAACCCCTCTGGAAAAAAGAAGCTGAAGCAAGAAAAAAGAACAAATATTTCTATGCTTGTTGCAGCAAGAAATCAGAACGAATATTTCTATGCTTGCTGCTGTGGATGGTCACGCAAACAAATTTGTTGTTTGTTTTTACGTGTGGTAGTACAAAAATGGTTCAAATGGCTCTGAGCACTATGGGACTTAACATTTGTGGTCATCAGTCCCCTGGAACTTAGAACTACTTAAACCTAACTAACCTAAGGACATCACACACATCCATGCCCGAGGCACGATTCGAACCTGCGACCGTAGCAGTCGCGCGGCGTGGGGTAGTACCTCCAGCTACCTGTGGCAAGAGCAAGTCATTAATGCTTATTTTCCCCTGAGTAGCAGGTCAGGTGTTGACGTGTGGACGCGTGGTCGGAAAATGGATAGTCTATCCCGACAGGAATAGTGGTGCACAAGACATCAAGTAAAGTTTTTCTTAGAATTGGAAACCTCCAGCAGTATTTAAGATTCCATTTTTATTTGGCTACTAGTTTCGACGTTGCGTCAACGCCATCTTCAGGCCCGTACACTTCGATGAGTTTCATTTTTAATAAAAATTATACCAGCTGATGTCCCACCATCACCTAATTTAAATCTGGATGTACGAAGGTCATGTAAAGTTTGTGATATGTTTGTGGGGACACTGTTCGACACAGAGAAAAAAACAACCATCACACCGGTGAGTGCACGTATTAAGATACCACGTAAAAAAATATGCGCGCTTACCTCCATTCCCTCGTGTGTACAATATAACACATAATTTCGATTTGATAGAATGGTCGTAATTATTGAAACATAATGTTTAAGAAAACAGTATTGTCATTCAGTGTGAAAAGATTCTAAGTAAATCAAATAAATAGTTTCAGCTGCTAAACTTACTAAGACCTGAAACTTCCTGGCAGATGAAAACTGTATGCCGGACCAAGACTCGAACTCGGGACCTTTACCTTTCGCGAGCAAGTGCTCTACCAACGTTTTTTTTTTTTCATTTTGTTCGTTGTTGATCGTTGTCTTTGGTCGTTGTGGACGCGCATGACATCCGTTCAAGTTCGTTTATTGATCCTACCACTCAGTTTTTTTATTCAGAGACCAACCAACCAACTGAGCTACCCAAGCACGACTCACGCCGCGTCCTAGCAGCTGTACTTCTGCCAGTACCTCGTCTCCTACCTTCCAAACTTAACAGAAGCTGTCCTGCGAACCTAGCACTCGTGAAAGAAAGGAATTTGCGGAGACATGGCTTAGCCACAGCCTGGGGAATGTTTCTTGCTAAGATCTGTTAAGAAAAAAATTGTTCAAATGGCTCTGAGCACTATGGGACTTAACTTCGAAGGTCATCAGTCCCCTAGAACTTAGAACTAGCCGGTCGGAGTGGCCGAGCGGTTCTAGGCGCTACAGTCTGGAACCGCGCGACCGCTACGGTCGCAGGTTCGAATCCTGCGTCGGGCATGGATGTGTGTGATGTCCTTGGTTAGCTAGGTTTAAGTAGTTCTAAGTTCTAGAGGACTGATGACCTCAGGTGTTAAGTCCCCTATTGCTCAGAGCCATTTGAACCATTTGAACTTAGAACTACTTAAACCTAACGAACCTGAAGAAATCACTCACATCCATGCCCGAGGCAGGATTCGAACCTGAGACCGTAGCGGTCGTGCGGTTCCAGACTGTAGTGCCTAGAATCGCTCAGCCATCGCGGCCGACTGTTAAGGAAAGACGCTACAAAATGAAAGCAGGGTGAAATGTAATCCAATTAGAGGGAGAAACCGTACAGGTACAAACAGATCTGAGACACTGCATAAAAACCAGAATAGTACGCTATGTCAATACGTGAGGAATACCATATAAGTTTAATTTGTAGGTAAGAGCTCCTACATGACAATCTACAGGGGTTGGGACTTAAACCCTGAGGTATGGAGTACTTTTAATATTTTGAAATACGAGCGGCAACTTACAAGTATCCATAAAATGTTCCAATTCCTATCCCGTTAAAAATCTGTGTGACACCCACTTTTAAATCATTTTCTTAGAAGAAAAGCACCTGACTACGCAATGCTTTTTTTCCCTTTTCGCGATAGCTGTATGATCCCCGCTCCCCGGTATGGGCCCCATGTCTGTTTATTTACTTGTCGCTTCCGAGATTCGTAATATTCCTGTTTGATTGTACTCCGGAAATTAGCTGATTAATCAGGAAATGGGTGTACTAAAAATAGTAACGCATCTGCTAAAATGTCTCCGGATGTGAGCAGAATTACGAGTGCGGATGGGGACCGCGCGTCGGACAGTGGTAACAGATCGGCCGTCCCCGGGGGCGGTAGTCCGTGCCACCCCCAGGGTGCGGGGGCGGCGCGTGGGGCGGCCCACCTGGCCGCGGGGCCCCATTAGACTTGTAAATGCAATTAGCGTCAGTCGGCCGTGCCGCGACCGGCCCTATTAACATCTGCCGGCGGCGGCAGGCGGGCGTCCGCCACGGGTTTCCGATGCGCATCCCGCCCGCGTCCCGGCCGCTGGCAATGCCGCTCGACCAGCCGGGAAAAGATCACCGCAGTTCCCTACCCGCGAGCGAGTGCCTGTGACTTTAAGGGGAGCCGGAGGTGGTCAAACCCAAAAAATTACGATTTTGTCTTTGCTACCGAAAATTAATTGGAACATTTCTCTTTAATGTAAACTTTGAATTATTGTTCTACTCCCCTTACAAGGGAACCTCCCCATCGCACCCCACTCAGATTTAGTTATAAGTTGGTACAGTGGATAGGCCTTGAAAAACTGAATCCAGATCAATCGAGAAAACAGGAAGAAGTTGTGTGGAACTATGAAAAAATAAGCAAAATATACAAACTGAGTAGTCAATGCGCAACATAGCAAACATCAAGGACAATGGGAACTCTAGAGCGCCGTGGTCCCGTGGTTAGCGTGAGCGGCTGCGGAATGCGAGTTCCTTGGTTCAAGTCGTCCATCGACTGAAAAGTTTTTATTATTTTTATTTTCAGACAATTATTATCTGTCCGTCCGTCCGATGCGAGGTAACTGCGCCGTAGTATGGGGACGCCACACTCAAACAAACATCGAAACACTACAGCGCACGGAAGAGAGAATATTGCTGCTAACGAGGCTCCCTGGCTGGCAGTTGACTGTTCGCTACTTTGGACGAGAGTGCATTAAATACGTGAGATGTATTCCGTGGGCAATATGAATCCAGCAAATATAGCTCGCGACTTCAATAACAATCGCACGGTTTTGCGGTGCGGTCGCAAAACTCAGGCCCTAAACTTATTACAGTGAACAGAGACGTCAGTGAACGAACGGACAGATCATAACTTTGCGAAAATAAAGAAAGTAAAATTTTCACTCCAGGGGAGACTTGAACCAAGGACCTCTAGTTCCAGAGCGGCTCACGCCAACCATGGGACCACGGCGCTCATATTCTTGCGTTGTCTTTCATGTTACCCATCTTTCACATGGACTACTCAGTTTGTATATTTTGCTTACTTTTTTCATAGTTCCACACAACTTCTTCCTGTTTTCTCTATTGATCTGTGTTCAGTTTTTCAAGGACTATCCACTGTTCCAACTTATAACTAAATCTGAGGAGGGTGCGATGGGGAGGTTTCTTGTTAGAAGTGGAGTTATTACCATTTTCAACCACGCCTGCAGAGGAAATGGGCGGCCGCTGAATGCATCTAACACCCTCTCGTGACTTCCTGGCGAACTGCTTGGGATTTTCTTGGCCTGTTACGCATACAGCGCCTTATGTTATGCAAACAGCGAGTGTGCAAAGGTTGGGTACATTGTTTTTGTGTGAGAAATGAAGCGCTAAGAGCGCGGAACATCGCCTCTTTGCTGTTTACCGTTTCGAATTAGTTCAGTGTTGCGCCTGTTGTTGGTAGTATTATACTTCTTGTGCAAAGCGTTGTTCTGGTTACGATGCCACCTTTTAGTAACCGTGTATATAAGAAGAGGGAGAACGTAGGGAAAAGAAAATTAACACTAATACCAAGTTGCGATACTACAATTACTGAAACAGTGCGTTCTTCTGCTAAGCAACACATGGCCTGCCATAGCCCTGTGACATCTTCTAGCAAGAAGCTGACTGGTGGAAGTGACAGATTTCGTGAATATGTTAGTGACAGTGATGATATTAACGAAGTACTGAATATTGGATTATTATCTTCTGTGCTGAAAGAAAGTGTTCTGTGCAAAATGTGTTCAAGTGTAGAAGTGGGACTAGAGATAACAAAGCACTTTGGTTTAGCTTGTGAGATGAAGATAATCTGTGCATGTTGCAAGTATCAAGGGACTTTCTACAATTCACTTGCCAGTCTCTTTGGTGAAAATGGACGATCTAGAGTGTTTGATGTGAACGTTCGACTTGTGTATGGTCTTCGAACCATTGGAAAAGGGTCTGCTGCTGGTAAACTGTTTTGTGGTATTATGAACTTGCCATCGCCTCCAAGCAAATTTGGGTACTATTGTGAACTGGTAGGATCCTCTGTTGAAGAAGTGGCTTTGAAAACCATGAAGGAAGCAGTGGAGGAATCTGTAGAAATGAACAGTGGTTCCAGGGGTTTGGTAGTGGCATTAGATGGTTCCTGGCAAAAGAAGGGTCATAAATCCCTGAATGGGGTTGTAACTGCTACTTGTGGTGATAGTGCAAAAGTGATAGATGTAGCAATATTATCAAGACATTGTAGGTGCAAAAATAAAATCAAAGTAGATCACAGTGGAACCTGTGAGGCAAATTTTAGTGGATCAAGTGGAGCAACAGAAGTGGATGGACTCAAACAAATTTTTGAACGTTCAGTTCCCAGATACAACGTTAGGTACAAATACTACCTTGGGGATGGTGACTCCAAAGGTTTCAAGACTATAGAGGAACTGAAACCATATGGAAATGAATTTGTAGTTGAAAAGTTGGAATGCATTGGGCATGTGCAAAAGCGTATGGGTGCATTGCTTCGAAGGCTCAAACAAACTTTGGGATCAAGTAAGCTCAGTGATGAAAGACAACAGGAGGGAGAGGCAGGCTTACAGATGAGGGGATTGAACGTCTACAGAGATACTATGGGTATGCCATAAGGCAAAATACTAGTAATGTTAGTGACATGCGAAAAGCAGTGTGGGAATTGTTCCTTCATACTGCCTCTTCCAATGAATACCCTCAACACAGCTTGTGCTCAAAAGATTCCTGGTGCAAATATAGTGCAAAAAAGGACTATGGTCACAAACATGGTTTGCCATCAGCTGTGATAAATGCAATAAAACCAATTTTTCGTGACTTAGCACAGCCAGAATTGTTACACAAATCTCTACACGGCAAGACGCAGAATCCTAATGAGAGTGTAAACAATTTTATTTGGAAAGTGATTCCTAAAAGGGTGTTTGTAAGCATAAAAACACTGCACTTTGGCATTTATGATGCAATAGCAACCTACAACCAAGGGAACAGTGTGAAGTGTGAAGTTCTGAAGGCATTAGGATTTACAGCTGAGGTGAACACTGTACGAGCACTAAGAAATATTGACAGAGAAAGGATAAGAGGAGCAGAAAGAAGAGAAAGGCATATGAAGTATGATGGAACAACAGGCCAGAAAAGAAGACAGAAGAGGAAGCTTTTGGAGGATGAAGAAGAAGATCCTGATAATCCATCCTATAGTGCAGGAATGTATTGAGAACATTTGATACCCATTTCCCGTAAATTAGAATTTTTCGAATATAAGGAACATTTTCTCAAAATCTACTCAAGCTAGAGAGATGAAATTTTTATACAGCACTCCTAGTGGTCAAACCTACTTTGTAACACAGCCATTTGGCAATATGTTCAGTAGTTTCATTTCAGTTTAATTATAAATCAATTATTTGTAAAAGAAAATTTGGGTCATTAATAAAAAAAATAATTGGAAGGAAACTAGAAAAGATACTCCAAAATCCCTCTGTCATAACTGCAATACTAAACCACTCTATATGTAAAAAAAATTCAAATTTTTCTATTTTTTAGTTTATTCATAAATGTTCCTCAAATTTAGTGATTTTAACATGGGCAGCATAGGCACCTCCGGCTCCCCTTAAGCCTTCAGACGATGAGAAGCAAAGCCCTGCAGCAAGCAAGCACTGGTCTAAAGAAGTCTGACTTCCCGCAGACAAATACTTCAACTCTTCCTTGTGGCTACGTTGATGATTTCCTTGATTCCATAACGACCCAAAGTAAAAACTATGTGTACTTTCGAGGAAACTGGGCAATACTCTGACGAAAATGTAAATGTTGAACCGTGACGTAGTTACTGGGGTCGCCTTTCGAATTCCTGGTGCCACGAATTCAATCTGTCTTGTAATGTCCCTCCGTTTTGTGGCCCCTAAGATCTTTGCTCGAAGTTGTTCATGGTGGATTGGGCGTAATGCTGCGTGGTGTGTTGGGTAGTGGTATCCGAGCGAGGAGTGCCAGCTCAGACCTACAATTATGGATAGAGGGATGTAAGGCGAAACGTACCGTCATGTGTCATTTCCTGTTACTACCTTACTGACATAAATACCTCAGAAACAGTTAGGCCATTGGCAATCACAATGTCAGTTAATTACGACACATATTGCGTAATATATCAGATCTCAGTAATAGGAGAATAAAAACATCTAGGTCTTGATTAATAAGAGTTTAGGCTAACCCAAATTATGAAATAGCTCCTAATTTAATTGGAAGAGAACAGGCAGGCCATCAGTAATGACAGCTTCAGTTAAGTAAAATTTCCAAATAGAAAACAGGCAGTCCTACAATGATAACAGATTCAACAAAGTAGAAACAGAAGTCAGACAGACCTTGAATAATAACAGTTTCAGTTATGTAAAATTACCAAATAGGAAAGAGGGAGGCCTTCAATAATGACAACTTCAGGTAAGTAAAATTGTCAAATACCAACATTCAGGCTTTCTTTAATAACACCTTCAGTTAAGTGAACACCAAATAAAAAACTGCGAGGCTTTAATGAAAAACCCTTTCCGTTAAGTAACCAAGAGTTTCCATTGCCTCCTCACAAGGGGTGCACCAGAAGGTTTATACGCTAGGAGCACAACACAAGACCAAATAGGAGAGTCGAGAAAGATTACAACGGGAAGACCCGCCTTCGTTGGGTACAAATCGGGAAAAGAAATACAAACACGCCAAGTTTAATTACGTGAAAGCAACAATAACTATCCGAACAGTATACCCGCGTCATTGCAAGACACCGCCTCTACAACGATGGCGAAACGCCCGAAAGAAAACTAGGCTGCCTAACTCAATTATATAGCCTCAGCAATTGCAAATATTGAGACACAGGCAGCTCCTAAACAAATATAATTGACGGAGCGATGACGTCTGCAAGGACCGAAACCGGCAACCGGTCGTACTACAAGAAAAAGGTACTTATCTGATGTTCTAAGACGTTTGGCAGGGAGGTCTGTTAAAACCCAATCATCTAGGTAGTGCCTGAAGACGAGGGGCTGCGGCCACAGCATGGAAGAAACACGTTATCCCTGCGGCTCAGTTTAAGATACTCTGTCAACAAACAACCAAGGCAGTATGGACTCAGGAAAAGCAAGCAACAGCCACAATTCAAGGGACCAACGATAAAAGAGATCAGCTAAGAAATCGCAATGATCGCAACAGACCTAAGGGTATCAATAAGAAAATAAGACCTCGAAATCATGAACTTTACTGAAGTCCACGAATCGAAGCTGAAGCTCGCCGGTTCCAAAGGGGACCCAGAATTCAGCTCACATCGGTGTGCCTGGCTGGCCAGGCTACGCACGAAGACAGAACTCGAAGTCAGCCACGGATTCAAATTGGTCCACAAATACACTCCTGGAAATGGAAAAAAGAACACATTGACACCGGTGTGTCAGACCCACCATACTTGCTCCGGACACTGCGAGAGGGCTGTACAAGCAATGATCACACGCACGGCACAGCGGACACACCAGGAACCGCGGTGTTGGCCGTCGAATGGCGCTAGCTGCGCAGCATTTGTGCACCGCCGCCGTCAGTGTCAGCCAGTTTGCCGTGGCATACGGAGCTCCATCGCAGTCTTTAACACTGGTAGCATGCCGCGACAGCGTGGACGTGAACCGTATGTGCAGTTGACGGACTTTGAGCGAGGGCGTATAGTGGGCATGCGGGAGGCCGGGTGGACGTACCGCCGAATTGCTCAACACGTGGGGCGTGAGGTCTCCACAGTACATCGATGTTGTCGCCAGTGGTCGGCGGAAGGTGCACGTGCCCGTCGTTCTGGGACCGGACCGCAGCGACGCACGGATGCACGCCAAGACCGTAGGATCCTACGCAGTGCCGTAGGGGACCGCACCGCCACTTCCCAGCAAATTAGGGACACTGTTGCTCCTGGGGTATCGGCGAGGACCATTCGCAACCGTCTCCATGAAGCTGGGCTACGGTCCCGCACACCGTTAGGCCGTCTTCCGCTCACGCCCCAACATCGTGCAGCCCGCCTCCAGTGGTGTCGCGACAGGCGTGAATGGAGGGACGAATGAAGACGTGTCGTCTTCAGCGATGAGATTCGCTTCTGCCTTGGTGCCAGTGATGGTCGTATGCGTGTTTGGCGCCGTGTAGGTGAGCGCCACAATCAGGACTGCATACGACCGAGGCACACAGGGCCAACACCCGGCATCATGGTGTGGGGAGCGATCTCCTACACTGGCCGTACACCACTGGTGATCGTCGAGGGGACACTGAATAGTGCACGGTACATCCAAACCGTCATCGAGCCCATCGTTCTACCATTCCTAGACCGGCAAGGGAACTTGCTGTTCCAACAGGACAATGCACGTCCACATGTATCCCGTGCCACCCAACGTGCTCTAGAAGGTGTAAGTCAACTACCCTGGCCAGCAAGATCTCCGGATCTGTCCCCCATTGAGCATGTTTGGGACTGGATGAAGCGTCGTCTCACGCGGTCTGCACGTCCAGCACGAACGCTGGTCAAACTGAGACGCCAGGTGGAAATGGCATGGCAAGCCGTTCCACAGGACTACATCCAGCATCTCTACGATCGTCTCCATGGGAGAATAGCAGCCTGCATTGCTGCGAAAGGTGGATATACACTGTACTAGTGTCGACATTGTGCATGCTCTGTTGCCTGTGTCTATGTGCCTGTGGTTCTGTCAGTGTGATCATGTGATGTATCTGACCCCAGGAATGTGTCAATAAAGTTTCCCCTTCCTGGGACAATGAATTCACGGTGTTCTTATTTCAATTTCCAGGAGTGTATGCCCAGCATCCACTCGCTGGACACCGCGCCCAAAAGGCTTGCGCAGGTGCTCGCCTTAATCGTCGGTTCGACCAGTCACATCGTCGACTTCGCTTCGTTACCACTCCCCAAATCGCCAAGCCACAACACGCCTTCAGCAAAGATATTTGTGGCCTCAAACCAGAGGGATATCACTCTGCATATCGAACTAGTGTCACCAGGAATTCGAAAGGCGATGCTAGCAACCCTGCCACGGCTCAATGTTACTCCATCAACAACTCCGCAGGAACCTAGTAAATAGCCGGCCGCTGGTGGCCGTGTGGTTCTAGGCGCTTCAGTCTGGAACCGCGCGACCGCTACGGTCGCAGGTTCGAATCCTGCCTCGGGCATGGATGTGTGTGATGTCCTTAGGTTAGTTAGGTTTAAGTAATTCTAGGGGACTGGTGACCTGAGATGTTAAGTCCCATAGTGCTCAGAGCAATTTGAACCATTTGATCCCAGTAAATACACAGGATGAACATTAATACTACCGACAAACTGCAGACACTGATTCCTGACTAGAAATAGAGAAAAAAATGTCCTACGAACACGTGTCTGGAAATGCATCGTTGCCATGATGGATGCCACTGACGAATGAAAGTTCCTCTGATCATGTGCCACGTCTGTTGTCCACAGATGACGATTCTGCGGATTGATAATGCCAGTTCTGGTACAGGCTGCTTCGCCGGTAAAGAGGACTGAGATCCCCTGCTATACCCGCAGGATGGGACAGATAGTTTAATTTGTGGAAAGGGGCCAAAATGAGTGGCTGTCAGTTGCACTCGAACATACTACTTTTCTTCATATGACAAACATTACAAGAGTAAAGAAAACATTAAAAACAGAGCAAGCCAAACATTAATTTTGGAACTTAATTCCCGACTAAATGCGACATTCAATCTCACGCCTCAAGGGCAAAAAACTTTAATTTAAAACCGGCTGAAGGCCAAACACTTAAGATTCAAAAACAAGAATTTGAATTTTGAAAGGCAGGCCTCATCTTAAAACATTTCTCTAAATTAGGCTGAAGACCCAAACAATCTCACGCCTTAAGGGCAAAACAACTTTAATTTGAAATCTGCTAGAAGCCATACATAAACAAGCAACAAGGACAAATAAGAAAAGCCTGCACGTCAAACGGCACTCAGAAGTTTCCAAGAGTCAGCCTGGAATTCAAACACTAACTTAGGCGAGACAGGCAGTCGGCCCAATAATTCTCGATCTCACGTCAACCCAACAGACAGACAGTCAACGGACCAAGCGACAGGACAACTTCCACTCCACCTGACCAGCACACAACAGGGAGTTCAATGGAACAACGCAGAAGGTATCAGCGCCCACAACGAATTACACATTCAGCTGTCAAACTACAGGCCGCGCTGGACAGCCACAACACGCCGAGGAAAAAACATTGCTTAAATTTACGTCAACGGCCAGGGCAGGTAACTGGAACGTTAACGGGCACAAGGCAGAAGATTCCGCTGGTGCACGTCAATTCAGAAATAGTCAAGTTAAACTCCACAGGAGGGCGACTAGAATTTCGCCAACTTGAAAACACACGTTGTTGCTCGCGGGAATGTCCCAACAGCCCACAACGAGATTCAAATGTGAACAGTTGGGGCTAGCTGGTAGATTAAGTAAAAACTTTCGTGTCCAGGATCGGTGAGCCAAGGACCTCGTAGTAATGGGAACAGCCCCTCACACTACGACCCAACGTGGACGCCGCCAGCGGACCCAGCTAGACACAGAACCACGGAGACTTCCCCGCTGCTCCATGCCAACCGATCAACTGCCCGCACACGGCACAGCCGGAAAGTGTAAGAGTGAGATCAAAGATAGTACAAGGGTGGGAATACCGATACCTGCTGCAGCTGCATCTCGAAGAGAGAGAGAGAGGATAACAGGATAATCGCGATAACCGCGGGACACTAATCACACAATAGCAACCAAGGTTTAATGCAAACTATAACACAAGCAAGCCACGGCTCAAGGACTGATGACAGAAATCCCATAATTGGGATGATGTGCTGCAAAAAACATCGACAAATTCCTTCCCGTAGAGGGAAATCCGCTGTTGACAATTCTTGCACTCGTTGCAGATGATAGGGATCGAAGCAGTTCTAATGCTGCATACTCATAAACGCACTTATCTTACTCTTTGCTGGTGTTCATCTCAATATCTGTAGAACCCAGTCCTCCAAACCTGGTGTACGCACAGCCTGCCGTTTCCCTGTACGTTCGTTTGTCTGGAGGGACCCACGATAAGACAACCGCCCAAAAACGGATTTGGATGGTTGTGTGTTGTAAATGGTGTCTATGAGGCTACTTGTTCTGGTATAGCTGTGTTTCCTCTCGATCGTTTCCATTTGCTTGGGCGTACACAGGCGTCAGCTCGGCTTGTTCCGACTTGAACATCGGACCATTCTGTGCTCACAGTACGCTGCGTCAATCACACAGCCTGCAACAAACAGGGAACATACAGCACGTTGTCAGAGGAACTTGCACTCATCAGCGCCATATACCATGAGAACAGAGCATTTCCGAACACACGTTGGTAGCACCATTTCCCTCCATTTCAAGTCAGGGATCCATCCTTGCACTTTGTCGGTTTTTTTAATTTTCACCCTGTACACTACAGAATTTCCACGCCCGTGAGATACGTTAATCAAAATTTCATCCTGATGGGATAGTGTCACAGGAAAAAAAAAAAAAAAACAGAGAGGGCGACATCGTGGACGATCATTTCGGATTTCAGAGAAACATTCCAGACAAAACCGACTGTATGAGTTACCTCAGAGGATACGTTGAAGGAAGCCCAAGATTTTCAGAAAGCTTTTGACGATGTTGGCAAGTCTACACTCTAAGCAGTTCTGATGGAAGCAGTGATAAAATATAGGGAGCGAAAAATTATCTACAACTTGTACAGAAAGCAGACTCTGGGTAAAAGAGTCGAAAGACAGTAAAGGGGAGCAGCAGCTAAGAATGGGGTGAGACAGTGCTGTAGCATATGCTAGTTGTTATTCAGTCTGCACAAGACGTGCAGGTCACTAAGAAGATGTTTGCAATTAGAGTGGAGAGTGTCTGTTATGTGGTTGAGGTACTTGTACCGTTTAGTAAGATATAAAAGCAGAAGATATAAATCTTTAAGATTTGCCGGTGATTTTGTAATTCCGTCAGACGCAGAAAAGCACTTGAGAGGGCAATGTATCGGAATGGAAAGTACCTTGAAAAGTAGTTATAAGACGAACATCTACAAAATTAAAACAACGGTAATGGAATGTACTCGATGAAATCAGGCAATTCTGAGGGAATTAGGTTAAGAAACGAGGCACCTAAGAGAAAACTGAGTTTTGGTATCAGGACAGTAACGTAACTGAAGATGGAGAGCATAAACATGGAGACCGTGTAACGTCTCCAAATAGAAATTTCTCTACAAAATCATGGTTTGTCAGTGTTGCACTGTACAGTGATAATTATGAGTTTTATCATTTTTTCCAAACTGTAATTGTATTAAAATCAAAGGAAGGATGTGACTTATCTGGTATAACTCTTTAATATATTTGATGGACGATAAAAAGCGACTACCGACTGTTCTTCTCTTCCCTTCAGTATCTTGAGCCAAGCATGTAAGCATAGCTTACTCATTAGCTGAGCAATAATTAATTCCGATAATAACTTGTTTTATTTCAAGGAGCTTGACACCTTATCCGTCTGACCAATGTTTACAAGAATCACCTTGTAGGGCATCAGAATTTAGTTGCATTACGTTGGTTAGGACATTCATTCGGGTGACAGACAAGATGTAAAATTTCAGTTTAGTGCAGGAATGACACCTCTCCTGGATAAGTCCTGTTTCTGCTCTAAATGTGTCTGAGTGAGATATCAGTATAGGAAGCGTTCTACTACAGGCAACTAACCAAAAATGTAGTTTGCATTCACATGAGGGGCAGTAACGCAAAAGTATACATATAACTTGAGAGGGAGGCTAAGAAAAGCCTGGATGAAGTTTGCTCTTTTATCTTAGATGACATTAATAGTAAGTTACCAAGTTCTATTTAGTGCCTATACGTATCTTCTGATGGGTCTCCCGGCCATAGCAAAAATAGCAGTGTTGTTAGATTTCTCTAAATCCTCAATGCTGCTGGAAGATAACAACGTGAACAGCATTATTTTCCCGTATGTGGGCATTCTCTTGTGCCATATGATGATAATTTTGGTGTTACAGAGAGGAAGATTGTCACACTAGCCAGAATCTATTCACTGAGTGAATATGTAGAATTTGAATGAGAACAACCGATTTACTGTTAAAATAGTACAGATAGTTGATATTTTTGATTTTCATAATTGGTTGCAAAAATACTTCAGAAAATAGGTACTCTCAGTGAAGTCAACGGGAAGAAGAGAGAAAAAAGATGAAATAGTAACATTCCATCAAAGGTAATTTTTAATATGAAGAGGATCGCATCGGATGAAAGACTTTCAGTTATGGACTGGCAGTTCGTAATTTTAAACTGTTGGTTTCCACAATCGACCGTCGTTTGCTGCCATGTGCTCCTGCTTATGCAGTGACGTAAAGAAATTGGAGCCATACATACCAACAGAATATCGTGACTTTTATAATGAATACTAGCTACAGCTGGTGACAAAATAAATTAATAAAGCTCCATACATAGATATAAGATTTTATTTTTTTATCTTCTCATTCTTTATTCAGTTTCTAACAGTGTAGCTCTACCATGTAACAAAAGTGTCGTAAGACTTCTTTCTTTTCATTTCAAATAACATATTCTGTGTCGAAATTTGTGACTCATGAACAACAGTAATTTCTTTGTTACTGACAACCCCTGGCATAGCATAGATAGATGTGTACTGGAACCTGTCATAAGTTTAAACTTTTATGTAGCGAGAAGTATAGTTTCTAAATTTATTACAGACTGTTGAAACAGATTTACTGCCTTTTGTTTTCTACGTTATTACCATTTATTTCAGAAACAGCACTTCTGTATCACTTTAAAAAAATTCTGTAAGCTTTTGTATTGGTCTCACTTTATCGGACGAGACGTAAAAATATTTGTACTCATTATTATATAACCCAAAAAAAATCCATAGCTCCCCCCCCCCTCCCTCCCCTCCCACTAGATTATCTCTTACATTCTTTTGTCATTTCCTGGAAAATGTGACTGAGTAGAGAAGTGTTGTTTCAGAAATAAACTATTCAACTTCTTTTAAAAGAACTGACGTTACTTTCTGATACGGGAACACTAGCTTTCACAGGAAGAAAACTGTGTGTAGAGGGGAAGAACTGTAATTTTAACCGGAGTGGCACTGTATCTTGAGAAGGGGCTTTTACTCACAGCACTGTACTGGTCTTATTACTGTTACGTAGTATTCCGCGTACTGGCAGGTCTGTGTCTTCGTACGGAGAATTTCTGATGCAAATGTTCCCAGTCTTCAGCTTGTCCCTTCAGTCTGCTGTATCTCTTTCCATCTTTCATGTCATCCAGAAGGTGAATCCTTCTTCCTCGTCCTACCGTTCCTTTAATTTTCCCTTAACTGACTTCGTATATGTGCCCTCCGTGTCTAAGTATGTGTTCTATCCAGATGGCCTTTCTTTGAAGAATTGTATTCGGGATCTCTCTCTTCTCTTCTACTCTTCTCAGTGCATCGTTATTCGTCACCCGATTGGTCCAATTCATCTTCTCCATTCTCCTCCAGCATCATATTTCAAAAGTTTAAAGGCTTTTTTTCCTTTTTTCTCCTGATCCAAGTCTCTGCTCCCTACAGTGCAATGCTCCATATGTAGCACTTCACCAGTTTCTTCCTTGATACCAAGCTTAACTTGCTGGTCAGCAGATTCCTCTTTTTATTGAGTGCAGTTTTGGCCATAGCGATTCTTGCCCGAATTTCACTAGTGCACTGGGCATCCCTTGTCACCAAATTTCCCAAGTAGCCTAATCTAACTGTTTCACATCCTCCAGTTCTCGATTGTCGATTGTTGTCGTCAAAGGTTTATTCCTTTTTGATATCCACATCACTTTTTATTTTTCGATGTTGGTTACCATGCCGTATTTCCTTCCAGTTTCCACCAACTGGTTCACCATGTGTTGCACTTGATTTTTAGAAAGCAGGTCATCTGCGTACTTCATGGTACTGATGAGGCGTCCTCCTATCGTGA
Source organism: Schistocerca cancellata (assembly GCF_023864275.1). NCBI lineage: Eukaryota > Metazoa > Arthropoda > Insecta > Orthoptera > Acrididae > Schistocerca > Schistocerca cancellata. Next base: position 11,748,312 of record NC_064633.1, read on the forward strand.
AGTTTCCACATCCTTTCAAAGCTTCTCTCGCCAGCCATTCCGCATACAGGTTGAAGAGATTCGGTGATAGACAACACCCTTGTCTGACGCCTCTTCCTGTTTCCACGTTGCTTGTTTCTCTACGCTGCTCTGTCCTGTAGTATAACTCCGTGCATTTGCCCGATTCTGCAAGAGGCTTATGCACTACCGGAAGAGTGCGTGCTGATTTGCGATGGTGCAGGTGCGTCGGCTGCTCAACCACAGGCAGGGCTGATGTAGGGCATGACGCAAGTACACCAGACGTCCGAAGCTCTGCCTTGCAGTTGTGTCTTGTGCCGGTGTGGCAGTTGCTCGAACTCATGCGGAGCTATTGCACTGTGTGGTGCAAGTACACCGCACATCGGATACAGCTGTTCGTGGTTGTGGCTGGTGCGGACGACAAGTAGGTTGCTGCCCAGGGTAATGTGTTGGGAGGAGAAATAAGACATCTGAGGTGACACGTTACTTGCAGATTAGCTCTGCTTGAGGCACCCACGATGGCACGTCTCTCCCCCTACAGTCGCCAGGTTCGATCGTCTGCATGGCTAGGCATCTGGTCCTGCCGATTTCACGACCTCAGCCTGTGGCATGCGCTGCGCCACCATCACTGTTAGCCCTGACCCATCGAAGGCTGCTTATAGGCCACTTCCCCCCCACCTTCACTTTCCTTTGAGCTTGGGCCCAGCTGCTAGCCCGGTTTCCTGTCAGCGACGGCATGCCATCGGCCCCCGCCATTGCCTCTCCGTAAGTCCACCCCGTCGCGAATCCTTTTCAGCTCTTCTGTGTCGCCGGCACTTAGCGTTCGCACGGCAGTTACCTACACAAACTGTACAACGAGTCCTAGTCTACTACATATGACTAATGATGCATCATCTTCTTTACATTTACGTAAATGTCATTTACAACAGAATAATGAATAGTAATTTTGAATTAAAAGTAAAATGCGTTGCAATAAGGAAAAACGACCTAAATTTTAACATTATATATTATTTTGGGTTTACCAAATAAACGTTAATATTCTTAAAATGTTTCAGCCATAGATCTTAAGAATTTCTACTAGTTTTTTTTACGCCATTATTTTAACACGCGTTAATGTCAGCGTGGTTTAGTGTTTATAGAGATCGTTTCGTAAGCATGCAAGTGTACAGGTAGTTTCGCGGTGTATGCATTCTACTATCCATACCATTATAGTTAGTTGAAACTACTAACATACATTATTTAACTCTCTTTTGTTAATATCCCCCACCAGTTTCGAGGACGTCCCCAATCGGCTGCCGCCATTTTCACTTCTTCGTCCTCTGTGACATTTTGTATTTTATTTTTGTATGTCTGATAGTGTCTGGCTGGTTATTTTATCATAAACAAGCTGCAAAGAAACCCTACTCCAACTTCTCTGTTCAGTATACCTTTCCACTTTGCAGCTTCGACCAACATTCCCCAGCCTCATCTGGCGATCGTCCTGGATTCCTTGAATAACCTCTGCTCGCACAATGCGTCGAGTTCCTCTATACACAATACAGAGTATCGCTCTAACAGTTGCGATGAGTCCTACTCTGGTTTTCTATGTCGGTCTGACAGGCAGAAGGAACCCAACAGATAAACAAATCGCTCATTACAACTTCAAAAAGATTGGATGTACAATTCCTTTGTGATGTCCTTAGGGTAGTTAGGTTCAAATGGTTCAAATGGCTCTCAGCACTATGGGACTTAGCATCTGTAGTCATCAGTCCCCTAGAACTTAGAACTACTTAAACCTAACTAACCTAAGGACATCACACACATCCATGCCCGAAGCAGGATTCGAACCTGCGACCGCAGCGGTCACGCGGTTCCAGACTGAAGCGCCTATAACCGCACGGCCACACCGGCCGGCGGTAGTTAGGTTTAAGTAGTTCTAAGTTCTAGGGGACTGATGACCTCTGCAGTTAAGTCCCATAGTGCTCAGAGCCATTTGAACCATTTTAACAATTACTGTGACACTAAGCTTTCCGTTTGTTGTTTCTTCGTGATGGTGCAAATTATTCCTCTCTATTCCAATATTTAGAAATCTCTACACTATGTTTACAGTTTCTTATTTCTTCGTCTCTTCTACAATGATGATGTTGATCTACTTGGACTCAAGGAGCAGACATATACTCCCGTCCCATTTGTCTTCGACTTGTAACGGACTGTTGTAAGTGGAGGATGCTTGTTCAGTCACCCCACCGTCAATCGTCTTTTGCAACTCAAGAGTGAATTTCTTACGATAAGCCAGAGGGATGTCACTGGGTGAAACACGGAATAGTTTGTGTGCTTTGATTTTGAACTGGTACTGGAATTCTTTTACTGATCCATGTACCCCTTCTAGTTTTGCTTTACCTACATCATCAGTCTCTGTTAATTCCGCTAATTTCACGCCAATACGCAGATTGATTTCTGCCATTGCCGCTCTCTCCGTTGTACCGTGGATGAAGTTCTCTTGAATTATCACCCGCATTTTCCACTAGAAACGTTAGGCAGCTAGAAGCTATCCGCCCCTTCGTAGCTTCTCATTTTCACCTAACGTCACTATGCCTCGTCATAAGTTCGTTATAGCCTTTTATTCGCTCAGAAAATCCATTGCAAGAATGTCGCCGGTCGCCAAGTCAGGCATCACGAACAGATTTGCCATATATTTGTGTTCTTAAGTTATAAATTTAAGCCTGCTTTGGTGCTTTTCCCCAAGATATCTCCTCGTGTCTTTGGTTTTTTGTACCTTCAACATTGACACATTCACATAGTTTTATAACTATTCAGAAATGGCCGGCAGTTGTCTTCCACTATCTAAGATAGCTTCCATCTTTCCTTCAGTTATTAGGATTTCTACTATTGCATACAGCTCATATCTCTATCTCGTTGCCCGATTCTTCGATCAGTATGTCCCCTAAATCGTCATAATCAAATAATTTCATGTTAGTGCTTGTAATTTCATGTGTGGGTTCATGTACAGTCTTTCCCGCTGTGGGCCCCTGCTCGTCCTGGTTCCCGTGGACGAACTTCTAAAACTTGATCTCTTTGCTGACCATTGCCTCGTACATTCCCATTTCCCTCCAACTGGGTTCCTTTGTTTCTACGATCACCATTCCAGCTACTACTCTGATTATGGTGGTTGCAGAATTTCTGGCAGTTGTATTGTGGCCTGCTTCCGTTTCTATTCCAGTTATTTGGTCTCTTGATGTTTCCTTCGTTGTGACTATGAATGTTATTATTGTTGTCTGGCTGATTGGAAGAATCCTCGCGTTGTCTTCATTTGTTTTTGGTCTGTTCTTCATTAATGACGAATTCCACCTCTCATAAAGTTTTTCGGAAGGTTTCTATGTGGTCGCCACCCTCTGCTATCAGAGCTTGACAGTATGAAATCGGCAGTTTCGTGTAGCACAACCGTATTTTTCGCTATCAGAGCACGGTGTGTCAAAAAACCGGTTTTTCTTGGTAATTTGATCAAAGAATTTTATAGCACTTTCGAAACGAGGTGACTCCGTGTCTCGATACATCATCAACTCGTGTTTGATTCTCTCTTGCGCCTTTGCTCACCAAAAATGAGTAAGGAAAACATTTTTGGATTCTTTATGCGATCCGCAAGAGCGTGTTGTCTTTGTCATTGTCACTGTCACGAAGCCTTCGAATTGAGCACACACAAAAATAATTCTCTTTTATTACTGTCAGTATGGCGGTGTTGCCTCGTCAAATTTTTCAGTAAAGTTTTGGATTTGCAGTGTGTTCCTGTTCTCTTTATGATGTAGAAATTTCTGCATGGTCAAATATTTTTCGTGGTCGAATACCTGTTCGTATTATCTCCTGTTCCGCTCTGCTATTATATTTCTCTCACACGAACGTTTCTTTTCCGTTCGTGCCCTTTCTACTGCTTGTTGTGACGCGCTCACATGTGTGTCACATCCCCTCAGCGGAACGCAATCCGGTATTTGTTGTAATTCCTGACTAGTGGAGTGCTCACGCACCGGTTTTGTTTCTTGTCTATAGGTTACAGCTGGAGCTGAGCTTCGCATATTCTGTCTCGGCCTGCTGTTTCACCGCTGCTGTGACGCTATTGTTGTAATTCCTGACTAGTGGAGTGCTCACGCACCGGTTTTGTTTCTTGTCTATAGGTTACAGCTGGAGCTGAGCTTCGCATATTCTGTCTCGGCCTGCTGTTTCACCGCTGCTGTGACGCTATTGCTTGTTAGCGGGGCGATGCTCGTCGTCTCAGTATTTGCAACATTGCACCTGCGTGTGCCTGAATCCTGAACCGACAGAGGACTCCTTCTTTCCAAGACGTTGGAGTAGCCTAAAGCTTTCTCATTCTTTCAGTACTCTGCGTCATGATCTTCAGCCATTAGCAAGTCTGAAGGTAGATTTTCTTTACCGTATTGTGAATCTTACTAAGAACAGGTTTGTCTGCTTTCGCAGTAGTACTGATTCCCGATCGAGTTTCTTGAGCGATACGCTTTGCGCCACGCAAGATGCTTCTCGTATCTTTTACTTTTTTGCGTCTGAATCATCTGATTTGAATCCTGGTCGGAATACCAAGACCTGGTTTTCGAGCTCCTCTGTTTTTCTTCCTGCCCCTCTCCTATATTCTCTATTGGTTCTTGTGTCTTATTAATTTCTGTTCGTACTACATGTCTTCTTAATCTCTGCTTGCATTTCCTGCCCCATTTCTTTCAAAGACTAGAGAAGAGATGGTTCTGTATATCATGACACTACTTTCTCTCTCGTGTTGTCCTCCATCCATCCAAAATGACGGGTGAGAGTCTCCCTTCATGCGATCGCATTCTCTGTCTAATGCGTATTTTGTGACTGTATGCATCTACTGAACTGTGTCCCGAGCTGGTTGGGTGATCCTGCACGGCTTGGCAACTTACCGCTGTACTGTAAGGGTGTCGCATACGACAGCCAATGGGATTTTGTTTGCTTTGTCGTGAAATCAGCATCCCAGATTTTGTACCCCGCCTGGAAGGCGCGCGTGGGTAGGAACAGGAAAAGGTAATACACGTTGGTACTGCAAATACAATTAAAGCACCTTTACTAGTGCATAAACATATGCAAACATATTACATAACTTTGGGTGATGACTCGTAGGTGTGACGTTGTGGCCCCATCGTGACTGACGCAAAGTCTCAATAGCAAACTAAGCTGAAGCGATGTTTCCTGGCTGTCTGATGAAAAGGGGCTGAATCTGTAGCGCTCCTCGTAGAGCTCTCCAGCGCGGGCTAGTGGCGCTGTCGTCAGTGTCTGTCGTAGTGCCAACCTAAGTAGTGGCATTGTAGCTATCGATACCACACCAGACCATCACTCTTGGATGTAGCGCCGTATGGCAGGCAACATCTACGTATTCCATCGCCGTCCGGAACGTCTCCCGACACGTTTTAGATCTGAGTGTAATCAAAAAATGAGTACCGACTCCAACTGACAATAATAACCAGCACAGACCTCTGGTTATACTATCGTATTCACATTCCACAGATTTTGTCAGCATGGTGCCATCGTAGGTCCAATATCTACCGTCGTATTTGTTTTGTGCGTTTTCATAACAACATGTTTCACCCTTTCTCAATTGCTCTTTGTTTTCGCTAAGATTTGCTGCAGTGGCTTGGACAGAACTTTTCATTCAAGCAGAGGGCTACAAGAGTGAATATGCCGTTCTTAGGGTTTTGTGGTGTGCGTACTGTAAGACCTTCGGTACACACACCATCAGGCTATTTGACTTGTCGCTCTAACGAAGTAGGCGAGTGTCAGCAATATGTCTCGTGGTCTTATCGTGGCGTGTTTATCTTCTGCCGTTAGGTCAAACGATAGAAATGCCACTTGCATGCTTAGAGTAGCAGATTGACGGTGACCAACTTTAAACAGAACTTGATTAATTTTCACACACATTTATTAAAATAATAACAATTATAAACCTTACTTAACTTGATTCTGGATGGTATTTACAATTGACAATCTGAAGTTCCTTTGGTCTTGGTATGTTAATCTTATTCTCACATATCTCTGATACTTGACAAAGTGTCTATACATTTCTCTTAATGGCTATGTACAGGAATATGATAATCTCATTAGGTGAAGACTGAAACTTGACTATAGACTAATGCAGACTGATGCAGACTGATGCAGACTGGCTACTCGGAGGTCTGTACACTCGTTATAATACCTCGAGCGTTGATGTATCACTGTGCGAGTGTGATCCGCAAAGAGAAAAGGTTCTACGTTAGCAGCAATCTCATTGGCTGTGCTGCATATTAATACGCGGATCGGCGGAAGCCGAATTTGGTCCGTCTCTATGGCAGCGCCATCTCGTAGTGCGGAGACGGACGAGCGCTGCGCATGCGCTGCACGCTCAACTGGGAAAGTTGTGTACGCGCTGACTATGTGGAACTATGTACACATCAGGTTTAGTGCCTCAGAAGAGAAAACGAATCTCCGGTGAGGTCACTTTTTGTGTGCCTTTCTGTCTGCCTGTCTGAGTAAGTCAGTGTAATCAAAAGATGCAGCCAAATAATTCACATATTTTGATACTTCGAAACGCATTCTTCAGAACCTATACATGAGACATTAACGGACATGTTGGGCGTGGTCGTTTAGTCATAAGTGGGATCGCGTCTCGTCGGAACAGCGATTCTAAGATCTTAGTTTTAACTTAGCCTCACCTTTCAACGAGGTGAGTTATCACCAGAAACATCTACATCTACATCTACATCTACATTTATACTCCGCAAGCCACCCAACGGTGTGTGACGGAGGGCACTTTACGTGCCACTGTCATTACTTCCCTTTCCTGTTCCAGTCGCGTATGGTTCGCGGGAAGAACGACTGTCTGAAAGCCTCTGTGCGCGTTCTAATCTCTCTAATTTTACATTCGTGATCTCCTCGGGAGGTATAAGTAGGGGGAAGCAATATATTCGATACCTCATCCAGAAACGCACCCTCTCGAAACCTGGCGAGCAAGCTACACCGCAATGCAGAGCGCCTCTCTTGCAGAGTCTGCCACTTGAGTTTGTTAAACATCTTCGTAACGCTATCACGGTTACCAAATAACCCTGTGACGAAACGCGCCGCTCTTCTTTGAATCTTCTCTATCTCCTCCGTCAACCCAATCTGGTATGGATCCCACACTGATGAGCAATACTCAAGTATAGGTCGAACGAGTGTTTTGTAAGCCACCTTCTTTGTTGATGGACTACATTTTCTAAGGACTCTCCCAATGAATCTCAACCTGGTACACGCCTTACCAACAATTAATTTTATATGATCATTCCACTTCAAATCGTTCCGCACGCATACTCCCAGATATTTTACAGAAGTAACTGCTACCAGTGTTTGTTCTGCTATCATATAATCATACAATAAAGGGTCCTTCTTTCTATGTATTCGCAATACATTACATTTGTCTATGTTAAGGGTCAGTTGCCATTCCCTGCACCAAATGCCTATCCGCTGCAGATCTTCCTGCATTTCGCTACAATTTTCTAATGCTGCAACTTCTCTGTATACTACAGCATCATCCGCGAAAAGCCGCATGGAACTTCCGACACTATCTACTAGGTCATTTACATATATTGTGAAAAGCAATGGTCCCATAACACTCCCCTGTGGCACGCCAGAGGTTACTTTAACGTCTGTAGACGTCTCTCCGTTGGTAACAACATGCTGTGTTCTGTTTGCTAAAATCTCTTCAATCCAGCCACACAGCTGGTCTGATATTCCGTAGGCTCTTACTTTGTTTATCAGGCGACAGTGCGGAACTGTTTCGAACGCCTTCCGGAAGTCAAGGAAAATAGCATCTACCTGGGAGCCTGTATCTAATATTTTCTGGGTCTCATGAACAAATAAAGCGAGTTGGGTCTCACACGATCACTGTTTCCGGAATCCATGTTGATTCCTACATAGTAGATTCTGAGTTTCCAAAAACGACATGATATTCGAGCAAAAAACATGTTCTAAAATTCTACAACAGATCGACGTCAGAGATATAGGTCTATAGTTTTGCGCATCTGCTCGCGAACCCTTCTTGAAGACTGGGACTACCTGTGCTCTTTTCCAATCATTTGGAACCTTCCGTTCCTCTAGAGACTTGCGGTACACGGCTGTTAGAAGGGGGGAAAGTTCTTTCGCGTACTCTGTGTAGAATCGAATTGGTATCCCGTCAGGTCCAGTGGACTTTCCTCTGTTGAGTGATTCCAGTTGCTTTTCTATTCCTTGGACACTTATTCCAATGTCAGCCATTTTTTCGTTTGTGCGAGGATTTAGAGAAGGAACCGCAGTGCGGTCTTCCTCTGTGAAACAGCTTTGGAAAAAGGTGTTTAGTATTTCAGCTTTACGCTTGTCATCCTCTGTTTCAATGCCATCATCATCCCGGAGTGTCTGGACATGCTGTTTCGAGCCACTTACACATTTAACGTAAGACCAGAACTTTCTAGGATTTTCTGTCAAGTCGGTACCTAGTATTTTACTTTCGAATTCACTGAACGCTTCACGCATAGCCCTCCTTACGCTAACTTTGACATCGTTTAGCTTCTGTTTGTCTGAGAGGTTTTGGCTGCGTTTAAACTTGGAGTGAAGCTCTCTTTGCTTTCGCAGTAGTTTCCCAACTTTGTTGTTGTATCACGGTCGGTTTTTCCCGTCCCTCACAGTTTTACTCGGCACGTACCTGTCTAAAACGCATTTTACGATTGCCTTGAACTTTTTCCATAAACACTCAACATTGTCAGTGTCGGAACAGAAATTTTCGTTTTGATCTGTTAGGTAGTCTGAAATCTGCCTTCTATTACTCTTGCTAAACAGATAAACCTTCCTCCCTTTTTTTATATTCCTATTAACTTCCATATTCAAGGATGCTGCAACGGCCTTATGATCACTGATTCCCTGTTCTGCACTTACAGAGTCGAAAAGTTCGGGTCTGTTTGTTATCAGTAGGTCCAAGATGTTATCTCCACGAGTCGGTTCTCTGTTTAATTGCTCGAGGTAATTTTCGGATAGTGCACTCAGTATAATGTCACTCGATGCTCTGTCCCTACCACCCGTCCTAAACATCTGAGTGTCCCAGTCTATATCTGGTAAATTGAAATCTCCACCTAAGACTATAACATGCTGAGAAAATTTATGTGAAATGTATTCCAAATTTTCTCTCAGTTGTTCTGCCACTAATGCTGCTGAGTCGGGGGGTCGGTAAAAGGAGCCAATTATTAACCTAGCTCGGTTGTTGAGTGTAACCTCCACCCATAATAATTCACAGGAACTATCCACTTCTACTTCACTACAGGATAAACTACTACTAACAGCGACGAACACTCCACCACCGGTTTCATGCAATCTATCCTTTCTAAACACCGTCTGTACCTTTGTAAAAATTTCGGCAGAATTTATCTCTGGCTTTAGCCAGCTTTCTGTACCTATAACGATTTCAGCTTCGGTGCTTTCTATCAGCGCGGAAGTTCCGGTACTTTACCAACGCAGCTTCGACAGTTTACAATTACAATACCGATTGCTGCTTGGTCCCCGCATGTCCTGACTTTGCCCGGCACCCGTTGAGGCTGTTGCCCTTTCTGTACTTGCCCGAGGCCATCTAACCTAAAAAAACTGCCCAGCCCACGCCACACAACCTCTGCTACCCGTGTAGACACTTGTTGCGTGTAGTGGACTCCTGACCTATCCAGCGGAACCCGAAACCCCACCACCCTATGGCGCAAGTCGAGGAATCTGCAGCCCACACGGTCGCAGAACCGTCTCAGCCTCTGATTCAGACCCTCCACTCGGCTCTGTACCAAAGGTCCGCAGTCAGTCCTGTCGACGATGCTGCAGATGGTGAGCTCTGCTTTCATCCCGCTAGCGAGACTGGCAGTCTTCACCAAATCAGATAGCCGCCGGAAGCCAGAGAGGATTTCCTCCGATCCATAGCGACACACATCATTGATGCCGACATGAGCGACCACCTGCAGATGGGTGCACCCTGTACCCTTCATGGCATCCTGAAGGACCCTTTCCACATCTGGAATGACTCCCCCCGGTATGCACACGGAGTGCACTTTGGTTTTCTTCCCCTCCCTTGCTGCCATATCCCTAAGGGGCCCCATTACGCGCCTGACGTTGGAGCTCCCAACTACCAGTAAGCCCACCCTCTGCGCCTGCCCGGATCTTGCAGACTGAGGGGCAACCTCTGGAACAGGACAAGCAGCCATGTCAGGCCGAAGATCAGTATCAGCCTGAGACAGAGCCTGAAACCGGTTCGTCAGACAAACTGGAGAGGCCTTCCGTTCAGCCCTCCGGAATGTCTTTCGCCCCCTGCCACACCTTGAGACGACCTCCCACTCTACCACAGGTGAGGGATCAGCCTCAATGCGGGCAGTATCCCGGGCAACCACAGCTGTAGCCCGATCGGGGGATGCGTGGGACGAGCTGGCCGTCCCCGACAAACCCCCATCCGGACCCCCACAGTGATGCCCATTGGCAACAGCCTCAAGCTGTGTGACCGAAGCCAACACTGCCTGAAGCTGGGAGCGAAGGGATGCCAACTCAGCCTGCATCCGAACACAGCAGTTGCAGTCCCTATCCATGCTAAAAACTGTTGTGCAAAGAACGTCTGAACTAATCTACAGAGAGCGCAAACAAATCGACACAAAATTTAAACAGTTATTAATATACGAAATTGCCTAGTAAATCCAGTAATGCTGCCACTTGTGCACTGCTGACACACTGCTCGGCGGCGGAAGGAGACTACGCGAATTTACACTATTCAGGTACTAAAACGCGATGGTACAACTCTCAAATACTATAATACGCCCGAAATTTATGAATTAAACAATGCAAGTACCAAAAACACGCAAAGAAATTAAGAATTAAACTATGTAACAAATGATTGAGCTAGGAGTATACGACTTGCTGCTGCAGCTGCTTATCCAACGGCGGCAGGGAGCACACTGACTGACCAACAGACACTGGCCGTTCAAAACAAAAACAGAAGACAAACGACTACGCGAATTTACACTATTCAGGTACTAAAACGCGATGCTACATCACGTGGTACCGCACTCCACGTCAAATTGTTGGTCCGCTTTGCCCGAATGAATAACTGGGGTAGGTTAGGGCCACCAAAGTCGCCTGCAATAGAAAGTCTTGCAACAGACCTATGAACCATACAATAGTATTAACTATATACGCAATTAAGTTTGTACCAAACTCACAGAACGACAGTGCTACTCATAGTTGTTCGGTTTTTAAATATGAAATTAACTTCTTGTTGAATTTGTTCATTATCGGAACTCACACCTTACCCGCCTCAGGAGAATCTTTTCAATTGATGCTACAGCAACATATGTAAGCCATTCTGGAGTTTGTGAACCACGTACATAGCTTGTTATCCTTTTTATGGTTGAAAAGCATTTTCCAACTGAGGCATTGGATGAGTTGAAAGTGTACTACGTTTTCGCTGTACACAGTCTGGCTTCTACTTAACAATAAAATTCGATAAATCACCAACAATTTTGTGACGCATTTCTCCGAAAAAAGGACAATAAATCATTCGCAGAAGTCTCTTACTAATTGTGTACAACTTCTGGAAAACACTGTTAATATTGATTTACATTATGCACATTTAAATTTAAAAAATAACGGCGTCCAAGTTACTGAATTTATATTATAAATACTCCAGCATTGTGTCCTAATTTTTACAGAAGATTCTTACAACGTTTGTTTCCAAATTGACAGCAGCATAATAGCTAGCACATACAGTTATTATTTCATTCATGTGTCAGTAATTAGTGATTCTTTCCCATGCTGTTTGGAATACCTGAAGCGTGATTTTCAACGTTTCGTGGAGTACTTGCTACACAAGAGCCAATGTCGTAAGCTCTAGAGTCAGTTTAATGGGAAAGGATTAGAATAGCATCATTATTTCAAAATTAGCATGCAGCAGTAGATGAAAGATGAAAGAAGTTGGCTGTGATACATTATCACCAGAGCATATGAAGAACACCACATGGCACCTTTAGGCAGTCATTTCTTTACTTCCTCATCTACAGTCATAATTCTTTCGGGTGACTTCGGAAAAAAGTAGTAAGAGTATTGATAATGACAGAAATTATTACATTTTTCGATCTTTTGACATTACTTTTGGTAGCACTGATTTCAGTCGACAAGTAAACGGTGAACAGTAAACGGTGAACTGACATTGCAGTACAAAACGTGTTTATCGCTCTTGATTGCAATCAGTTCAAATGAGCAACCATAACTGCAGCTCCGTCGTAACTCATGGCATGTTCATATACTGTAAAAATCATCCATCGAGTTGACCAATAGGTGTGCCATTGCGAAGCACTGAGGAAACCTCCAAGAAAGTACAATCAAGTTGGTTATAATAAAAGATTCACTAGGTGAGCCAGTGCAGACGGAAAACTAGTTACCGTATGTAGGACTGATGTTCAGACAGTACGCTGCAGGAATACCTATGCTCGTAGTGATAATGTCATGAACTGCCGTTACGCACCGGCAACGTAGATTTGAAACACATGCACCAGTTTGCATAACAGTTGCAGACAGTCAACATGGGCCCGAAAAAATTGAGCAGCGTTTTACCCGTTAAGCTGTTTTATCCAAACAACAGCAGTACTGCTGTTGCTTTTCTCGAGTATCTGCGCATTAAACGAATACGGAAATGTCCTGTTTCCGCAATGGGGTTGAAGAACATGAATCGGAAATTCGAATTAACTGCCGATTTGAGAAATGAACCTGAGAGAGGCCGACGGCCATTTGCGGCGTAAATTTTTGAACAAGTTACTGTTGCCACGGCTGAGATCGCTGGAAGCAATGTGCCATCTTCAGGCAGTGCAAACTGTGTCACGACAGCTAAGCATTCCATGGTCAACCGTTCGAAAAGTGTGATCTGTTTTCCCGAAATGTGGTCCCTGGACTACGGGAGATACGTTCTTTAGACTCAAATGTTCAATACACGACGGAGCACGGCGTCACATTGCTCGTCAAGTCACACGGTTCTTCCGTAACACGTATGGAGTTAACCGAATCACTTGACAGCTGTTCGAAACGGCGTAGCAATCAATATCACTAGATTTGAACCAGTGTGATTTCTCGTTGTGGTTTACCTGGAGCCTAGGCTTTATCAACGGGACACTAACACAAGCTGGAGACTGAAGATGAACGTAACGGCGGAGGTAGACAACGTCCCACGCGAGATGTTTCGGGCAGTAATAGATCAATCTCTACCGCGCTTCTGAGCTCGACAGCTTAGATGGTTGTCACATTGAGCAACGTTTGTAACCTGGAAGGTAAACATGATAAGCAATTAACAGATGTTAACCTCTCATGTGGAAATTAAAGCACATTTCTTTCAATGGTTTCTCCGTTATTTCTCTGCCGCATGCCCTTACAGAATTTTCCACGCTCACTTGTTTTCCATGGGGAGAAAGTTTAATTATAACCACCTAGTACCTCAGTAACTTCATCCAGAGTGAATGATACAAAATTCGACTCAGTTATCTCTTAATTAAAATGTTCGAAACAGAAGTAATCAGTATATTCCGCAATAGCTTTTACTCTCCAGTAAACAGAGAAGAATATTCGAAATCACGTTTCAGTTTGAACAGGTCTCCCAGAGATCGAGGACCGCCCCCGACGGCGGCAGCAGGGAGACTGTAGACCCCAGTTCGGACCCAGGCGCCGCTTCCCCCACCACCTCCAGTAGCCGCCGCGCCGGCCGCAACGAAGACACCAGGAGAGGAACGGTGGAGGTGGTAATGGGTAGTATATATAGGGCGCCGAGAGGAACAGCACAGCATTCGTAAGGAACCACCTGAAGATGGTGGCGTGTACGTCTGCTGAAATGTTGTCGAGAAATTACGACGCTACCCGGTCGAATACCCTAGAACTGTTCAAATTGAAAATACGCCGGAAAAACTTCAGATCTAACGTTTCAGTTTCTTGTAACATTCACCGACGAGATTTGCATATTGCGGTATCCTGACAGCCAAGACGTTGCTATTGTAAAGAAGCGTATCAAGACGTTATAAGCAAGATGTCTAGTTACTGTTGTGGATTGGCAAGACAGCCAACCTACTATGACAGGAAGCCGAAAGGCACGCGTTTTAGCTCACGCAGGCTGGCGTGAGGTCTGGAACAGTTAAAGGAATTAAGACTAGTAAAAAAAGTACGTAGCTGCTGGAATACTGAACTTTAATCCATAATTGGTGAATATCGCTCTTGACAGTACATGTTTTACAGCATCAATAGTAACTGGTAATGGCGCCTTGCTAGGTCGTAGCAAATGACGTAGCTGAAGGCTATGCTAACTATCGTCTCGGCAAATGAGAGCGTAATTTGTCAGTGAACCATCGCTAGGAAAGTCGGCTGTACAACTGGGGCGAGTGCTAGGAAGTCTCTCTAGATCTGCCGTGTGGCGGCGCTCGGTCTGCAATCACTGATAGTGGCGACACGCGGGTCCGACGTATACTAACGGACCGCGGCCGATTTAAAGGCTACCACCTAGCAAGTGTGGTGTCTGGCGGTGACACCACATTCCTACCCCGCAAATCGGCGGACGGTTGTGGCATAAGGCTTCCTCCCGCCTTGGGGAGGACCCCATGTTGACGTATGCGACGAGGTGGGGAGTCTAACTACAGGTGAGGCTGTGCCAGCCGCACCCTGTCATTCGGACCGAGGGGAGCTAGGAAACGCCTGAAAACCTGCTTCAGGGTGCACGCCAACATGCGGTGTATGCGACCGTAGAGAGACAGGAGGGGCCGAAAGGGTCGACCTCCATCGGGTCGGGGCACCCGACGGGCGAAGGCTACATATGGTCTGGAGCGGGCAAGAGTTCCATGCCGGAGGACAACTGGTCACGGGAAGCGATCGGCGGCGCGTGGCCCAGGGAGGCGCCCGGCGGTTGGAGCGACGCGTCCACGGCTGGCGTCGCCGGCGGGAGAACAGGCGGCGGCGGCGCGTCGCTATGGGACAAAATGGAAGGCAGCGTCGGTAACACCTGGGGCTGAGGCGAGCCAGTAGATGGGTCCCCAGGGCACTGACCGGACGGCACCGTCGCTGAAAGCAGACTGGGAGCGGCAGATCCCGTGCGACGACAGAGGTGCAGCTGATTGAGATGCCGACGCACATCACCAGAGGCCCCCATACCCAGATACATAGCACGGCCGAGGCAGCGAAGAATGCGCCCTTCGAGCCAACGCCGTGAACCTCGATAGTTGCTGTAGTAGACAACGTCGCCTGGGGCAAAAGCAGGTGTCCGCCGCTGCACAGGAACCTGATGCGGCGGATGTAGCAAAGACTTCAAGGTTCGATGAGGGCGACCGTGAAGCAACTCACCCGGCGAGCGACCATCTCGGGGCTGAGAGCGATACGAGGACAAAAACAGCAATACATCTACATCTACATCTACATTTATACTCCGCAAGCCACCCAACGGTGTGTGGCGGAGGGCACTTTACGTGCCACTGTCATTACCTCCCTTTCCTGTTCCAGTCGCGTATGCTTCGCGGGAAGAACGACTGTCTGAAAGCCTCTGTGCGCGCTTTAATCTCTCTAATTTTACATTCGTGATCTCCTCGGGAGGTATAAGTAGGGGGAAGTAATATATTCGACACCTCATCCAGAAACGCCCCCTCTCGAAACCTGGCGAGCAAGCTACACGGCGATGCGGAGCGCCTCTCTTGCAGAGTCTGCCACTTCAGCTTGTTAAACATCTCCGTAACGCTATCACGGTTACCAAATAACCCTGTGACGAAACGCGCCGCTCTTCTTTGGATCTTCTCTATCTCCTCCGTCAACCCGATCTGGTGCGGATCCCACACTGATGAGCAATACTCAAGTATAGGTCGAACGAGTGTTTTGTAAGCCACCTCCTTTTGTTGATGGACTACATTTTCTCCCAATGAATCTCAACCTGGTACCCGCCTTACCAACAATTAATTTGATATGACCATTCCACTTCAAATCGTTCCGCACGCATACTCCCAGATATTTTACAGAAGTAACTGCTACCAGTGTTTGTTCCGCTATCATATAATCATACAATAAAGGATCCTTCTTTCTATGTATTCTCAATAAATTACATTTGTCTATGTTAAGGGTCAGTTGCCACTTGATGCAACAAGTGCCTATCCGCTGCAGATCTTCCTGCATTTCGCTACAATTTTCTAATGCTGCAACTTCTCTGTATACTACAGCATCATCCGCGAACTTCCGACACTATCTACTAGGTCATTTATATATATTGTGAACAGAAATGGTCCCATAACACTCCCCTGTGGCACGCCAGAGGTTACTTTATCGTCTGTAGACGTCTCTCCGTTGATAACAACATGCTGTGTTCTGTTTGCTAAAAACTCTTCAATCCAGCCACACAGCTGGTCTAATATTCCGTAGGCTCTTACTTTGTTTATCAGGCGACAGTGCGGAACTGTATCGAACGCCTTCCGGAAGTCAAGAAAAATAGCATCTAGCTGGGAGCCTGTATCTAATATTTTCTGGGTCTCATGAACAAATAGAGCGAGTTGGGTCTCACACGATCGCTGTTTCCGGAATCCATGTTGATTCCTACATAGTAGATTCCGAGTTTCCAAAAACGACATGATACTCGAGCAAAAAACATGTTCTAAAATTCTACAACAGATCGACGTCAGAGATATAGGTCTATAGTTTTGCGCATCTGCTCGACGACCCTTCTTGAAGACTGGGACTACCTGTGCTCTTTTCCAATCATTTGGAACCTTCCGTTCCTCTAGAGACTTGCGGTACACGGCTGTTAGAAGGGGGGGCAAGTTCTTTCGCGTACTCTGTGTACAATCGAATTGGTATCCCGTCAGATCCAGTGGACTTTCCTCTGTTGAGTGATTCCAGTTGCTTTTCTATTCCTTGGACACTTATTTCGATGTCAGCCATTTTTTCGTTTGTGCGAGTATTTAGAGAAGGAACTACAGTGCGGTCTTCCTCTGTGAAACAGCTTTGGAAAAAGGTGTTTAGTATTTCAGCTTTACGCTTGTCATCCTCTGTTTCAATGCCATCATCATCCCGGAGTGTCTGGACATGCTGTTTCGAGCCACTTACTGATTTAACGTAAGACCAGAACTCCCTAGGATTTTCTGTCAAGTCGATACCTAGTATGTTACTTTCGAATTCACTAAACGCTTCACGCATAGCCCTCCTTACGCCAACTTTGACATCGTTTAGCTTCTGTTTGCCTGAGAGGTTTTGGCTGCGTTTAAATTTGGACGTCCTCCCGAGAATGCGACTCTTTTAACTTCAACATCTGTGACTTGAAAGTCCTGACCAATCGCTCATCGGCACCGTTTGACTAAGGCGAGAACGGCGCGGACGTCA
The DNA here is from genome assembly GCF_023864275.1 of Schistocerca cancellata. NCBI lineage: Eukaryota > Metazoa > Arthropoda > Insecta > Orthoptera > Acrididae > Schistocerca > Schistocerca cancellata. The sequence continues at coordinate 11,765,679 of NC_064633.1, forward strand.
AATGTTGAATACCACTGGCCTTGCAGAATGACTGAAATTCTGCGGAGATGAATTTTGGGCCATTGTCGGAAACAATAGTCTGTGGAAGACCTTCAATGCAAAAGATAACGGATAACGCTTGGATGGTGGCCGATGACGTCGTGGAAGACATCCGGACAACAAAAGGAAAATTACTGAATGAATCGACCACAACCAACCATCGAGCATTCCAAAATGGACCAGCAAAGTCGATGTGTAATCGTTGCCAAGGGGAAGTGGCTTTTGGCCATGCAAAGAATTTCCGCGGTGGTGCTGATTGGTGGTTGGCACACACCATGCAAGAAGAGCACATATTCGTAATCGCGGCATCGATTCCGAACCAAGTACAGTGCTGACGAGCAAGTTGTTTCGTTCTCACTATACCCGAAAGTCCTTGGTGGAGAAGCTATAAGACAGAGGACTGTAACGAACGTGGGAGCACGACCCTGGACTGATCATTATTAGAACGCAACAGCAAAACACCACGTCGTACAAAAAGTCTCTCCTGGTGAGCAAAAAATCGGCGAACCAACGGATCCCCGATCCGTGACTTTGACAAGGGCCATTGCGTAGCAACAAAACGCAGAACGGTAGCAAGGACAGGGTCGGCAGCTGTGGCTGTAGCTACCCGACGAAAATCAATCGGAAACGATTGGACCACGTCATCGGTTTCCGAATCAATGAACATGCAAGCAAGTTCGGAGGAATCGAATGCTCTATCCTCAGCAACAGGCAAACGGGACACCGCATCGGCGTTTCCTTGCTTAGCAGTGGACCGATACACGATATCGTAGCGGTACTGCGAGAGGAAAATAGACCAGCGAATGAATTTCTGCGCTGCACGTGGAGGTACAGGCTTGGTTGGATGAAAAAGCGATGCCAAAGGTTTGTGGTCGGTGACGATGGTAAAGTGACGACCATACAAGAAATCATGAAACTTTGTAACACCAAATACGAGAGCCAATGCTTCTTTCTCGATCTGTGAATAAGTTCTTTGCGCAGACGAGAGCAATTTGGACGCAAAGGCAATAGGGCGATCGTGCCAACCATCTTTGTGCGCAAGCACAGCACCGATCCCGAAATCCGATGCATCCACCATCAACAAAAGGGGCTTCCGGAGATCGAATGGCGTAAGGCAAGTATTGGAAAGGAACGCCGATTTCAACTGGCGAAAGGTGCGTTCGCATTCCGTCGTCCAGACGAACGGAACACCTTTACGGCGTAAGCGATGAAGCGGAGCTGAAATGGAAGAGGCGTGGCGCACATAGCGATGATAATAATTAATTTTTCCCAGCACACTCAGTACCTGCTTCAAATTCTGCGGGGAAAGCAAGTCTTGTATGGCACGGAGGTGCTCTGGACTGGAATGTATGCCTTGGGCATTGAGTACATGTCCCAGATAGGGTAAATCACGAGCAAGAAACATACATTTGTCCTTCCGGAAGCGAAGACCATTTTGTCGCAAGACCTGAAATAATGTTCTGAGAATGGCTAAATGTTCTTCTTCCGTCTTTCCGGAGACCACACTATCGTCCAGATAGTTTGCTGCAGTAGGGACCGACGCACAAACAGTTTGTAGATATTGCTGAAACAATGCAGGGGCGGATGCACACCCGAATGGCAGTCGTTTCAATCGATACAAACCAAGATGCGTGTTAACCACCAAGACGCGCTGGGATTCTTCGTCCACCGGTGTTTGCAAGTACGCATCTGCTAGGGCCAACTTCGAAAAATATTTACCCGGGCACAGTTTGTCAGAAAGATCTTCCGGGCGGGGTAAAGGAAAAGTTGCAGTCACTAGTTGAGGATTCACTGTTGCCTTGAAGTCCACATAAAGTCTCAATTTTCCGGAAGGTTTTTGCAAAATTACTAAGGGTGATGCCCAGAGAGAAGCCTGCACACGTTCAATTACACCTTGTGATTCCAAATCGTGTAATGTGTTTGCGACCTCATCACGCAATGCGTGGGGAACATTGCGCGCTCAGAAAAATTTCGGTTACGCATTTACTTTCAGTTCCAAATGTGCTGTATAGTTCTTAGCGCAACCAAGGCCCGGTGCAAAAATGTCTGCAAATTCTTCACATAGTTGAGAAACACTGTCCGAAGGCACAGTCTGGTTCACTGATAGGACCTGATTTACTGTAGACAAGTTAAACAACTGAAATAAATCGAAACCAAACAAGTTCACTGCAGCAGAAGAACGAAGGACATAAAATGACACAAGTTTTGTTTGTTCCTTGTATGTTGCAAGAAGGCTGCACTGTCCTAACACAGGGATCGCTTGTCCTGAATAACTACTTAACTTAACATTTGCAGCACGCAATGTAGGTGTGCCCAGCTGTTTGTACGTGTCGTGATTGATTAGTGAAACTGCAGCTCCGGTATCGAGCTGGAACGGTGTCACTTTGCCGTTAATGTCCAAATCTACAAAAAGTTTATTGTCCTGCTGACGACAAGAGCGACTGTCTCGTGCAACGTGAACTGACACTGGTACAGAATCACTTGCGACTTGACGTGATTTCCGGCGATGTCGACGCACACTATTTGTGGGACGAACACTGTCACTGGTAGAGAGAGTGGAACTGGGAGGAGTGGCATGAATTATATGAATTTCCATGGGCGAAGCGTCGAGAGCCTGAGTGTCCTTGGTTCGATTCCGGCGCGAAGCAAAGGGCCTGGAATGGTTTTGAGCTTCTGATCGGAGCTTTTTCTGGCAAACACTTTGAACATGTCCTTTTTTATTACAGAAAAAGCAAATAGCTTGGCGTGACGGGCAATTCTCACGCGAATGTCTAGTAGCACACCGCGGGCATGATTTCACTGCATTTGCTTGCTGGCACAGGACACGTGGCTGAGAGCCAGGCGGCTTTGGCGCGGCCGGGCGCAAGCACCGTTTACTGTTCCGTGCAGCTCGCCCGGCGGGCCGGTTAACCTGACACACGGGTGGCGAAGTTTCAAATGATTCCTGAGCGAAGTCAAGTGTGTCCTGCCGATCCAAAATGTCCATCACTTGTTGAAGGGAGGGATTGACTAGTTTCAAAATCTGTTCCCTTATACGAACATCAGAAATGTTCTGTGCAATTGCATCACGCACCATAGTATCTGAATAAGGGAGTATACATTGACACTCAAAAGCACAATCCCTAGTAAGGCCTTGCAAAGTTGCAACCCACTCTCGATTAGTCTGGCCTGCCGTACGTTTTGTATGAAAGAACATATACCGTTTGGCAACTACATTGACTGATTCTTTGAAATATGCATCTAACGCAGACAAAATTTCGTCGTAGGACAGAGTTGCTACGTCGCGTCGGGGAAATAATTTGACTATCACACGGTACGTGTGGACGCCTACGGAGGAAAGAAGATAAGGCTGCCGCTCATTACCTTGAATTCTGTAGGCGGCGAGATGGAATCCAAATTGGTGTGACCACTCCGTCCAGCTTTCCAGTGCAGCATAAAAAGGACGAAAAGTTGGTGCAACTGCGTATTGTGGCTGCGTGAGCGGTGGAGCGGCGGCGGCCACATCGTTTTGCACTGCACGTTGACCCTTGACGAGCTGTCCAAGGGCATCCAGTAAGGCCTGCGTCTGCTGGTTCTGTAAGCGATAAAATTCGGACTGTACATCTGGAGATTGTAGCGAAGCCATTACACGAGTAAATCAGTGCAGTATAGTTACGAACGCGAATTGGCCGCGTCGCCAACTGTTGTGGATTGGCAAGACAGCCAACCTACTATGACAGGAAGCCGAAAGGCACGCGTTTTAGCTCACGCAGGCTGGCGTGAGGTCTGGAACAGTTAAAGGAATTGAGACTAGTAAAAAAAGTACGTAGCTGCTGGAATACTGAACTTTAATCCATAATTGGTGAACATCGCTCTTGACAGTACATGTTTTACAGCATCAATAGTATCTGGTAATGGTGCCTTGCTAGGTCGTAGCAAATGACGTAGCTGAAGGCTATGCTAACTATCGCCTCGGCAAATGAGAGCGTAATTTGTCAGTGAACCATCGCTAGGAAAGTCGGCTGTACAACTGGGGCGAGTGCTAGGAAGTCTCTCTAGATCTGCCGTGTGGCGGCGCTCGGTCTGCAATCACTGATAGTGGCGACACGCGGGTCCGACGTATACTAACGGACCGCGGCCGATTTAAAGGCTACCACCTAGCAAGTGTGGTGTCTGGCGGTGACACCACAGTTACGATGTGTGATTCAGTTATAGGTTACAGTATTTGGTATGTTGTTCTCCTCTTGGAAACGGCAGACAGTAAAGTTATGCCACTGTGCCCCACAATCAGGCAGGCGCTGTCCTGTTTTCATTTCCAGAATTTCGCCGCCCAGCGATACAATAGGCAATGAATGCAGTTGGTTATCTTCACAACAACAGCTGCGTGCCTATGCGATGGTTATTACAGTCTAAAACAGAAAAAGGGACGGACCACGCAGGAATTATCCCAATGAAAATTCAATCGGTAGATGTGAAATAAGTGTACAGACAAACAAATGATTATAATTTCGAAAAATTTGATGTATGTTCTCGAGAAAGTTTTTGAATTAAGCAAGACTTCGCATTTATTGGTAGAGTTGTTAGATTTCCCCCTGAGAGATACATCTTTTGTCCAATTGGCGCGCTAGATCGTCAAATCTCGAGTTGGTTGCAGGGCCCTGCTCGCAACGTCCCAAACGTTCTGAGCAGGGAAGAGATCTGGCGACATTACTGGCCAGTGTATGGTATGGCAAGCACGAAAAAAGTACTTCTTTGGCGTGGAAGCTCACCGACTAGGACAGAACTGTCTGCAGTGATGAATGCCGCTTCGAAATGAGCCCCGATGACCAGCTGAGACGTGTCTAGAGACGCCCCAGACAGTGGTGGGATGCCGACCTCACTGTTGCCCGCCATACGGCTCGACACGCAGGAGTGACAGTCTGTGGTGCCATTTTCTTTTCATCGCAGGATCCATTCTGTTGTCATCCGCGGCACCCTTCGAGCATAGCGGCATGTAGACGATGGTATTCTACGCCCCATTTGTTGCCCAGCATGGCAAGTCATCCTGACCTTATATCTCAGCAACATAATGTCTCCCTGTACACAGTGACGATTTATACTGCTTGTTTTCTTGCTTGCCGACCCCTACCTTGGCCAACAAGGTCGCCGTATCTCTGCTAACTGGAAGCACTTGTAGCATTATGGGCAGAGCCCTCCAAGCAGCACGGAATTTTGAGAATTTAATGTGACAACTGGAAAAAAATTTGGTACGATCTACATCTACGTGATTACTCTCTATTCACGGTAAAGTGCCTGGCAGAGGGTTCAGTGAACCACCAATCTCTCAGCAGGGCATCCTACAGTGTATTAATCAATGTTAAGCCGAATAAATGCTTTCACAAGGGGTCAGAGATGGTCCAATCTGCTCAATTTGTCAAGCTCTTTCTCTTGAGTAAATCATCCAATTTTTTTAAAATTTTTTTAAAATTATTTGTTGGCCTGTAAATGTACATCACATCTACAGAACTCGATGCCATTCGGATAATTCCTTAGTGGTGCGTCGTTTTTCTTCAGTTTTTGAAAGGTAAACTGTTACCGCTATTTGTGGTGCTGAGTTAACGTAAAATATGCACTTCAGGTGGAATTACTCATTTACCTTTACCACGACGGCGTTTTCAATACTGGCAGAAAGTGAACTACAACTTGTAGTCCCAACCACACACACTGGACTCGCATTCGGGAGGACGACGGTTCAATCCCGCGTCCGGCCATCCTGATTTAGGTTTTCCGTGATTTCTCTAAATCACTCCAGGCCAATGCCGGGATGGTTCCTCTGAAAGGGCACGGCCGACTTCCTTCCCCATCCTTCCCTAATCCGATGAGACCGATGACCACGCTGTCTGGTCTCCTTCCCCAAACCAACCAACCAACCCAACCACACGTCAAGGCACGCAGCCACCAAATTGTGGGGCCAGTTGGCCGGGGTTGGCAGGTAGCCGCACTTCCAGGCGCTCCAGCCGCTGCTTACACTTGCCTTTTTTCCCCGAATAGTAACTTCTAGTCAGCGCGAACTTAGGAATTTATTTGAGAATTAAGAAAAATCAGCAGCGCCAATCTCAAAATATTGTGTAATATCACTTTTGTCGACTCATGTGAAAGATACTAGAAAAGTTTGTTTCCATTAGTGTAGCCCTTGTTTCCAGTTTATACAGGATAAGCAATGCTTACCTTGCATCCACTGAATACACACCACTTGCTGTCATCTCCACATCCTTCTCCGCTTCAACAGCCGCATTCTGATGTTCCCCATCTGGTATGTTCACAATGATGCTGATAGCCTCATAGCTGATTGATTTACTTTCATTATCTGCAAGGCCACTCCGCATTCCTTTCCCTTGTGCCTCGGTGGTAGTTTCATTGACTCTTTCTTCCATCTCACTATACTCTTCCACTTTAATGGCCGCTTTCTTAGGTTGCTTATCACGTGTGTTAGTACTGATAGGGCTTGTTGACTGGTTAGTTGATTTTGGGGGGAGTGGCGAGAGGGGGGAGGAACCAAACAGAGAGGTCATCAGTCCCATCGGATTAGGAAAGGAAGGAGGGAGAAGGAAGTCGGTCATGCCCTTTCGAAGGAACTATGCCGTTATTTGACTCAAGCGATTTAGGGAAGTCATGGGAAACTTAAATCAGGATGAGCGGACGCTGGTTTGAACCGCTGTTCTTCCGAACGTGAGTCCAGTGTGCTAACCACTGCGCCACCTCGCTGGGTTGTTATTAGTGATGCTGGTAGTATCCTCAGTGACAGATGGAATATTGGAAGTTCCATTGCCGGCCGGTGTGGCCGTGCGGTTCTAAGCTGTCAGTTTGGAACCGCGTGACCGCTACGGTCGCAGGTTCGAATCCTGCCTCGGGCATGGATGTGTGTGATGTCCTTAGGTTCGTTAGGTTTAAGTAGTTCTAAGTTCTAGGGGACTGCTGACCTCAGTAGTTAAGTCCCATAGTGCTCAGAGCCATTTGAACCATTTTTTTAAGTTCCATTCGCTCCATTCCGTTCCCTTTCTCTTCGACAATATTTTCTGAATATACTTCATTCACATTTATCCGACTTCCAGGCTGTGGTGTATACATAATAGTGTCTGTCAGCTCTGATAGATCAGTTACGATGTTCGTTAGTGCTGATTGACTTTTTCAGTAGGCAACTGTGCAGAGCGTCTATGGCCATAGTCATCATTCAAGTATTCAGTTGAATTGCGTGTAAAACATGTACGGAATCGGATGTCATACACGACATATGCCTTGTGACCACATACAGTCACATAAGAGGGTGCTTTACAATTCTGCTTCTACTACTCGAATGCCGTCGAGATTACTACACCACAGGATCCCAGACCAAACATCTTCTCTCACGCTGTAAACCGTCTTGTATGAATTAATCAAATGTCTGATGTTTTTGAGCACAATTTCGTAGATCCTCACTACAACTAGAAATAAAGGTGGACCAAACCTGCGGAAAAAAGGATTGAAGATGAACAGCTGAAGAAGGTGGAAAGTGTCAATTACTTGGAAAGTGTGATACTGGAAAATGGAAGAAATCAGAATGACATCAATGAACGTGGCAGACAGGCAGAAGCATTCCTGCGAAGATTTAAGAATACAGACATCCTCCAAAGAAGCAAGGAAGTAATATATAGAAGATATTGAACCTTGAAATTATCTGAAACATATTTAATTAAGAAAAGAGGTGTAAGCAGATCTGAGGCAAGTGGAATGAAGTTCCTCAGAATTAGGATGAGGGTAACAAGGAGAGATAGGATGAGGAATGACTAGGTAAGGGAAATATTTAAAGAGGAACGCTTGCAGGGCAGAATACGAGCATCAAGGCTCAGGTGGCATCGGCACTTAAACAGAATGGAAGACAAGAGGATTCCTAGAAGATACGTGAAATGAAGATGTAAAGGAAATGACCAAGGGGAACATCGCTGAAAGGTGTGAAGGAGTGTACTGAAAAAAGAGACAAATCCTAGACCAGAGTGATCACAAAAGATGATGGGGAAAGAGGACTGAATGGCGAGGCATGTGTTCCAAACGGATCCAGCCTGGGGCTGGAAACTATTTAAGATGACGATGATGATGATGACTTTGAATGATAAACGGAGGATTCTCACAGATCTGAAGTCAAGACCTATGTATGCTGTTAAGACCGTGCTGTCCATTCGGTCATTAGGCGTATGCTTAAATTTTATGCTACCATCAGTGTTCCTGACTACACGCTCACGAACTTAGTCATTTATATGTTTAAGTTTATTAATCTGAATACCCATCGCCTACGTATCAAGCAAATTTACGTCATTAATTCTCCAGTTTCCGAATAGCAACGGAGGTAGCGCTTTCGGTGGAACACCTAAAACTAAATGTCAAGGGTCCTCTCCTCCAGAAAGATGTTTTACGTAACTACAGTTCAGCTGATGCCACCTTTCAGCACAAATGAAACTCCACTGTGAGCAAGGTCTCTGCTGCATACAGTATCAGCGTACTTCGGTACGCCACGGCGGCTAAATAATACTTGAGCTGCAGCACGCGCTGACCACTATTTAACCTTCTGGGCATAAACGTCAACTTTTAAACTGCTTTGAAACTGATTTAATATGATACCCATTCTGACTTAAATTCTGACGTTCTGAGATGTCAATTTTCAGGTACGAGGAACTGAATGACAAAGGCGTCCTGTAGACATTGAAGTATTCTCGTTGATTATGTAAAATTAATTCACAACCAGAGGAATATTCTACGTAAATAACGAGAGGCGATAATTACGTACTGACGCGGTACAGATGTAGCTTATTCCGTTACTGGTCTTATCTTTCACAAGTTACAGACCTAATTCAACTAACAGCAAACTGCAGGAGGATCCGGAAGTTCAAATATGATGAAGGCATCGAATTAATGTAGTTTCTCTGCTGCTTGTTTAGACTCTTCATCTACATGAAAGTAAATGACGAATATTGGATGCTACACAGTCAATAGTTTTCTGTCATTCTTCGGTGTACGTCTTACATCTTCGGATAAAAAATAAATATCTTTGTGAAAGGCGACAGTACGCAGGTGGAAAAATTTTGGCCGTGGTTATTCTAGCACAATTTTTGTCGGTATACGTGCGAAGTAAATGCTGCATCTCATTGTGCAAGCATAACAGTAATAGCAGACGTCACAAATAAGAAATCTGTATAATGAAAAATTTAACGCTGTTCGTTGGTAAACCTATCAGTTGAGAACGGTTTGACCGATCTTGCTAATTTGTTAAAAGTATATACGAAATAGTCCGAGTTAGGTTCTTAGAGAAAGAAAAGTTGGAAAAGTTGCCCGGAAAATTGCAAAATTTGGGAAAACGTGACAGTGCTATTACCTATGGGATTTTTGTATGAACCCAAGAGCATAACACACGGTTAGAATGATATATATGCATAACTATTTTTTGTTTTATCGTCGTACCCCCGTAATAGATGTAAGTCAGTGGAATGACATGAATCGAAAAATAATTGCGAGTCCAGATATGAAGAAAAATCTGGAAAAACCCATTCTGGCCTAAATTTAATTAAAATTAAGTTTGTTTTTACTTTGTGTTGTTTCGCAATTACGGATCTGCCTAAAAATACTGTGAATTTTGTGGTAACAGACAGTAGCAAGAAACTAATCAGTTGTCCATTTTGATTTGAACTGTGAATTTCGGATAGCACACACCGAGCGAGGTGGCGCAGTGGTTAGACACTGGACTCGCATTCGGGAGGACGACGGTTCAATCCCGCGTCCGGCCATCCTGATTTAGGTTTTCCGTGATTTCCCTAAATCACTCCAGGCAAATGCCGGGATGGTTCCTCTGAAAGGGCACGGCCGACTTCCTTCCCCATCCTTCCCTAATTCGATAAGACCGATGACCACGCTGTCTGGTCTCCTTCCCCAAACAACCAACCAACCAATCGGATAGCACTTGGGTCAAAATTGACACAAACAAATTGAACTGACACGATTTAATCTTAGGGCAATGCCTCCAATAAGACGCAGCAATTTAGGTCGCAGAAGTCACTACGCTAGAGACCTAACGAATTTCCGATTGTACCGAGCTGCAGTTCAAGGCAAAGAGCGAAACGAAATTGAACTGAATCGATTATCACAAACATGTTCACCACTTATACAAGGATAAAGAGAAAATGGAAACGAATATGATGTGCATCGAATGAGATATCATCGGTCAACAGAAACCAACTGCAGATGTACAGAGAGTGAGTGGGAAGAGGAGGAGATGGATAGAGAGGGTTAGGGTGAGATTCACTAACAGAAGGGGGGAATAAATACATACCACAGCAACGCCGAGTACTTAGCTAGTATGAAATCATTGGTTGGTTGGTTTTGGGGGAGGGACTAGAGATGGGTCGTTCGAGAACTAGCGGGTCCAAAGGAACGGTTCACCAAGATGAACGGAACGAGAGAGGAACGAATTCTAAGGAACGGTCTTTCATAGTTCACTTCGGTCGCGGCTTTCTACTTATAGTTCCCGCGAACGGGAAACGGTCGGTCACGTTCGTGAACGGCCCGTCGGCCGGTCTCGTTCCAGCCTCGGTCCCGTTCCCGTCTGTCTCGGTCTCGCTCGGCCGGACTCGTCCTTCTTCGCGTGGCAACTCGTCGCAGTTCCACTACTGACAGCTCATAGTTAGTTCAGTTTCTAGTTGTTGTTGTTCGTTTCGTTCGCTTCGCTAGCCTATTCTAGATCTGTTAGAAACCTTTTCTGAACTTTGAACTTCTGGTTCTTTTCGCATTCTATTCAGCGTCCACGAACGGTAATTAAAATGTATTTTATAATTACGTCAACTACATAAAAATTACGTGGTATGTAATACATACATCTTTTCAGGTAACAAAACGGCGTATTAGCTTACTTCACTCTTTCGATAAACAGCAGACGAAATACTTGCAACAAAGCAAGATTTTTTGTTATTACACATGCAAAGGACGTCGGCACGGCACACACGAGTGACCATTTTCCGTCTTTTCAGGTAACAAAACGGCGTATTAGCTTACTTCACTCTTTCGATAAATAGCAGACGAAATACTTGTAACAAGGCAAGATTTTTTGTAATTACACATGCAAAGGACGTCGGCAAGGCACACACGAGTGACCATTTTCCGTCTGTTTTTTATACGAGGAAAAGAGCCTATTCATTGTTATGGAAGGTACACCGACTTACAACCGAATGAAGCCAGCGCTTCGTAATCGAGTGTATGGTGTCACATTTTGAAAAGAGGATATGATAACTCCTAGAATACTATTTCTGTGGCACAGGGCGTCGCACGAAAAATCGGCCCCAAGTACTAGCTAGACTGCTCATTGTCACTTACCAGTCGTCAACAATTGTTTCGAAATTATTTGCATTAGCGTATTTCTTATCTCATCACTTCCCCAGCGGAGGTTCGAGTCCTCCCTCGGGCATGGGTGTGTGTTTGTCCTTAGGATATTTTAGGTTAAGTAGTGTGAAAGCTTAGGGAATGATGACCGTAGCAGTTAAGTCCCAGAAGATTTCACATACATTTGAACATCTTCACTGCCTAATTATTACATGTTTATCTATTCTGCTCGTAGCGGTCAACAAATTATGCGTAATTGGCGAGCAGCCTGTACTCGGGGCCGGTTTTTCGCGCGCCACCTCATATTATTTCACTGCGATCACCCACATAACGCTACAGTTGGCTAAACGAGATGTTTTGCAGAATCACGAAAATTACAAGTGTGTGAGAATTCTGGTATGAATAAAAACTCTGTACTCCAGGGTGGAGGCTAGTCCCCCTCTTGGCGCCTTCCATCTTCAGTGACCTATGCTACTAATTTTCAGCTTTTCATAAGAACCATATACCAAGTACAATGAACGGTGAACGAGTAAATATAAAGGCTTCCCAAAAAAGATCGATCACCAGTGAACTAGTTCCCAAGGATGAACGCCTTAGTCCCTCTCTAGAAGGGACCAAACAGCGGGGGCGTTGGTCCCATCGTATTAAGGAAGGATGAGGACGGAAATCGCTAGTGCTCTTTCAAAAGAACTATCCCATGATTTGACTGAACCAGCTAATGGAAATCACGGAAAACCTAAATCAGGATGGCCCAACACGGCTTTGAACCGTCGTCCTCCCGAATGCGAGTCCAGTGTGGTAGCCACTGCGCAAGTGGACATATGTAACGAAAGTGAATTATTGGCTGAATTGAACCTTTAATTTACTAGACTTTTACTAGTAAGGAGTCATCAACATTGGCCGTAACAAGTGTCAAGTGAAACATATACCCAGATTGACACGTAACATCAGAGGAAATAAACATCTTTTTGCAGGGGCAAAGTGCTTAGAAATTTTGCCCTTTGGACTACAGTATCTTCGTGTACACTGCAGCTTGGTTTCATGGAACACACATCGAAAGTTGGAAATAAACATCCTGTCGATGGCGAGGTCGTTAGGGACAGATGAGGATAGGGAAAGGTATCCCCAGTTTTTTTTTATTTGTAAGATATCATGGTCTCCTGACCTTCGTTGCTTACATACTCCGCCCTCACAATCATATTCCGCACATAAAGACGCTTCATTCGAAACCCAAAGTCGATAAGATAAAGTGTATGTTGTATGAATTCATGTAAACGATGTGCAAATAATTAGTAAATCGCAAATGCGCTCTGAGGTTGAAATACTCGAGGCTGGCGTACACATACACACATTCAAGACACGACAGTCGCAGGGGCTTTTAGTTCAGGAGACGAAAATTGCACGCCAGGGGGTCGGTCCCTTCAGAGGACAACGCAGCCTATCTATATCGGCCGGTGACCGCCCATACAGCAGACAGCGTTTGTCCAAGTGAAAGGAAGAACAACCCCATGGCTCTGGCTCTGAGCACTATGGGACTGCTGAGGTCATCAGTTCTCTAGAAGAACTGAAACCTAACTAACCTAAGGACTTCACATACATCCATGCTCGAGGCAGGATTCGAACCTGCGACCATAGCAGTCACGTGGTACTGGACTGAAGTGCCTAGAACCGCTCGGCCACCGCGGCCAGCGAACGACCCCGTGTTCGACTTCCGCTACATTGCGAATTCCGCTACATTGTCTGGGAGCACCCAGCCTGCACATTCATTACAACATAGCACGCAAATGGTTCAAATGGCTCTGAGCACTATGGGACTCAACTTCTGAGGTCATCAGTCCCCTAGAACTTAGAACTACTTAAACCTAACTAATCTAAGGACTTCACATACATCCATGCCGAAAACAGGTTTCGACTCTGCGACCATAGCAGTCACGTGGTTCCAGACTGAAGCGCAGTCACGTGGTTCCAGACTGAAGCGCCTAGAACCGTGTGGCCACTCCGGCCGGCATAGCATGCAGTTTCAGAGATTTTCACAGGGAGGCAGCAAATGCCAAATGCCGATGTTACAGATTTCCGGATTGTTCACCTTAAACGAATCGTTTTAGAAGAGCAATGCTGACTGGCAGACGATATTTCTGATGCCTTGAGCTGAAGGAGTAATGGAAGAGACCGAAAGATATACCCCTTCACGTCTGGCATGGAGAGAGGCCGTTCCGTTGTCGCTCTTGGAGCGAGAACACGTAACAAGAGCGTGCGCGCTTGTACGTGTACTCAAAGAGCGAGGAATAAGTCTCTCCTCAGTACTTCACTGGGAGAGCACCTCTGTCGAGAGCGAATCGGAGTGCGACTCTGTATTGAGCCCTTGCGATTAAGCGTTGTTCACTGTGTTGGCCGCCACACTTATTATGCGGTGTGAACGGAGCAGAGTTATAGTTAAACGCCTGCAAGCGAATTTTTGAGTGGCATCGCGGTGGACTGGTTATCTGACTGGTGTACCACGCCAGTAGTTAGACCAGGGGCGAATAGGAGTCCTTGACTTCATCAAGGCGTAGGGAGAGTTTGATTGGCAAAGGTCAATCCAGATAGGACGAGAGTTATCTTATTTGTCAGCAGTGAGCAGCGCAGACATCGGTCATCGCAGCTTACGGTATTCTGCGCTACAGCTCTTGCGAGCTCCATATTTCCTCCACAACAGTACACTTCACTGGATTTCACACACGACAGCCTCGAGCATACCTAGTAACACTCTAATGGATAATTACTGAAGTTGAGTAGGTGCGGCTCTCAGCCGTTCTGCCAAGTCAATAACAATCTTAAACTTTGTATAGAAATTTCATTAGCGAATCCAGCCTTGAGAGGTAACTTCACATTCCGAAAAGAACCCGAAAATAACTTGTTCAGTTCTTAACTAAAAGTTCCACTGTGATTTCTCAGAATTTTTGCGAAATAAATAATAATTTTCGGTAGTTTTCTTACACTAACTAGCACTAGTCCAATACCCAAGTATCCTACTAGTAATGTAAGAAATTTTGTGAATTTTTGTGTCATTTCCTTACAGCAGACGACTCCAGAAGATATTTATTACTGAAATTTTTTCAGTCATTTCTCTTTAGAACGTTACGAGCGTCTGTCTGACTTCTGTAGTATTGTGGGGGTGGAAATTGCATCTTGCAGGAGCCACAGGGTAAAGGGTACATCTCAGATTAATCCGTTGCGTAGAATGACAGAATAGCACCCACACGCTCACATATTTTTCATGGAAAGATCCAATATGGTAAAGAGCTAAACGATTTAAGAAACCATGAAAAGTGTAAATCTGGTGAGCATAAGGGGATTTGTATTCAGTTTCCTAAACTACCTTTCTCGGTACATGAATCACATTACTGAAGTGCTATAACTGATGGACAGAAGAAGACTTTCGAAGTTAGCAGAGCTCATCAGCCGGATTGGAGTTACGGAAGTGTGTTGCATGTGCGGTAAAGATTTCTTCTTTTGAATAGAGCCTGAAACGATGGAGCAATACGCGACTGGCGCAAATCGGTTTAGCTATGGAAACTTTGCGGCTGGCAGAGCGAATTTCAAATCCACAAACATGAAACGAAATCCCGCAGCGTAAAGAGCTTGAGGTACAATGGCCATATAATGCGGTTATTGCCGCAGAGATCGCCGTGGCTTTCCGCGTACAGCGTACAAAGAACTCCGCACAAACTCTGTAACCGACCAGTGGCAGCGCTTCGCGGCCGCAGTGTATCGCCGCGTGCGGCTCTAGTGGTAAGCTGTGGATGCAACAGACAGCACTGGCCCGGGACGCGGTCGCCCGTAAAGAGATTAAGAGCTCCACTGACAAAAGCTGCTATTTTACCTTCAACAGCAGCGGGGCTGCAGATACAGGTGTATAACGTCTTGCTTTGTTCACTAACTGCTATACGGTAGGCCCACATCTCGTGGTCGTGCGGTAGCGTTCTCGCTTCCCACGCACGGGTTCCCGGGTTCGGTTCCCGGCGGGGTCAGAGATTTTCTCTGCCTCGTGTTGGCTGGGTGTTGTGTGATGTCCTTACGTTAGTTAGGTTTAAGTAGTTCTAGGGGACTGATGACCATAGATGTTAAGTCCCATAGTGCTCAAAGCCATTTTGCTATACGGTAGACACTTGTGCATATCAACCACACTAAAAGCTTCGTCTGTTTAATTCCACTTGTTTCTTCACGAACTACGAGTAAACCCCACACCGATAATGCAAATTATTGAACTTAGATATATAAAACAGTTAGCGTCTCATTACTTTACAAATGACTTAATCTGTTAACTATAGGGTGATTCAGGTGCCCCTACCGATGTCGTTTCATGCAACCCGCAGTGATTATCTGGCTTTCAGATACTACGCGCATGATTTTCATATTCTCCTGCTCGATATGCGTTCACTATCAACCCTACAGAAAAATGAACAGGACGTTTTTGTCGGAAATTTAAAGTAGAAAAATTTGGTACTGCGGTACTTCTTCGCTGGAGCCTACGGTTTTCGAATTGATCAAGAAACGCGTACGAAACTTACCATCAAACATATCTCCATCCCCATACTCATCCCTCACCATTCTGGGGTTCTAGGGTGTTGTTCCTGGCATTCCATTCTACCACTGAAAAAAAAAAAATCTGACCACGCGAACTATTCTCTATATTCGACCTTCTTTCTACTGTAAAGATTGGGGTGGTTGGGGTCAAATACAGGGAACGAAAGGCTGTTTGCACAGAAACTAGAAGGAAGTTATAAGAGTCGAGGGGCGTGAAAGGGAAGTAGTGGTTGGGAAGGGAGTAAGACAGGGTTGTAGCCGATCTCCGACGTTATTCAGTCTCTATATTGAACAAGCAGTGAAGGAAACAGAAGAAAAATTTGGAGTAGGAATTAAAATCCATGGAGAAGACATAACAACTTTGAGATTTTCCGATGACATTGTTATTCTGTCAGAGACAGCAAAGGACCTGGAAGAGCAGTTGAACGGAATGGACAGTGTCTTGAAAGGAGGATATAAGATGAACATCAACGAAAGAGAAATGAGGATAATGGAATGTAGTCGAATTAAGTCAGGTGTTGCTGACGGAATTAGATTAGGAAATGAGTCACTTAAAGTAGTAAATGAGTTTTGCTACTTGGGGAGCAAAATAACTGATGATGGTCGAACTAGAGGGGGGTATAAAATGTAGACTGGCAATGACAAGGAAAGCGTTTCTGAAGAAGAGAAATTTGTTAACATCGAGTATAAATTTAAATGTCAGGAAGTCGTTTCTGAAAGTATTTGTGTGGAGTGTAGCCATGTATGGAAGTGAAAATGGATGATAAATAGTTTAGACCAAAAGAGAATAGAAGCTTTCGAAATGTGGTGCTACAGAAGAATGCTGAGGATTAGATGGGTGGACCACATAACTAATGAGGAGGTATTGAATAGAATTGGGGAGAAGAGAAATTTGTGGCACAACTTAACTAGAAGAAGAGATCGGTTGGTAGGACATGTTCTGAGGCATCAAGGGACCACCAATTTAGCACTGGAGGGCAGCGTGGAGGGTAAAAATCGTAGAGGGAGACCAAGAGATAAATACAGTGAGCAGATTCAGAAGGATGTTTGTTACAGTAGGTACTGGGAGATGAAGAAGCTTGCACAGGATAGAGTAGCATGCAGAGCTGCATCAAAGATCTCTGGACTGAAGACCACAGCATCAACTGCGTGATTGGAGTATTACGCCACCAGGACACTCGATTATTTCCTTATCGTTATTAATTTACATGTGCCCGTGAGGATAATAAAAGAAAATCATGTTACGTAAAGGTTATGCTAGAAATAATGACGTCGACAGTTCGATCCAAACTTAACCTTTACACGCACAGTTCTTAGTCAGAATGCCTGACCAATACAACAATGTAATTTTTTGTTTTATCCCCGTAAAACTAACAAAAGTTTTAGGTAAAATTTACACAAACTTGAGTTTTACAAGCTGTAAGCAGTCGACTAAGACGGTGACCTAATAATGCCAGTCAATGAAGAACAAGGAAGGTCGAATGTGGGAAATCATTTGTGCAGTTGCCAAACATTTGTGCAGTGGTAAGAGGAGGTGCCTTGAACAACATACTAGGAATCCTGATCGATGGAAGCTGAGTATGGGAGTGGGGGTGCTTTTGAAGGTTACATTTGTATATTTTTCTCGAATAACTCGAAAACTATGGTCTCTATCGGAAACGTATCCCAGTACGAAATTTAACATTATATTTCCTACGGAAAAGGTCCTGCTCATTTTCCTGTAGGATCAACAGTTTGTCTGTAGCGAGAGAGAGAACATGAAAATCTCGCACGTGGGTTTTAAAAAAACAGATAGACTATGAGATTGTAATTAGGACAAAACGATATCGGTAAGGGCAGCTGAATCGCCCAGTAAAAGGGGCATTCAAAACAAAAGAAGACGTAAGGTGAAAAAAGTAAGTAAACTGTTTATTGTTTCAAAAGTAATCGGCGTAACTTTTAATATACAGGGTGTATCAAAAAGAATCATCCAATTTAAAAATAAATGATAGCTGTTATATTATTTGAGATACATGAGTGAACAAAGTACTGTTGGAAAGAGCAAACTCGCGAGTTTTCATGGTTCCCGTTAGGTAGCAGTAGTGTGCACCCACTTCAGTTCTAGCAAAAATGGTGTCGGGACTACAGAAACGCGTTTTGTGTTCTACGTTTTGCGCAGTGCGGGTCAGTAATAACTGTTCAGCGTGACTTTCATACTAGGCATGGCGTGGATCTTCCTACAGCACACAGCATTAGACGACGGCATGAACAATTCCGAGAAACAGGTTGTTTGTGTAAAGGCAAATCGCCGAGCTGTCCCCAGGTGTCTGACGCAGACGTCTAAAACGCATCTTCCATAGTTTCAAAAGGAATCCGCAGAAACTCTTTCGCCGTGCAGCTTCACAGCTCAACATGCCCCTGACGTCTGCTTCGCTCATTTACCAACAGGAAAGGGCACCGCCACACTGGCATCTGAAAGTGGGGGAATTTTTAAATCAAAGGATTACTGAACGATAGATCGGTCGCACTGGACCAAATGATTCAGTCTTGCATTACTGGCCTCCAAGGTCCCCGGACCTTACTGTGTGTGATCATTTCTTGTGGGGTTCCATAAAAGACTCTGTTTACGTGCCTCCGTTACCAACAACAATGAATGAAGTGAGACATCGCATAACAGCAGCTGTGGAAGCTGTAACTCAAGACATGCTCGCTGCAATGTGGGAATAATTTGAATGCGGAATTGACACATGCCGTGAATCTGAAGGTGGCACATTGAACACCTATGAAATGGTATGAAAAAAAGCTTCTTGAGTTTCTCGTTCATCAAAAAACTAAATTCACTGTGTGTGTTTATTAGTTTCAGAAATATAGACGTGCCAAATCGGATGATACTTTTTGATACACGCTGTTTTAACTGATTGTGAGCAAGACGGCCAGCGTCTTTGTGGAAAAAGGTTTGCGATCGCCTACGGAAACAGGATTCTGCCCAAGCGAGCACCCCTTCGTCCGAAGCGAGTCGACGGTCACGAATGTCTGTCTTCAGGGCTACAAATATATGGAAATCGCATGCGGAGAAACTGGGACTGTGTAAAGGAAGTATAAAGGCTTCTCAGCGAAACTCGTGCAGCGTAGTTGAAAAAACAGGCATGTCAGCTCCGGAAAAGTCGTGAATAATTTCATCTGTGACTGCCGACTCCTCATTGACTTTCTAGAACACGGCGTCACAAGTGATCCACAGCAGTACGGACACTTTGCAAGAATTTAAGCGCGCTATGGAACGGCCACTAATGTTCACAGACGGTGTCATTCAATTGCAGTATAATGATCGCCCAAATGTTGCCAATGTTGTTGTGACTGCCCAAAACTGTCTTACACGTTCCCTATACACTGTCTTACACGTTTCCTATACATTCTCCATATCCCCCCATGCGATGTCCATATATTTGGAGCTTTGAAGAAATAAGTTGGAGGCCGTCGATTTTCCTCGGAATAGCAGTTGCACGTCTGCGTACAGTCGTGGTTCCATAGGCAAGCGCAAACAGTTTTACAAGAAGGCAGTGACTGTCTTCTCTCACAGGGGGATGAATTATGGCGACCACCTTTGAAATCATAAACAGCTTACTTATTTTTTCCTTCCGTCTCCTTTTCATTTGACATTGAGCATGTAAAATCTTCATGGCTAAGACACAAAACACTAATTACATTCGGTTTTCTAGTTTTCCGTTATTCATCTACAGAATAACGATAAACTAACATTTAACATGCAATAAACTGGGTTTGACAGCTTTCCTTTCGTATACTGACTGAATATTAGCTAGGACTGACTGACAGAATATTTTATTAATTGTGACTGCGGGCCATTTCAAGAAAGTTAGACTAATCAGTGTGTGGATCAAAGTGTGCAATATTTAAAAGTAGGAAATAGTAAAAGCGACTATTCGGCATTTAAACATATAGTTAAACAGCCATATGTATATTTTATCTAGGTACCTCCATTTCTCATGCCAGTAACTGTAAGACAGACGCGGAGTGATGACGAATGTAATGGGGGAGGGCGGTTCAAGGAAGGCAGAGGTGGAGGTCGCAAAAGAGTGAACACGTGCAAGAGAAACACGGAGACTAACTGAACCACGAAGGGGGGGGGGGGGGGGGGGTTCGGTGCTGAGGACAAAGAGAGAGGTGGAGAGAGAACATAAATCAGAGAATTGTTTAACTGACCTCGACAGAGGTAGAACAATAAAAGCACATTAAGACCACAGACAACGAGACTCGACTAGTTTTAACTGGATCCCGGAGGTCGGGTGGTTGCCTGCATCTGTAACTGTGTTTACTCTCCCGGTGGAGGCAGAAAGGGAGAAACGGGTAGCATTAGAGGCTCGTGACCGGGGAGCCAACCGCCCAATCAGCGGCGGCAAATTAGTTCCACCCTAGGGCGAAGCCTTTCATTACGTCAGCAGTCCTGTTCAGCTACCGCTGAAGACTAGACTGTGCTCCGGCGCGGAAGCCCACGTCCGCCAGATATTCGAGAGCATTCCGTGTTTCCGCTATATTACACCAAAGCTGCAACAGAAGCAGTGCTAATTATTGTATCAGAAGCAATGTTGCGCAGTTAAACAAATCGATATGGATCAAAATGTCGGCTCCTTTAGATATGAAGAAGTGATGGCTGAAACAGATTCCAACTCGGACAAGAAATATTTGAAAATGTAAATCATAAACACGCTGCGATACAGTGACCTGACGGATGTTATAACGTTAATCTCACCATGAATTCTGCTGAAAAGTGTCAATTTAGAGAAGAGCTCTAGAAAAAGTACAAATCGCACGACCAGTACCGTTTGTTACTAAGAATTACTTTACAGCTGTTAATGTTTTATTCATGGTTTCCAGCGGAGTAAAATTTGTGACCTCATTAATCATGACACACTGACAGATTTACTCTTTGTTTAACCTAACTTTTCTTGTATTTTCCCATCTAATATATTTCTTAAATTATCTATAGAATTAAATGGTTAAAGTCGCCCAGTCACAGTGGCAGAATGCCTGTCTAACAACTACCAGCAACATCAAAACTTGGTTTCAGTGTGTCATATAATAACTGAACAAATTTTAATACTTCAAATGTTATTATAATATACTCGTTAAGACTTAGTGTCCTACGTTAAGTGTTTAACGATGTAAGACAAGTACCGATGACAATGATTGCGTGTATGTCATGAGCCACACAGTGTACACAGTTACCCAGATTGTATTCACACAGTATTTGAGATGAGAACACTTAACGGCTTCCATGAATAATTATACATTATTTCAAACTTCTCGAAACTTTTTGCCATTGGAACCCTTACAAAGAAATGAAAGGCGAATTTGTTTGTACATTAGTGCTGTTCATGCAGTAAAACTTCAGTTTTAGTTTATTACTTTTTGGTTACTTACACGATTTACAACATTCGTCAGAGACAGTATGCATCATGAGGCTGAATGTTCTGGCAAAATTACGTCATTCTGCGACACAGGTCATGAGATATGATATCAGTAGTGGGTAAAAGTGAAGAAGAGAAGAACAGGACATAATTTATTCAAAATGGCGGAACCTCCCTCCAAGCCTGCCCCTACACCCTGGTGTAGATGTGGCAATGAGTGCACCTTACATATCAAACTCATATCAAATTAATGTGATAATTAATTAAGATTATCAATTAATTACTCCTTTCTCACTGCAAAATCCCCAGCCCATAAGGGGTCACTCCTCTCCCCCCTCGCTCTTTGGGGAAGCCCAGACCTCACGTCTGGCAGATCAAACCTGTATGCCAGATCAGGAATCGAACCTGGGACCACTGCATTTGAATTTTGAGAAGTAGAAGAAGAGGTTATGGTGCAATTCTGATGTTGATGTTGTTGTTGTGGTCTTCAGTCCTAAGACTGGTTTGATGCAGCTCTCCATGCTACTCTATCCTGTGCCAGCTTCTTCATATCCCAGTACCTACTGCAAGCCACATCCTTCTGAATCAGCTTACTGTGTTCGTCTCTTTGTCTCCCTCTACGATTTTTACCTTCCACCCTGCCCTCCAATACTAAACTGGTGAGCCACTGATGCCTCAGAAAATGTCCTACTAACCGCTCCCTTCTTCCCAATTCCGTTCAATACCTCCTCATTACCCATCTAATCTTCAACATTCTTCTGTAGCACCACATTTCGTAAGCTTCTATTCTCTTCTTGTCCAAACTGTTTATCGTGCATGTTTCACTTCCATATATGGCAAGGCAAGCGTTTCTGAAGAAGAGAAATTTGTTAACATCGAGTATAGATTTAAGTGTCAGGAAGTCATTTCTGAAAGTATTTGTATGGAGTGTAGCCATGTATGGAAGTGAAACATGGACGGTAAATAGTTTGGACAAGAAGAGAATAGAAGCTTTCGAAATGTGGTGCTACAGAAGAATGCTGAAGATTAGATGGGTAGATCACATAACTAATGAGGAAGTATTGAATAGGATTGGGGAGAAGAGAAGTTTGTGGCGCAACTTGACCAGAGGAAGGGATCGGTTGGTAGGACATGTTCTGAGGCATCAAGGGATCACCAATTTCGTATTGGAGGGCAGCGTGGAGGGTAAAAATCGTAGGGGGAGACCAAGAGATGAATACACTAAGCAGATTCTGAAGGATGTAGGTTGCAGTAGGTACTGGGAGATGAAGAAGCTTGCACAGGATAGAGAATCATGGAGAGCTGCATCAAACCAGTCTCAGGACTGAAGACCACAACAACAACAACATATGGCTACACTCCACACAAGTACTTTCAGAAACGACTTCCTAACACTTAAATCTGTACTCGATGTTAACAAATTTCTATTCTTCAGATACGCTTTCCTTGCCATTTCCAGTCTATATTTTATATCCTCTCTACTTCGACCATCATCAGTTATTTCGCTCCCCAAATTGCAAAACTCGTTTACTACTTTAAGTGTCTAATTTACTCAGCATCACTCGACTTACTTTTAATATGAACATCAACAAAAGCAAATCTGATATCAAATGAATTAAGTAACTAATTAAATGGATCATGTAACCACCCCTATCCATTCTCTTCCCAGTGGGAAAAATGGCGAGAAATTCAAATTTTCGTAGTAATTTTAAATTATCGCTGTAAATTCAAATGATACTTATATTGCATTGCCGAGGACATAATAATAATAATAATAATAATAATAATAATAATATATTGTGTTCCTGTGTAACGACAAGCTCCGGCAAGGTTATCAAGAACAGAAGAGAACAGAGGACTGCGAGACGACGTCAGCCAATAGTACTCTGACGTAACCTACTCTAGGACGACACTAAGACGGGAGCGGCCTCTGTGCAAAGAGAACATCGCGCCGCGCCGCCTAGCCGCGGGGAAGTGAAGAAGAGCCGTCATACACACGCTACAGCAGTGCCTCATGAACTGTATTGCTTTGCTTGCGTTGAAATTGTATATAATGTAGGACACTCATTATTTGCATGTTCCCATTTGCTTGCAACACATCTTTGTGAATACGCAAAGTTAAGTATTGTCAATTTAACTTACTGTAATAAATTCCATTACTATCATTTTCTTGAATTGTTGTCTAGCGATCCACGAAAACAGCTTCCTAGGCACCCTATATTAGACGAGTAGGCAGATAGAAAATATTCTTATAAAAATTCAATTTTCATACCGCTGGTGTGAAAGGATGTAGGATACTCTATTTCAACATCTTTCGAATACTGGAGCAGTCTAACTATTACGTCCCTATACAAGACAGCCGACAAAGAATGATGGAGCAGTCTAACTCCTCTTCTCTTATCCATGGGAAATTAGAAAATTAATGGGGAAAATGATATTTGTTTCCTGTGGCTGTGAAGCGTGGGAGTTAGTAAGGGAGGTGTAGATGCTATTGATGAAGTGCTAGAAAGTAGCTTTAGCCAGTCTTGTCAATAACTGCTGGCTTTTGAGTCTAGCACTATTAGTGTAGCATTAAAGTCCAACCAATAGCCCTATCTCGGAAGGACGTATAATAATAGGGCAGCAACCTACCACTGCCGATGATTTACAAGCGAATAGCTGCGGGTAGGTACATAAGAATGGGTAATAGTGATAAGATAGTGACCCGCTGTTTTAGTACTGCTGTGTTTTTTCCTTCATTGTAATTTCGTCCACCTGCCCCAAGTGGTCAGGGGCGGACTGGCTGTGGCACTTGATGACACTCGTCAGCTGAGCGAAACACACAAATGTAAAACAGAGATATTATGAAAATTTTAAGGAGATATAATATGAATGAGGTACATACAACAAGGAGAACATAAATGGGAGACATTGTCACAAGTTAAAGCCACAGAAAACATAAGCAAAAACCACATTGAATGAAGACATTGTAGGAACAATGGTGGCATTTACAACATAATAAAAATGTGAGGCGTAGCATTTACTCACATGGCACAAAAACATTTTGAAATACTGTACTCGTAGCAGAACATAAGCACTTGACAAGTTAAAACAGGAAGAACACGCCAAAGGAGGGGAGGCGAGGGGAAGGGAAAACAGAAGGGAGATGAGGAGGGTGGAGAGTTGAAGGAGGGGGAGGCAGGAAGGGCAGCAGGATCTGGGAGCACACCAAGGGAGAGGGGGGTGGGAGAGGAAGCAATCTGGTTAGAAGGGGAAGAAACAAGAGAAGAACAGGGGGTTGGAGAGGGTAGGAGGTAGGATGAAGCAAAGGGAAGGGAAGGAGAGGGACCCCTAAGGAGGGAGGGGAGAGAAGGATTGGGGTCAGATTTGTAAGGATTGATAGATGTTGGAACGAAGCTCATCATTCGGGATGGGAAGATGGTGAAGTGCCTTTGAGCTACAATATGGAGGTTGTGGAGGTGCACAGTGTATGGGATGCAGTGGTATAGGTGCTGCAATGTAAGAGGGTTTTGGAGCAGAGGAGACACCAGGGATTGAGAGGGATCGAATTTGCGGATGGTATAGGTGATGCAGATGTGTTCAGGTAAGTAAGGAGATGGTTGATGGTGATCAGGTCATAGGGGATCCTCATGGAGGACAGAAGATGGACACAGAGGGTGAGGTAGACAGCATAGCGTTGAAGGATCTAGAGGGATTTATAGAACTAAGGAGGAGCAGAGATCTATGTGACTGTGGCATAACAGATGACTGGACAGATCAAGGATTTGTAGGTATGCATGATGGTGGTAGGATGGAAACCCGAAGTCCGGCTGGACAGGTGTTTCAGAAGACAGAGCTTTGTATTGGATGCTAAGGAGATGGGGAGTCCAGGTAAGAGGCAGACATCTGTGAGGCTAAGGTATTTAAGGTGGGAGTAAGATTGATAGGAGTAACATAAATGTTAAGGAAGAAATCAAGGAGCTGGGTGGTGTGGCTTATGATTGGTGCCTGGGTTTTGGAAGTGTTTATCTTAAGGGGAGCCGGAGGTGCCTATGCTGCCCATGTTAAAATCTCTAAGTTTGAGGAACATTTAATAATAAACTACCAAATAGAAAAATTTGAATTTTTTTTACATATAGAGTGGTTTAGTATTGCAGTTATGACAGAGGGATTTTGGAGTATCTTTTCTAGTTTCCTTCCAAATATTTTATTTATTAATAACCCAATTTTTTTTACAAATAATTGCTTTATAATTAAACTGAAATGAAACTACTGAACATATTGCCAAATGGCTGTGTTACAATGTAAGTTTGACCACTAGGAGTGCTGTATAAAAATTTCATCTCTCTAGCTTGAGTGGATTTTGAGAAAATATTCCTTATATTCGAAAAATTCTAATTTACGGGAAATGGCTATCAAAGTTTCTCAATACATTGCTGCAGTATAGGATGGATTATCAGGGTCTTCTTCTTCATCCTCCAAAAGCTTTCTCTTCTGTCTTCTTTTCTGGCCTGTTGTTCCATCATACTTCATATGCCTTTCTCTTCTTTCTGCTCCTCTTATCCTTTCTCTGTCAATATTTCTTAGTGCTCGTACAGTGTTCACCCCAGCTGTAAATCCTAATGCCTTCAGAACTTTACACTTCACACTGTTCCCTTGGTTGTAGGATGCTATTGCATCGTAAATGCCAAAGTGCAGTGTTCTTATGCTTACAAACACCCTTTTAGGAATCACTTTCCAAATCAAATTGTTTACGCTCTCATTAGGATGCTGCGTCTTTCTGTGTAGACGTTTGTGTAACAATTCTGGCTGTGCTAAGTCATGATAAATTGGTTTTATTGCATTTATCACAGCTGCTGGCAAACCATGTTTGTGATCATAGTCCTTTTTTGCATTATATTTGCACCAGGAATCTTTTGGGCACAGGCTGTGTTGAGGGTATTCATTGGAAGAGGCAGTATGAAGGAACAATGCCCACACTGCTTTTCGCATATCACTAACATTACTAGTATTTTGCCTTATATCATACCCACAGTATCTCTGTAGACGTTCAATCACCTCATCAGTAAGCCTGCCTCTCCCTCCCATTGTCTTTCCATCACTGAGCTTACTTGAACACATAGTTTGTTTGAGACTTCGAAGCCGTGCACCCATACGCTTTTGCACATGCCCAATGCATTCCAACTTTTCAACTACAAATTCATTTCCATATGGTTTCAGTTCCTCTATAGTCTTGAAATCTTCGGAGTCACCATCCCCAAGTTAGTATTTGTACCTAACATTGTATCTGGTAACCGAACATTCAAAAATTTGTTTCAGTCCATCCACTTCCATTGCTCCACTTGATCCACTAAAATTTGCCACACAGGTTCCACTGTGCACTCCTTTGATTTTATTTTTGCACCTACAATGTTTTGATAATATTGCAACATCTATCAGTTTTGCACTATCACCACAAGTAGCAGTTACAACCCCATTCAGGGATTTATGACCCTTCTTTTGCCAGGAACCGTCTAATGCCAAATCCCCAAAGGACACCCGAATGCCATACACGATCATAGAAGCTCTGAAGTTCTAGGGAAACAAAATTGGCAGAGCGATGGGGATTAAATTGGAGGGAGAGGAGATGGGTGAGTTTAAGGAGCTGGTCATTGGCAGAGAAGGAGAGTCAGAAGCCACTCTAGGTAACCGGAGGAGGTGGTGTTGATCTAGTGGTGATGGATACAGCAGGAGAGGATGGATTCGAAAACCTTGCTGAGCACTGAGGTGAGGCACATTGGATGAAAGGAGGTATCAGAAGGAGGTTTCTCTGCAGGATGTGGGACGTCTTCGACTGATCGGGGTAAAAGCCGCAGGAGAGGATAGTGTTGTACAGAGTGGCAAAGGCGGAGAGAATGGAGGAAGGACATTCCTTTAGGTAGTGGTAGGTGATGCATTTGTGACCAGTGGTGATGTTGCATTTGGTGCAGAGGATGAGTTGAATGTCATATGCTGTAATGGGAGTGTTTAATTCAGTCTGAAGAATATGGTCTAACTACTGGAATCTAGGAGTAAGTGGCAGGACGGTGGTATCGGTACATTCATGGACAGTGGGGAAGATGGAGTAGTGAATGTGAGGATCGTTGGGGATAGAGAAGACGTCAAAGAGATAGAATACAAAATGATTGGCCCTTCTGAGGTTACGATGGAAGCGACGACTTCTATGGAGGAGTAGCAATGCTGGCAGGATTGCTGCCAGTAAAGCGATGGAAGGTGGACAAGTACTTGGAGGAGCTGATAAGGTCGGTGGCTTTGAGCCATGTAAATGTCTGAGGTCAGTCTCGGCGTTTCTCTGGTCAAAAGTTTATGGACGTGTGTGTATTTGCCAGTGATGGAGGAATGTGCCCAGTCACGAGTGTGGAGGAAGGAATTGTAGAGCTGGCAAGATTCATGGAGAGGAAGTATCACGTGTGGAGGAAGGGTAAGGCAATTGGGACAGACAGCTTTCGTAGCAATGTGGACTGCCACAGCGACAGGCAGGGTCTTCTGGATGAAGGACAAAGCTTAGGTGATGTTATGAGGGTATTGGAAGGTGAGTGGGTGACTTCCGACCTGGATGTCTATGGATTCCCTTTAAGTATTCCAGTCGGCCAGGAGGAAATCAGGAACGACTTTGGGAAGGGTGTCTGGACAGAGAGCGATAGAAGGGCGAGGGGCGAAGAGGACGCTGAGGAGGACTGGGATGTGATCACTGCCAATGCAGTTGAGGACTTCCATGGTATTGTGTCCAAAGAGATTGAGGGAGATGAAGATGGCACTGGGGATGGTATTACTTTTGGGTCAAGTGTGCTGGGGAAAGGGGACAATATCGCCTTTGATGGAGTCAATAAACTGATGCCACCACTGGAGGTATGTGGGATCATGGCTATGGACGTCGAGGTCTGCAGCAACTGTACAGGCAGATAAGGTGTGATCAGTGTGAGCCTGGAAGTCATATGGGATGGTGGTAGCAGGATGAACATAGACTGTGGCACAGGTGATGGTCATGGTTGGGAGAAAGTCAACGAGGATAAGCTGTTAGTTGGTGTCATTAGGTAGGGATTGTAGTTGGTCAGGGATATGAACGATGTGCCCAAAAGAAACCCCACTTTACCCTAAGGGGTGGTCATTGTTGGTACAACAGAGGACACAGTGATACGTGCAGACAGTGTGGTAAGGTTGAAGGAAAGTTTCATTGAAGATTGTCCATGTTGTGGTGGGACAGGGTGAGCATGAAAGATGGTATTCTGCTGCGGCGCCATGAAGGAGGACGAGGGAGGGGAGAAAGAGAGAGAGAGGCTTAGATGATGTTTCGGAGGTGGATAAAGACGAAGTTCGCTTGTTTGTAGGAATAGGTGTTGTAAGTGTTAAGGTAGAATTAATGTAGTTTACTTTCCTTTTCTCAAACTTTGTGAAAAACGGTTCAATTAACTAAGTTATATAAGTGACAGAAAACACTTCCAGTGAAATTCTACTCAGAGTACAACAAATGCATGTTCTAGCAAGGTAATTAGTTTATGAGTGCTAAAATCTGAAGTTAACAAAAGGGAAAGCTCTTTTAAAACAGACTCTTATTTATACAGAACAATATTGCTTTACAGTCTTTTACTTTATATTTATGCAACTTAAATTATTGTAATGAAAATCATTTTTCATGAAAATTAAGAATTACTGTAAAACTAATCAACAATTGCTTTTGTTGTAACATATTTACACTCACATGCACAGCATGTAGATAGTGAGTATACCACAATATCTATCAAACAAATAAATTCTTGTAAATATCTTTTTTCACATAAAACCATCATCCAAACCTTTTGTCAAATCACTGCGAGGTACATTAGTGCAGCTTTGTCCATGACAGTTTTTGGACATTGTTGTTCACACATCCGCACTTTCTTCTGCAGCCTTGAGTGTAGCCGCATGAAATCAGTAGCAGTATTTTCTCTGGAGCAGGTGGAGCATGTGAGTAGGGGAGAGGGATGACTCTGAGACCCTCCAGCCCCCGTTTCTGGGATCCAATTAGTTCCCCAGTCATAGCTGCACTTGTAGGTAAACACGGCAAGAGTGTATGCATCCTGCTTCAGTAGTTGGTGGCAAACGAGAGAGTATAACAGGATTGTTTGCCTGACCCACAAGTACATTAAAACATTTAACTCGAATGACATTTAAGATGTCATCATCAGGATTCTCTGCTGTTTTAGTGTTGAGAGAGAGAGAGGGGGATTAAATTTCTCTCCTGCCTTTGCAATGGTATCAGAAGTGGAAGCAGGATCGTTGAATGTCCTTGGAATATTACTAAGTTGGGCATACCAGCTGAAGTGCTGTCAAAACGACTTACTGCGTGAAGAAATAGTATTGAATTCTTGCATTCATGAATGAGTGAGGAGTTACGTATATCTTTAGAACTGTAACACCTTGTTCAGATGCTACCTTTACTTTCCTTCATCAGGATTATATTTGTGCCGTCTGGAGCAAGGGCGATCTTGGCCTGCTATAATAACTTGTTGGTAATACTTCGAGATATTTGTTGCCTTTGCAACAATTCCAACATCTGCATCGTCATCCGCAATCCTGATTTCAATACCATAACGGTCTAGTTTTTGCACAAACTGTGTAATAAACACTGCCTTATTGCTGAGATTACTGACAAAGGCGGGCTGTGATTCAAAACATAACGTCTCGTAATTAAAGAAAATATCTCCTGAGGTCCGCTTCATTCGCCTTTGACATCCGTAAAATACAACAGCAACATCATCTCTCTAATGTCCCTGAATATAGGCTATTAAGATTTTATTAATGTCATCGAAAGTTCCATTCTCGGGCCGCAAGACATGGTGAATAAGAAACCCCTCATCTATAACAAAAAGCCTCGGTTCATTATTGTCAATATTCCTTTCAGGTACACAATTGAAAAGATTGTGCAGTGACGACTTTTTCTGTTTTCATTATCAGTCCACAGAGACATGGGTACACGCGATAATTCGTACGTGAAGCAACCCTTTAAATCATCAGGTGAATTAAACATGCACAGTATTCTCTGAAATAACTGCGTTGTACCTTCTTTATTTATATTTCTTTTTCAAGCCTAACACTTGCCATGCACATTGTCCTAACCATGCTGGATAGCTTAAGCTTCAGAGAACCAAATTTTGGCGAGACAGTAACTATTGTTTGGATAGCTTCTCCATCAATAGACATAGCTTTGTAACAGTCTACTTCCTGAGAAGCTATTAATCCAGATCCTAATGAATAAAATTGCTTCTTATAAAGAAATGGAGTCTGTTGTTGCAACCATAGCTGAACAGTTCTGTGAATTTTCTCGTCAATTTCAAACCGCCCATTCCTTAGTTCAATTTCAAAACCAACTGTAAATTGCTGAACTGTTCCATAGCTTTACATAGGTGATGGGCTGTTGGTACACCGCAAATCCATCGGTTCAACACACTATCGGTGAAAACTCTTCCATGTGAAACACCTCCAACACTCTTCGGGGTCTTCATAAGCGTTTGTTCTATCGCCATGTCGGTTCGTATTCCACACCAATACTTATCAGAGCGTCGAACCGTGAAGAAACTGTCCTTGGTGAAGTTATCGAAATCCGCGGGTTTCATGATTTCTTTCAGTTTTTCTATGTCCTGGAGGTAAAAATGACACGCCTTAGCATAAGGAAAGTGTCCAGTTTCATGGAATATTGGGCGCATAGCTCTCACACATTCTATATGGAGCTCCCAATTCACCATATGCTTTGCCTAGATGAAACGCAATGCCAAGATGACAAGTTGAATGTATTGTATCCATTACTGGGAAGTTTTCCCTCTTTGCTTAATATCATCCACTGTGTTGATAAATTTATTTTTCAGCTCTTCAATCACTTGATCTTTTTTCAGAATTCCGAAATATGCAACGTTTCCACTCAGATCAGAAATGTAGCCTTTATTATGATGGAAAGGGCACACATGACTGAAGAGTGAGCCTGAAGTGCCCTTGTGTATGCACGGCCAGATAAGGGGAACAGAAGCTGAGAGAGTAAATTGTCTCTCACTAAGAATACTACTGCTCCCAAAAAAGACATTGTCAAGTGAAAGCCACCTAATCGAATAACTACATCAGTAAATAGCTCATTCCCTCCACTGCAACTACATCATTAGCTTTCATGTAGAGTAGCTCATGAAACGTCACGATAAATGTTTGCTGTTTGGTCTTCTTACTCTCCGTGATGGCATAAGTTAAAGCAGTTAAAATAGTACTATAATCAGTGGGTGAGTTGTTGATGAATGGAAGCGCTAACACTTTTGATTCTGTATTAAGGTTCTCCAGTTGTGTTTTTCTCCATAAAACGTTGGCATGCAGAAATAGAAAGCTGTAAAAACATTCCCATCATTCAAGTAAAATCGTGATTGGTTGCTTTAGTGAATGACTTTGCTTTAGTGAATGACTGCTCCAAGTAAACATTTTGCAGAACAATTTCTTTAATTCCAGCTCTATTTTGCCTTCGGAATGTTAGCAGACGAATTTTTTGGCCACTTGCTGTTTCAGTAGAGCTCGGCATGAGACAGAGTTTCGTTACTTTCCCATGTTCTGCGCTCAAGCAGGAATCGCACACATGATTCCACGCATTGTATACAATTTACCTTTGCCCGTCATTGTTGCAATATTAAAGTCAGCATTATAGAAAACGAACTGTGAGAACGAACCGTTTGAAACATTTGGTTTCCAGAACTGAACGTCAGTAGCCTCAAATAAATTCACAGTGCTATATGAAGAGCAGAAAACCTTATTCGAGACAATTTCAACAATGTTTTTCGATACCACTTTACGAAACAAGTACAATGCAACACCAAGTTGCAGTAGGGAGATAAATGAACGAGGCCTGGTAGCTGACACAATTGTATGAGATATTGTTGTACACTTTTAAAGGGGACTGTTCACTACCTTTGTTTTTTGACGAAATTACTCCATCTAAAAATTTGATTCAGCTCAGGAAACTTCGAAAGCCGTGGAATAAGACCCTCCCCACTTCCAATCCAGCGACCAGGAAATACAGCATTGAGATGTTTGCGAACATCGACATTGAAGCTGGAAAACGAAGTGGTAGACAAATTTACTTCCGTATCTCCTTAAGCTGGCTTCCCTGACCCCATGTTTCGTACCTCACATTGTTTAGTGGAGCATTCTCTGTGTTCTGTTACATTTTTGCACGCTCCTACGCCAACACCTTGTTTAGGGAGCATGGATTTATAGCAGTACTGGGACAGTGGGTCGCTGTCCTAATATTATTATCCATCCTTATGTGCCTTCCAGTAGCAGTTCACTTGTAGATCAACAGGAAGCTGGTAGTTTGCTGTCCCATTACTATTACTTACCATTCCGATTGCCTAAACTAGCTGGAATAGCCCTCTAGTTCTAAACTTATAGCGAAAATATCCTCTAAACTTCCAGCAATTACTGATGAGACTGACTAGAGCTACTCTCTAGCGTTATATCAATGACTGCTACCACTCCCCAACTCCCCATGCCTTACAGCTACAGGAAAAAATGTGGATTTCCCCACAGACTTTTCAATTTCCTGCCAAGAGGAGGAGGAGAATTAGACCGTACCAGACTGGATCGATCATCTGGATTGCGACGTCATAGTTAGACGGCGCCAGTATTCCAAAGTTTATGAAAGGAAGAGAGGTTCTACATCCTTCCACACCAGCGATATGCAAATTGTTAAATAATGAGTATACTATTATTATTAATTATCATTTTTACTATTACTATCATGTCCTATGCAATACAATGTAATCAGCACTTGAATTTACCACGAAAATTCTAATTTACCACGAAAATTCTAATTTACCACGAAAATTCTAATTTACCACGAAAATTTGAGTTTCCCGCCGATATTGAATTTCCAGCCATTTTTGAACTTCCCGCCATTTTTCCAGGCGTGGGTATTAAGTAGGAGGGGTTATTCGTTGATCAATATAATTAATGAGTCTATTAATTAGATATCAACATTGTGCTAGAGCCTCTTCTTTTACCTTCCAAACGTAAAGGTTTCAGGTTCGAGTAATTGTCTGACGCTCAGGTTTGATCTCCCTAGAGGCAGGTCTGGAGATTTCCCAGAGGGAGAGGGCCCCCTGATGGGATTTCCCACGGGAGGGGGGGGGGGAACACAGTAATTAATTGATCAATTTAACTAATTTGTCAATTAATTTGATGTCAATTTTATACCATAAATGTGCTTGTTGCCACATCTACACTAGGGTGCACGGGTAGCAGGGTGTCCGCTAACTTGAATGAATTATAACTGTCTTTGTTCTCTCTTTGCCCCACTACTGACATCATAAACATTGAGATGCATGAAAAACTAGTCCTTAAAAGGGAGCGAAATTTACCCAGACGATACTCATCCAATGTTTGATATGGTCTCATGCTGATTTATGAGTTATCTTTCTTTTCTTTTAGATGGCTGTATTTCAGTCTCACGTCGTCATAGTTTGCTGCTCTTGGGGGTTGGCAGGAGACCCAACACCGTGTTATTAGAGGAAGCCGAAAGGCAGGCGTTTCATCTCACGCAGGTTGGCGTGAGGTCTGGAACAGGACAAGGAAATTAGAATTTAGAAAAATGGACGTAGCTGGTGGAATACTTAACTTTAATCCATAACTGGAGAACGTCGCTCTTGACTGTACATTATTCACAATATCAATAGTAACTGAACATGACGCCTTGCTAGGTCGTAGCAAATGAAGTAGCTGAAGGCTATGCTAACTATCGTCTCGACAAATGAGAGCGTATATTGTCAGTGAACCATCGTTAGCAAAGTCGGTTGTACAACTGGGGCGAGTGCTAGGAAGTCTCTCTAGACCTGCCGTGTGGCGGCGCTCGGTCTGCAATCACTGATAGTGGCGACACGCGGGTGCGACGTGTACTAACGGACCGCGGCCGATTTAAAGGCTACCACCTAGCAAGTGTGGTGTCTGGCGGTGACACCACAGCTGCTTTCAAATTGGTTACATAATGTTACGTGTGTTACTAGAACCATAATGTTCCTCTGTGTTTGAACCATAATGTAAAAGTTACTT
The DNA here is from genome assembly GCF_023864275.1 of Schistocerca cancellata. Lineage (NCBI taxonomy): Eukaryota > Metazoa > Arthropoda > Insecta > Orthoptera > Acrididae > Schistocerca > Schistocerca cancellata. The sequence continues at coordinate 11,800,112 of NC_064633.1, forward strand.
ATTGTGTGGTGTTCAATAAAGTGTGCTTGAAAGCGTTGCAATTTTGCTATGATCGCTGTGTATACATCTACTGTACTTTCACTTTCGTATAATGTGCTACGTGAGACCACTAAACAGTAATCAGGTACTGCGCCACGTCCTCATTTTTCTGCTAGTACTTTTGCTTGTTAAGAGATTTGCTTTTCTGTGTTTACACGTTACATACTCATCTGGAACTTAGTGTGAACTGTATAATGTTGTTTGGTCACGCGGCTAGAGGCGTCTTGTCACGGATTGCGCGGCCTTTCCCGTTGGAGGTTCGAGTCCTCCCTCGGGCGTGGGTGTGTTTGCTGTTTTTAGCATACGTTTGTTTAAGTTACTAGAAGTACCTCAGCAGATAGGTCCCTTAGCAATTCAAGCACATTTGAATTTTTAAAATGTTGTTCTCCTTACGCGCCAGTATTAATCTGCGAATACTGTAAACTCTCATAAGTTTTATAACCTGTATGTTCCTTTTGAGTTTCAACAACACTACGGCTTCGTGTCTTACACAGTTTTTTGCTCATGTCTGATATGACGATTATTTTTAAATTTCATGCAAAGACATTGAAACAAATCACGTTCTCTTTACGTTTATTTCGTCACCTCAATAGCGTAAGCACCGATAAGCATCATAGGTTCCTGGCAGTTTTTGAGTTACAAAATGTTTTTTATTTCACAGGCTTTCTAGACCTGGATGATTGATACAAAGCTTACGAGAGTCCAGCCGCTTTGGGTTAAGAAACGAACAGCATAGAAAATATTAAGAACTATTTTCAGACAGGCTCTGACGATACAGGAGTTGAGATGAGCTGTGAATTTGCATTTAGGCTTTGGCACTACTACCTAACCTTACAACATTAAATATCAAATTCTGAAATTTTTACCTTTCTATGGCCAACTCCTTCTATCCTCCACCAGGAAAGGGAACATTAGCATATCAACCAGTACCTCGACTCATGTGTCTTTAAAGAATCGAACTCCGACGTAGACTATTAAAAAGCTTCAAAAGTCTGATTACTTCATTTTTGGCGCTCAATATTTCAGTCACTCGACTAATCATCTTCAGTGGGTTGGCGAGATAGTGGGGGTACTTAAGACCACTATTCGGAGCATCTGATCGCGCCATTATTCCGTCATGGGATAGGAGCTGCACAAAATATAATTGTCTCACAAATGGAACTACCACTGTAAGTAATGTGTACTTCACAGGATGACGACGCCGCTTTGGGTTAAGAAACGAACAGCATAGAAAATATTAAGAACTATTTTCTGACAGGCTCTGGCGGTACAGGAGTTGAGATGGGCTGTGAATCTGCATTTAGGCTTTGGTACTACTACTTAACCTTAGAACATTAAATATCAAATTCTGAAATTTTTACATGGCCATCTCCTTCTATCCTTCACCAGTAAAAGGAACATTAGCATATCAGCCAGTACCTTGACTCATGTTTCTTTAAAGAATCGAACTCCGACGTAGACTATAAAACAGCTTCAAAAGTCTTATTACTTCACAAATTGGTTAATGTGTAGTAGTGTGATACAATTTCGCTGGCGTATTCAGTTCCATATGCTGAAACTGTAGCTTTTGCCCCGAGAATTATAATATGAAGATACTGTAAAAATGCGTACCGTCTACTTGTTGATTTGAAGTTCAAAAATGTTCAAATGGGTGTGAATTCTTAAGGGACCAAACTACTGAGGTCATCGGTCCCTAGAGTTACCACTGCTTAAACTAACTTAAACGAAATTACGCTAAGAACAGCACACACACCCATGCCCGAGGTAGGACTCGTACCTCCGGTGGGAGTGGTGATTTGAGGTACTGCTGGTCGACGATGCAGAACAAAAGTAATCCCTACTAAACCACCTAACGTGTGCCAACGTCAGTGCATATGACAAGCACTTGCAACCGCTGCTCGAACGTTGTATTTTTTGAGTATGATACACAGTTCTAAATACATACTCACTACTCAAATAAGTTCACTACGTAAACCTGTCTTTTTACAGGCAGTGTTTCCATATTTATGCACGACACATCAGTTTAAGACAGAGGACACGTCGACACTGGTACACAGTTCGGAGTATGTGGTCAATACAGAAACCAGTTCACTTACTAAACCTACAGTCACTGTTTTCCCATTACGTCCTGGTATAATTGTTAGGAATAACAGGCACATGGACACACTGTAATTGTAACTTAACAGTCCACTTTGTGTCTCGAAAAGAGTTGAGTTGCTAGAAATGTCTCTGCAATACGCCATTGTCGCACCCTTTAAAATATTGTGAGAAAAATTGTTTCATTTCCATGCACTTTCTCCTATATTTTGTTCCGTCCACAATACTCCGGAAAACAGTGTATATGCCCGCTGTTGCAAATTAACCTTCCGTGCCCGTTGTGAGGCTGTCTTTGTCGAAAGTTTCTTGTAGTTATGGCTTCGCTCGATGAAGTCTTGTTTCTAATCTGTTCTGCGAAGGTGTGGCGTATATACATTGCCTTCTCTCAATGACAGAGATATGATTGTAGTCTGAAGAGCTATGTGAATCAAACAATCACTATGCGATAAAAAGTGTGACTTGGAATGTATTATCATACAAGAAAAACAGTGAAATAAGTCGACAACAGGAAAGTATTAGGATTCAGTCGCTTACAAAACATAACCGAGACATCCAAATTGCAAAGTTCTGATAAAATGAATTTTTGACCATGCACAAATAAAGTCATTAAAAATACCAGTAGAGACCGACGTTTTATATGAATATCACTTAACAGATTATTTTTACTATTTTTACTTTACAAGATAGTGATGATTTACGTACGTTGCATGTTTCATAAGAAGTGTAACAGCGGGAGTTGCGGCACCAAGGTACGTAATGGATGATGTCATCGATGAATCATCAGATTTCCCACATTTCTTCTCCTCAGTCTGACTCGTCTGAGAAAGGCCAAGTGCCCTATTTATAACATGTTGGCATATTCAAATTTTGGTGGGAAATTGTAATTATTGTTGGGGAACTGAAAAAATAACCCAGTTGTGCTAGTGTGTCTTCCCCACCCCAACCCTATGACGTAGAGCTGTTTTCCTACGTGTAAATTTGCAGCAAGTTAACAGGCTCTATTACGCCAGAATCCAGAGTGGCTAGCCTGGAATACTCGCGCAGCGACATGACATCAGAATACAAGATGGTAGGTCAGAGGGAAATAATTTGCCTGTAGAGACTTTTAGGGCTATTTATAGTAGTTGGATCACCTATCATGAGTTAAGTAATCCCTTTCTGACGTCACCATTTAAACAGTTGTTCCATTTTGGCCAACACGAATGTCATACTAACTCGCATTCCAAACTCTATGCTGTGTAGCAGGAACAGTTGCATCTTTGGTTAAACGAACACGGGGGGAGGGGTAGGGGCATCCTCGCACCACACCATGTAGCCCCCATGATGCAAACTGGGAGCAGTCAGCAAACACCAGCCACTTCAGGAAGGTTGGGTCTGGTAGCGAACAGCTGCATGGCTAAATGCTAAATGCTAAGTACATTGCACTACATTTTGACCCCATAGATTGTCTAGTGGTGAAATGCAAGCTACAGGCACTAGACATCAAGTTTGCATGTGGAATGGAGTATAGAATTGCTGATTCCCAACGCCGGTATACTGTTCTGATAACACTGCAGCCACAGCCTGCAAAACCTTAGTTAAAATAATGGAAACGCAGAAAAATGCAGGAAGCATACTTGTGCATTGATCCAAATGACGGCGAGTTAATATTCATTTAAGCTGAAAATCGCCTATAATTCTCCCACACATTCTGCATGGATAGTGAAAGGTCAAAAGATGAACATTTTTCCTCCTGGCGGTGGACAACTGTGAGGTGGCTCCAAAGCAGAAAATAAAAGATTGAGGTGCTATGCTTGTAAAATTCACCACAAAGATTTGTGTGTGGAATGGCGGGTGGTTATATCGTAACATCTAAAACGCAGCAAATGCATATGATGCGAAAGTATGACATTTTTTGCAAGAGTAGTGGTCAATACCTGCACCTACATCACATTTTAAGATGAAAACTCTCGCCATCTACTGGACATAATATGCAGTCAAGAGCCTCCACCAACAGCCATTTACCACTAGAACTTAATTATTTCGTTTGCCACTCTTTTGCATTATTGCCTAGAGTGGTGAACGTCTGTGACTTTTTATGAAATAAGGTAATTAGCGATTATACTTAAATTTACATTTTATGGGGAAGTTTTAAAAGAGAAATATGAACGTTCACCTAGAACCGCGGACGGGTCAGTTCTGACCTCTCTGTTTCAATTGCAACAACAATCGTACTTTTCCTGTAGCTTCATGCTTATTGTTAGATTGAGTTTGGTCAACAATCGGAAAACTCGGTTTTATCTGTTTGCCAGATGACGTTGCAATTTTCCAGCAGGGGAGGAGAGGGAGAACAGGTTGTACCACGTCTGACCGCATGTGCAAGTATTCCGTAGACAGTGCTAGGTTTCAAGTAATACGGTTTTTTTAGTGCATTAAAACTGTGTAAATAGTGCTTCATCACAGGACGATATTACTCCTCAGGAGTTTCTACTGAATATTGATAAAGAAAGCCGTGCGGGGTAGCTGCGCGGTCTAGGGCGTCTTAACACGGTCCGTGTGGCTCCTCCCATCGGAGGTTCGAGAGCTCCCTCGGGAAAGGGTGGGTGTGTCGTCCATAACGTAAGTTTTAGTTAGATTAAGTAGTGTAAACGCCTAGGGACCGATGACCAAAGCAGTTTGGTCCCTTAAGATCTTACCACAAATTTACAATTTTTTATAAGGAAGGTATACATACTGATGTGCTGTTTTTGCAATAATTATTGGTTTCTTATGTGCTGCATAGACAAAGATTTCCATTTCAACATTTATGTTTATACAGTGTTGCTTTCTTAAGTTTTTTACAAGTCTTACATGACATTTACGAAGGTGTGTTTTTTGTTCTAATATTCCACAGTGTATTGCATACCAATATGTGTTGTAATATTAGTTACAGTAAAGTCTAGGTCAGCTTGTGGCCATGGGCATCGCGGACAACTAAATGACCAAGGTTGTGGACTACTTCAGTTTCCTTCAGGTATAGGTATCGGAACTGCTACATGGAACGGCCTGCCTAGTGGGAGCTATAGGTGACTGTTCAGCTGGCAGACATGGGCAACAGAATGTTTTCAGAGAACATGGAGGATGATCTCCGCATGCATAGCGAAACGTGAATGAGACCTGGAAAAAAATTTTAACACATTGTAAGATGAACTGAGAGCGATGCACGTCGTGTACTGGGTTCAGTTGATTGGACTAAGAACATTGCTGAACTGGAAGCTTTTATACCGGTATTCTACGCCTGTGGTGCTACAGGATCGAAGAGCTTAGAATTAGACACATTGCGATCAATGAATTGGGGAAATACTTTTACGAGGTCACCAATGGCTCGTGACAGATTCAGAGAGATAATTCGTTACGTCAGGTTTGACGATAGACCCACAAGATCAGAACGACTGAAAGAAAACAAGTTTGCTTTGGTATCATAAATCTGGTAAGAGTTCACTGCGAACGCAAAACGTAGATACATGCCGGGTCCATATATCACAATCGACTAACAGCTTTTTCCTTCAAAGTTCTGTTGCGGAATCACAGAGTTCATGGCCTCAAAACCGGACAAATACGTGCAAAAGTATTGGATGGCAGTAGATACGTACTCCAAATATATTATGAATTCCTTCCCTTATCTAGGAAAGGGTTACACGTGGCCGAGTGATGAGCGTCTTGGCGATTTTGTCGTGAAAAAAATTGATGCAACCTTACCTCAATAAAGGAAGGAATGATTTTTTCGCATCTTTGGATCTCTCTGAAATCCTGAAAGCGAATTATACAAGGCTAGTTCGGACCATAAATAGATCTCGCAAAGAAATTCCAGTCTGTATGAAGAAGGCAAAAGAAGTGTTGAAGAAGAATGATACCACACTATCAGTTTATCCGGGGAAGAGCAATGAGCATCTTCTGATTCTCAGCACTATGCATACTTATATTAAAATTCAAGATTGTCTGAAAAAGCAGCCAGATATAATTAGCTTTTATAAAGGCTCTAAATATGGAGTGACCATGGTCGACAAAATGGCTCACAAATACACTGTCAAAGCACCATTGAGACGATGGCCTGTTCACACATTTTGCAACTTGCAGGGTTTGGCTGGGATAAATACTTCGGTACTGTAGAATGCTCTAAACGAGAAAAAGTTGAAACGCAGAACCTTCATACTGCAGCTGGGGAAGGAGCTTGCTGAGAATTATGCAGCATCCAGGAAGACCAGTACATCTGTCATACCCGAAGACATTCCTGAGAGGCAATAAAAGTGAACATCTTGCCGCGTAAAGTCTAATTTTGAAGGAAGCAAATCATTTGTAAAGTCTCATATGTGCAAGAAAACTCTCTGCAAGAAATGTACATCAAACGACTAATATTTGTGCTCATTGTGTTATGGTAGCCAGTAAAGGCACCCAGCAAATAAGTGTTAGTTTATTAAATGATAAGTCGTGGAAAGCTATTTCATATATGCTGACTTCGTACTAAAATTACCAACATTTCAAAGAAGAGATTCATTAGTAGTAACAATAGCCCACTGACAGAGGCCAATTAGAAGGAAACATATGTAGACCATTAGTGACCCAGCGGCAATTCTAGGTATGTTAAAATAACAGCGGTTCTAATGTTAATGGGAATGATGTGTGAAAGTGCAAGCCGAACACATAGTGTTGTGTGTGATTCATGTGTGACCATCATTACAGGCCCGTGGTACCGACAGCAGTGCGTTAGGCGAGCCTGCTGACTAGCAGTGGTAGAGAGAAGTAACAACAAGCAGCGATGCACAGCATACTCCATATTCTTGCATGAAGGCTTGCAGAGTATACATAGTCCTTGGTACCTTAGCCTAAGCAATGTGAAAGTCATTAGCTTAGAATAATGCGATAAGTTCGCATGTTCCTTAGATTTTCGCTGTCGATATGCCTTGGTGTGATGGAAATTTGATACTGATGTAGACGGGACGTAACGCCATCCAGGGTCATGAACGAACAAAGTTAGTTGTCCACCCATTAAAAACAATATAATATTTCTTAGGAACTATTCAATTCACTAATAAAGCTCGTCTGATATTCTGTATTTTATTCATATTATGTCAATGTAGAATTTTAGCACGGAACTGTTTTTAATAGCAATCAGAAGTCAGAAAATCCAGCACATACTGACAACATAATGGAACAGCAGTTTTAGATATTTCCAGAATGAGTTTTTCACTCTGCAGTGGAGTGTGCGCTGATATGAAACTTCCTGGCAGATTAAAACCGTGTGCCGGACCGAGACTCGAACTCGGGACCTTTGCCTTTCGCGGGCAAGTGCTCTACCAACTGAGCTACCCAAACACGACTCACGCCCCGTCCTCACAGCTTTAATTCTGCCAGTACCTCGTCTCCTACCTTCCAAACTTTGTAGGAGACGAGGTACTGGCAGAAGTACAGCTGTGAGGACGGGGCGTGAGTCGTGACAAGGTTGACCTCTGCTAACGACTCTGTCAGGCGTGAAGACTGTGTAATATGCTGCAAGGTTCGTTTGCCTCTATGGGGCAGTTGCTCCATCCTGTTGGAAGTAACTGTAGGTCTTTTTCTCCTCCGTTGTTGCTGCCACAAATGGTTTTAAAATGTTTTCAATGTAACATGCTCAGATCAGCGTCTGATGAAAGAAGATGGGGGCAAATAATGTGGCGTGGAGACACTGCACACCAGACCCCATCCTTTTGATGATGCAATGGTGTTTCGTGGAAGTTATGCGAATTCTCCGCTGCCCAGAAACTGTGATTCTGTGAGTTAACAAAACCACTCAGGTGAAACCAGGCTTCATAAGACATAAAGACTCTATCTACGTCCAAACCATTCCTTGTTATTTCAGGGAACAGCCACTCACAAAACGGCAGGCGCCGAGGAGCATCTACTGGTTTTCATGTTTGGACAACAGGCACTCGGTAGGATGCACATGCAGGTCCAGGTGGAGTATTCGTCCGCATGATTGACGTTATATGCCAGTCACTTGCCACAGGCGTCAGGTTCATTTCATAGGACTCTGAGGCATATTCTGTAAAATGCAGTCACATTTTCTGGTGTGCGGGTACGTTTAAGAATGTATTTTGACGTGTTCCAAACAGATCCTGTCTGACGTCACCATGGGACTAATCACTTTATCATAATCCAGAATGAGATTTTCACTCTGCAGCGGAGTGTGCGCTGATATGAAACTTCCTGGCAGATTAAAACTGTGTGCCTGACCGAGACTCGAACTCGGGACCTTTGCATTTCGCGGGCAAGTGCTCTACCATACTGGCAGAAGTAAAGCTATGAGTACCGGGCGTGAGTCGTGCTTCGGTAGCTCAGATGGTAGAGCACTTTATCATACTCTTTGACACATTAAACTTCTCAGCAACCAACTGACCGCACCGTTTCCACGACCCTGTTGCCACGTAACTTTTCATAACGAGCACCCGTTGTTCCACTGTGAATACCATCGCCCCCTTTGCACTGACCCACTCGTACTGATACAGCCAGCACTATGCTCTGAACTGGTGAGGATCACGTGGCGGGTGTACATGAGGTGTGGGTATATGCACGCATGTATGTCCAATCATATTCATTCGTCCGGGTCAGTTTTATTTGCCCCACCCTATTCCAAACTGAAAGTTACACACACAATTTTGACGAACACTGGTGCTAATGATATTAGAACTTGTTAATGTTCCCAGAAAATCCAAGTCTTTCAACCGCTTCTCCTGTACCTTATGAAGCCAAAGAGTGACTCAACTCCAACTGTGAAAGGTTTTCATGGTGATAATCGTAACAGTTCGATATTTTTCACGCAGTGTCAAATCTTTAGTCGTACTACATCTCTAAAATACATTATTTTTAAATATTTATCTCTCGATGTGCCCCTTATAATTTTCCGGAAGTACTCATCTTTTACATTCGAGCTTCAACTACATCCTGCACTAATATCGTGAACAAATCACTAGATTACCACAAAATCTCCCATTCCATCACACAACAGCTGTCAAACTAATAGCTGGAGAAACGTACGCATATAGCTGACAGAACCTCACCAAAACTGTAAGTGTTCTACATTGTTCGAAGAATACCCAACATTCGCAGCAATTTCTTGTGGTGCTGTTCGTGAATACGAACGTGCTGATGAAGATTTAACGCCATCAAATAGTTCTTAGGTCCATATGTTAAACTAAAATCATTACAGAAGTTCTGTACTGCTTTATCTACAGCCTTCTGTGTCTCAGAGCGAACTGACTTACAGGCAGTCAGTTTTTTATGGAGTACATGTTATTACTCTGTCTCAAGAAAGGACACAAGACGTTTTCCAATATTTAACGTCCAACTAGTGTTAGCGACATACACCTTTAGTAGTATCCACCCACTAGATGGTACGTCGTACAATATTCCCAAATTGCCAGAAAATGTGTCAACATGAGTTATGTTTCCGGGATGACAACACAGCTAGCAAACATCCTACATCGTAATATACATTAAAGATTGACATATAATTCAAATGCTATAAGGGATTTCTAAATCATTTCTGATTTCTGATGACTTTTAAGGTTTCTTGTATACGAAAAAGTGAGGTAATTTTTCATACACCAGTGTGGGTCGCTGTGGCTTAGTTGGTATAGTACTAGCGATTGTATTGACAGCAGTAAGTTCAGTAGATTCAAACGGAACGTCTCACGGCTAGTTCAGATTGCAGTAGATTCTCTGTGAGCTGTAGTTGATAACCAAGGATTCTCAACCATCTCGACCAGTGACCCACGCAGTCTTTTGATGGGTGACAGTATTATTTTTGAGCCAACACACGCCTTGGTGTAATGGAAATTTGTTACCAATGTAGACGAAGCGTTAAATTTCAAAGACCCTTCCCATAAATAGACTGTGATCTAATTTCAGGAATAGAACTGCATTTTAAGTGGTTTGTCAGATAAATTATAAGTGCTTTACATTGTACATACAACACCTATCATTCCCAGCCGATTTCTATCCACTTTTTGCCGTATTCTTCCATCCTACCACAAACCTTGTTTAGATTCACCTGTTCATACTTTAATTCCTATCTGTTCGATACATATAATTCCAGCTATAAATAACGATCGTTCATCGTATCACAAGCTGCAGGGCGAATATGAGATGAGGATGTACAGTATGAATCGTATACCACAGCAGCTGCTGTAATCTTGTATTTTGGAGTATATGTACAAAACCTTAAACAATGAATGCACATTTTGCATTGTCTCAATAATAAGAAGAAACTGCAGTTTGCAGTAGAAAAATAATGTGAGACATTTTACACATTAACTGCTTGGGATTTTGCCTATCATGCTGTATGTACACTCCTGGAAATGGAAAAAAGAACACATTGACACCCGTGTGTCAGACCCACCATACTTGCTCCGGACACTGCGAGAGGGCTGTACAAGCAATGATCACACGCACGGCACAGCGGACACACCAGGAACCGCGGTGTTGGCCGTCGAATGGCGCTAGCTGCGCAGCATTTGTGCACCGCCGCCGTCAGTGTCAGCCAGTTTGCCGTGGCATACGGAGCTCCATCGCAGTCTTTAACACTGGTAGCATGCCGCGACAGCGTGGACGTGAACCGTATGTGCAGTTGACGGACTTTGAGCGAGGGCGTATAGTGGGCATGCGGGAGGCCGGGTGGACGTACCGCCGAATTGCTCAACACGTGGGGCGTGAGGTCTCCACAGTACATCGATGTTGTCGCCAGTGGTCGGCGGAAGGTGCACGTGCCCGTCGACCTGGGACCGGACCGCAGCGACGCACTGATGCACGCCAAGACCGTAGGATCCTACGCAGTGCCGTAGGGGACCGCACCGCCACTTCCCAGCAAATTAGGGACACTGTTGCTCCTGGGGTATCGGCGAGGACCATTCGCAACCGTCTCCATGAAGCTGGGCTACGGTCCCGCACACCGTTAGGCCGTCTTCTGCTCACGCCCCAACATCGTGCAGCCCGCCTCCAGTGGTGTCGCGACAGGCGTGAATGGAGGGACGAATGGAGACGTGTCGTCTTCAGCGATGAGAGTCGCTTCTGCCTTGGTGCCAATGATGGTCGTATGCGTGTTTGGCGCCGTGCAGGTGAGCGCCACAATCAGGACTGCATACGACCGAGGCACACAGGGCCAACACCCGGCATCATGGTGTGGGGAGCGATCTCCTACACTGGCCGTACACCACTGGTGATCGTCGAGGGGACACTGAATAGTGCACGGTACATCCAAACCGTCATCGAACCCATCGTTCTACCATTCCTAGACCGGCAAGGGAACTTGCTGTTCCAACAGGACAATGCACGTCCGCATGTATCCCGTGCCACCCAACGTGCTCTAGAAGGTGTAAATCAACTACCCTGGCCAGCAAGATCTCCGGATCTGTCCCCCATTGAGCATGTTTGGGACTGGATGAAGCGTCGTCTCACGCGGTCTGCACGTCCAGCACGAACGCTGGTCCAACTGAGGCGCCAGGTGGAAATGGCATGGCAAGCCGTTCCACAGTACTACATCCAGCATCTCTACGATCGTCTCCATGGGAGAATAGCAGCCTGCATTGCTGCGAAAGGTGGATATACACTGTACTAGTGCCGACATTGTGCATGCTCTGTTGCCTGTGTCTATGTGCCTGTGGTTCTGTCAGTGTGATCATGTGATGTATCTGACCCCAGGAATGTGTCAATAAAGTTTCCCCTTCCTGGGACAATGAATTCACGGTGTTCTTATTTCAATTTCCAGGAGTGTATTTGTGCATGGTAACAGCCTGTGATGATTTTAGTTACTTCCCTAGATATATCTACCATACAACCATAGCTTTCAGGCTTAATAGCCATCAAGAATAAATTGGAGCACTATTCCGACCTTTTTCCAGGCAAGCTCTTTGATGGAAACAATTGTTTATCGAAGCATTAATTTATTAAAATCAACGATTTTCTGAAATAAAAGTAGTTGTCTCCTATTATGATTAACACCTATTGCCTCAGAACTAAGCACAGATAACTGCAATGTCCAATCTGTAAATGTTTATAATGTTACTGGACTACAGTTTATAAGAATGGGGTAAAAAGACAATCTTTTTTACTCGATCAGTGAGTGAGAGTGGGATGGGAGGGTAATCAACTCACCCTCTGCCACACTCTGTACAGCGGCTTGTACAAACTAGTTTGGGAGTGGGATGTTCATAGATGATAAGGATGTCTGCATCAAGCCTTTAGCGAAATGGAGTGAAACCTGAACGTAAATAAATCTAACTAGGACACATAAATACGACTACAAAGCCTATACACTGTCGCTGTAAAAATACTCAGCAGTAGCCACCTGGAGCGATTATACATCACGCTGAGATTCGTTTGGAAGCTGGAAATTTGTGGTAAGTTCCTATGGGACCAACCTCCTGAGGTCATCGGTCCCCAGGCTTACACATTACTTAAGCTAACTTAAACTGACTTACGCTAAGAGCAAAACACATCCATGTCCTAGGGAGGACTCGAATCTCCGACGGGGATAGCCCCGCGAACCGTGGCAAGGTGCCCAACACCGCAAGGCTCATTAGGAGGAATCTTTAGGAAAACAATAGGCAAGCTCCACCATGACCACCCTGATATAAAAGGCGACTGCATTCGTGAACTCACAGACTGACAACTAGCACTGTAAGGATGGAATGCTGATCGTGATGGAAGTTGTAGTTTTGCAAGCATTTTCCTTGCTGTAGTTGGGGGGGATTTGTTGTTTCGGCACAGTTTGGACTCATTTTCAAATAATGTTTCTTGGAGTGACATGTATGGAGTGTAGTACTACATAGTCAACAGTGGTCAGTTCCTTGTTTCTTATAAATTCCTCAAACACTAAACATGACTTGAAATGTTTCAGATTTATTGGAACACTTCAGAAGAGTTTCTAGCACATTACCCGCAAGTGACACTCCAGCACAGTTAACCAATGAGCAGGGAAATGGTATTTCTGTGATGTCATCGTACAGGTACATCTACATCTAAATGGATACTCTGCAAATCACATTTAAGTGCCTGGCAGAGGGTTCATCGAACCACCTTCACAATTCTCTATTATTCCAATCTCGTATAGCACGCGGAAAGAGTGAACACCTATATCTTTCCATATGAGCTCTGATTTCCCTTATTTTATCGTGGTGATCGTTCCGCCCTATATAGGTCGGTGTCAACAAAATATTTTCGCAACCCGGAGGAGAAAGTTGGTGATTGAAATTTCGTGAGAAGATTCCGTCGCAACGAAAAACGCCTTTCTTTTAATGATTTCCAGCCCAAATCCCGTATTGTTTCTGTGACACTCTCTCCCATATTTCGCGATAATACACAACGTGCTGCCTTTCTTTGAACTTTTCCGATGTACTCCGTCAGTCCTACCTGGTAAGGATCCCACACCGCGCAGCAATATTCTAAAAGAGGACGGACAAGCGTAGTGTAGGCAGTCTCCTTAGTAGGTCTGTTACATTTTCTAACTGTCATGCCAATAAAACGCAGCCTTTGGTTAGCCTTCCCCACAACATTTTCTATGTGTTCCTTCCAATTTAAGTTGATCTTAATTGTAATATCTAAGTATTTAGTTGGATTTACGGCTTTTATGGCACACACTGACCTAACTGACACTTCTCCATGGACAACACAATTCAAAACAAAGACTGGAAGAGGAACCTGTCACTATCACCTCTCTATCTTTACACAACAAAGTCTTATTACTTTTGGGTCCCCTAATTCTAGGAAAAGAACTAGAATAGCAAAATGTGAGTAAATAAGAATCAATTACAATTTTTGATTTCCTGTTTTACCTGAGATATGGGAATGACACACAGACATAACAATAATTTCATACCACTACTGAAACCATCTCAATAAGAGAAGATAGGAAAATCCAGAATGGAATAACAAAATAACTTGAAGTGAACAGATTGATGCTGACCACATAGGGGAAGTAATGAATGGCAGACAGGCACATTAAAACAACACTGTTCAATATTATTAAGTTTCTGGACAAAGTCTTATCAGCAGAAGAAACACACATACTAATACATGCACACCTCATAAACACATACACATGGCCACTGTCATCTCTGGATGTTGTGGCCCCACTCAGAGAGAGTGAGTGAGTGAAAGGAGCAGAAACAGTGTAGTCCATTAGTACATCCTGCTGCTCCTAAATATGACCATAATAATTAGATATCTAACAAGTAAAACTGCAGCAAACAATGTATGTCTGAATTTTATGTATGCTAATATGTTAGATAGAGTAAAAATGCTCACTTGCTGTGTAGAAATTGCTGAGCATCAGATGGAGACACAAGTTAGAAGTTGAAAGCCGCAACTTTACAACTGGTTTTTCAAGAGCACACGAACCCCCCCCCCCCCCCTCCAACTTTACAACTGGTTTTTCAGAGCATGTTGACAAACACACACACACACACACAGACAGAGAGAGAGAGAGAAACCTAAAATGTTTTTATTTTGAAATAACTTACTGCATAGGTACTAACCTGTATGGCTATAAGTTTAAAATCTATGACATCACTTGTTGTTGTTGTTCTGGTCTTCAGTCCTGAGACTGATTAGATGCAGCTCTCCATGCTACTCTGTCCTGTGCAAGCGTCTTCATCTCCCAGTACCTACTGCAACCTACATCCTTCTGAATCTGCTTAGTGTATTCATCTCTTGGTCTCCTCCTACGATTTTTGCCCTCCACGCTGCCCTCCAATACTAAATTGGTGATCCCTTGATGCCTCAGAACATGTCCTACCAACCGATCCCTTCTTCTGGTCAAGTTGTGCCACAAACTTCTCTTCTCCCCAATCCTATTCAATACTCCCTCATTAGTTATGTGATCTACCCATCTAATCTTCATCATTCCTCTGTAGCACCACATCTCGAAAGCTTCTATTCCCTTCTTGACAAAATTATTTACCGTCCATGTTTCACTCCCATACATGGCTACACTCCATACAAATACTTTCAGAAATGACTTCCTGACACTTAAATCTATACTCGATGTTAACAAATTTCTCTTCTTCACAAACGCCTTGCCAGTCTACATTTTATATCCTCTTTACTTTGACCATCATCAGTCATTTTGCTCCCCAAATAGCAAAACTCCTCTACTACTTTAAGTGTCTCATTTCCTAATCTAATACCCTCAATATCACCTATGACATCAAAATCCAAGAATGCTGACTCAGAGATATGGGCACAGTCCAAAATACTTATCTCAGATTGAGTGGCACTGTAGTTTTCTAACCACACCTTCATCCTCAGTCTTACAAGCCATCAAACAGAGCCACTACTTGTGCTCTGCACTCCATACTGAAAGTTTGATCATCATCATGTAGAGTCACCAGAGATCTACCACCGTTAGGCTTAGCTTAATCTTTCTTTAGAACACAATATGGACTTTGAAGATATAGTGGAAATAGAGAATGTCCGTCAGGGTGCAAAGGTGCAGTTCAAGCTCAAATTCATTGAGGACTGCATGAAAACAGAATAATTCACATCAGTATCGTCTGCAGAAATAGTGTATCTGTCGCCAGCGTATTCGTATTTGGGGATGAAACAACGAAGTTAACATATCAAGATCCAACAGAGTATCTATATTTAAAGTGTAGTGACTCGAATCTGCATGGTTTGCTCGGTGCACTACGGGTCACCAGGAAGAGACTCGGTCAATGGCGAAGCTACATTAAGCTGCTCTTCAACGATATCGCTAAGTATGTGTTGGTACATGAAGTTCATGATGAGAATGACGAATTAAATGTGTGTAGTGGTGTGTGTATGCAGTCTATACCTAAGTCTGCTAGTATTACTCATGTGCACAGAAATTTCAAACAAGCAGAATTTACTGTCTGCATTATTAACACTATTAGTGCTCCAACTGGTTTGTGTGACACACATTCCGAATTCAAAGTACAAAAATACTATTAATTGGAAAGTATTGCATGGTGATGAGTAGCGCTGATGTAGGAAAAATTTAATGATAATGTTTTCCACGATGGTGATTTATTTTCCAGATATCACAGAGTATAAAAGTTGTACCAAAATCTATAATAATAAATGATAGTTTCTTACACGTTGTAATTTATTTTGTTCAGTACACTTGTAACATCAGATTTAACAGTTCATATGTCAGTAGTTTACATATCTGCAATGTCAGAGAGACTTTACAGTTTAGTTGATGCTATAGAAGATAGAATTAGCTAGTTTTGGCGTTCAGACACAGGTTGTTCAGAAGACAATACACTTTAAGTTTCAGAAATAACAAAAATTACAGAGTTTTAACAAAAGCTCTATTATTTGCTGTAATTGACATGTCTTTGTTCTAATATACAATATCCACAAAAAATCTTTTTCATGAAATTTAATCCATATATGAATTCAATGGCGTTCATCCTGAACCGGTGACAAAATTTTGGACGGATCTTCGATACATCTATGGAAGCGACTGTGATCATCATGGTCTGCCTGTTCCCAAACACCAGTTCATGCATAACGTTAGGCAAAATCCCAAGTAATTTATTAATATTTCCTACTGCAAACTGCACTTTCTTCTTATTATTATAGACAAAGCAAAACGTGAATTCATTTTTTAAGGCTTTGTACATACAGTATACTCCAAAATCCAAGATGACAGCAATTCATATGGTAGATGGTTGATACTGTATACATCTGTCTAATCTGTATCTTACACAATGTGATATGGTGAATGACAACAATGTATAACTGGAACAAATCGGAATTAATGAATGAACAGGTCAACCACACAAGGTGTTTGTGACAGGGAGGGAGGCTATGGGTGAGTAGTGGATTGAAATCTGCTGGAAATATTAGATGTCCTCATACAACGTACATAACTTATCATTCACATGATGAATCACTTAACAATTCAGTGCTAGCCCAGACATTAGACCACATTCTCTTTGTAGTAAGGCTTGCAGGGGACAGCCCCTTTACCAAGGCTTATAGCGTAGAAGAAGCAGCGCGAAACTCCTTAGCTTGGAATAACATAATAATTTTATGTGTTCCTTAGACACACTGATTTTGGCTGTAGATACATCTTGATGTGGTGGAAATTTGATACTGACGTGGATGAAGTGTTAAACAATCCAGTGTCATGAACGAACATAATTACTTTCTCTGCAGCTAAGAGCAACATACTATTTATTAGGTGCTCATCAATTCAGTCATAAATCCTGTGTAAGTATTTCATAATTGGATCTCGGACCAGAAGCCAGGAGTACTAATACTATGTTTCAATATTTGCTGACTACATAATCAAAGAGCAGCAGCATTTCCTTTTCTATTACAGATCGAAAACCACTGCCATTTCATTTCTGCTATGAGTTCAAAACCACATCTTCTACGAAGCTCAGAGTTCTACATACGAAGATCCACATACAGTTTTGACGAATACTGGTGCTAGTGATATAACAGATTGTTAATGTTCCCAGGAAATCTAAGTGTTCCATTTGCTTTTCTGTGTTTTACGAAGCTTAAGATTGTCCCAACAGTGAATGCTTTTTATGATATTAATCGTAACAGTTTGATATATTTCACGCAATTTCACATGTTTAGCGGTACTACATCTCTCAAATACTTTATCCTTGTACGTACTTAGCTGTTGATGCACCTCACGGTTCTCTGGAAGACTGTAGGTTTGACATCTGAACTTAAATTGCATTCTGCACTAATGTCGTGAACGGAACCGTAGGTAACCACAAATTTCTCTCTTGTTCCTTCATAAAATAATTGCCAAGGTAATCGCTAGAGAAACGTATTCAGAGAGCTGACAGAACCTCTCCAAAACTAGAAGTGTCCTACACTGTACATAGGACATCAAGCATATGCAGCAGACTTCCTCTGTTGCTGTCTTCTGGGTACAAATGCGCTGATGATGATCTAACACTTTCAAACAGTCCTTAGATCCATATGTTTAAGTAAAATCAATAGAGCAGTTCCAAACTACTGTATCTGCAGCCTTCTGTGTGTCATGGATGAACAGAGTGAGCTGAGAGCCATGATTATGGAAGAAAAATGTTGGTACTTTGTCTACAGGAAAGGCATAAGACGATTTCCAAAAGTGAAGGGCCTACTCCTATTCTCACAGTAGGTCCACATTGGTGTGATGGAAATCTGATATGTCGATTTTTAAATAATATAAGCTTGTTTCACTCTCAAATATTTTTGCTACATACCTGGTAAGTATACGTTTGCATGTTTCATGGCTCTGTCCCCCCCCCCCCCTTCCCAGGGCCACCCTTCTTCTCTCCCCTCCTTCCCCCAGAGGTTTTTTCTCCTTACCGGCACCCCTCAGAATCTGCAGCCCCCCCCCCCCCCCTCGGCTGCTTCCCTCTCCCATCCTTCACCCCCCACGCCCTTCGGTGCGCCCCCCCCCCACCCTGTTTCCCCTTCTCTGCACCCCCCTATAGCACCACCCCTTGACGCCCTTTCTTCCCTACTCCCTCGTATCTGTACCCCTGGCAGATCCTCCCAGTTTGTTTTTCGTCATCAGTGTGCTATGTCTACATCTACATCTACATCTACATCCATACTCCGCAAGCCACCTGACGGTGTGTGGCGGAGGGTACCTTGAGTACCTCTATCGGTTCTCCCTTCTATTCCAGTCTCGTATTGTTCGTGGAAAGAAGGATTGTCGGTATGCCTCTGTGTGGGCTGTAATCTGATTTTATCCTCATGGTCTCTTCGCGAGATATACGTAGGGGGGAGCAATATACTGCTTGACTCTTCGGTGAAGGTATGTTCTCGAAACTTTGACAAAAGCCCGTGCCGAGCTACTGAGCGTCTCTCCTGCAGAGTTTTCCACTGGAGTTTATCTATCATCTCCGTAACGCTTTCGCGATTACTAAATAATCCTGTAACGAAGCGCGCTGCTCTCCCTTGGATCTTCTCTATATCTTGTATCCACCCTATCTGGTATGATTCCCACACTGCTGAGCAGTATTCAAGCAGTGGGCGAACAAGCGTACTGTAACCTACTTCCTTTGTTTTCGGATTGCATTTCCTTAGGATTCTTCCAATGAATCTCAGTCTGGCATCTGCTTTACCGACGATCAACATTATATAATCATTCCATTTTAAATCACTCCTAATGCGTACTCCCAGATAATTTATGGTATTAACTGCTTCCAGTTGGTGACCTGCTATTTTGTAGCTAAATGATAAAGGATCTATCTTTCTGTGTATTCGCAGCACATTACACTTGTCTACATTGAGATTCAATTGCTATTCCCTGCACCATGCGTCAATTCGCTGCAGATCCTCCTGCATTTCAGTTCAATTTTCCATTGTTACAACCTCTCGATACACCACAGCATCGTCCGCAGAAAGCCTCAGTGTTGTGTTCGCTGCTGTTCTACTGTAACGTTAAGTGCTGTGATTACACTCGTGTGCTGAACTTCTACATAGTGTTGCTGTCTGTCATTGTTCTGTAGTACGCCGCCAATCGCAACTTACATGCTCCAGCCGCACTTTTCCTTGTGTTCTTTTAACCATCACAATGTGTGGTTTTTTGTGTACATTCCTTTTTTAGATTTTTATCTCCACTTTCACAGTCACCCCTTTTCTATGTTCTCTTCCATTATTTCCCCCCTTTTTTTATATTTATGTTTCGCCATATGCTCCTTTATGCTGTTTTAAATGTATTCCTGTAATGCACTTAGTCTCTCTTGGCTGAAGAGCGGCGCCTAAGTTGCTTCCAGCCAGCCCTGGATGGGGAATTGAAATTCAGCCACCACAAAGATATCCACCCTCAGGAGGACGAATGTCTGTCTCCTGATTTTTCACTGTCTATGCAGAACATTTGTGTAGGTCATAGATAATTTTCAGATTATGAGATTTGCGACTGCCTGTCATTTGGTTTACAGCACAATTTTGTTTCCTGATTATTTCTAGTTCCATGCTATTTTAATTCAGGTCATGTGGGATATGGCTGCACTGCTGTCACAACAGCATACTAGCGTTTGGAATCGGAATTTCTGAACTCTTCATGTGCGCACTTCATGTCTTATAGCTGTAGCTTGCAGTACACAACTTACTGGGGTGTGGAGTCATGACTCGGCACTATTCAGGGTACAGTGATCGATGCACAGTGACCAGTTTTTGTCCAAAGCGCTGGGCGAGTTCATTTTTTTGCTCAGAAGTGGAGGCCGACAGTGTCTGAAGCCTTTCCGACGGTCGGCGATGAGAGAATCGAGGCGCACGCCCTGCAATCTCTCTCAAACGATTTTACAGGAACTATTTGGTAAAAAAAATTATTTTTGTTTTACTTATAGCTTAATTTGTCAGGTTCATGATCGTGTGCGTATCATTTCGTTAATGCTCACAGTTATTGTGATATTTACGTGGAAGGAAGACACTGAGTAGAATTCGAGAAAGTTTGTAATGTAACATAGAGGTCGCTATGATTTTGCGTTTGATGCGTACGTATTACATAATATGTTGCAGCATATGCAATTTAGATAACTTATTGAATTTTTCTTTAGACTTGGCTGGAGGTCTCTACCTATTACCAGCCTCGAGAAAATTGATCTGATGTAGCACACTCATTTGCGATCGCCCTGCACGAGCGATAAAGCTAGAGTGAAATACTGACATCATTCCTCATATTTCATAGACTGTTTGAGACATCGAAATGAGATTTTGGCAAATAATATTTTTGCAGTATGATTATTACTCAAAACTTCATTCCATTAATTAGACTTTTTCGACGAAAAAATGCCATTTTTAAGGGCCATCTATACCTGGTGAAATGATAAATGCTGTTGGTTTCGGAACAACATAAGTGAACACAATACAAGTTTCTTTTTCAGAAGCTACTGACCTCGTTTTTCCTGAGTTCCTCACTTTAACAAACCGGTCTTTTTTAAAGAATTCCTTCGCAACTGCATCTGCACAACATGTTAGTGACGTGAGACTGTATAAACACAGCTGTTGTTTGGCAAAAGAAGCAAATTTTAACATGGCAACAAGAGAAATGTGTAGGTTTTACTCAAACTTCGTCACCAATGACGCTTATCTGAAACTTACTAATGGTTAACAAGCCAGGCGAAAAAAAATTGCTGCATTTTTGGTGAAATTCTTTTTAGATAATAACCACAGCAGAGGTGCAGTAAAACTATTTAAAGGGCCAACCTGCAACTGTGGGCGTTGAGGGCCTCACTTGATTTTTACAGAAAATGTGAGTGTAGGCTTCAGCTTAGAATGGGACTTCGCCTTCAGCTTTCGGCATTTCCCCTGCAGAACCTGTCTGTAACTTCACCTTCACCACAACTGCTCTCCCCACAAGTGCCCTGCTGTCTCTACATCTAGCGGCCATGGCATTCTGCACGCACCATATCTGTGCATTGTTCCTACAGGGCAGACGTCTCTTCCCACACGCTGCAGTGCAGTGTGATATGGTGGCTGTTTGCTACCAGACCGAACCGCCCTGAGGCTGCCTGTCCACTGAGACTGCTTTTAGAGGCAGCACGAGGCCGTGTGGGCAGCCCTTACCCTTTCTTGGTGTTCGTTTAAATAAAGACAGACGTCTGCCACCCATATCAGAGTTGTCATGGTCATTCTCCTTGCAAGTTAGAGGGCAGCATCATACACACATCAGAAAAAAGTTTTGCATGACCCTGGTTCCCAGAACTCCTGAAGATAGACGTTGGCTGTGGGTAGATTTCTGCAGTAGATGACCGCTACCTACGGATTATGGCTAGGACGAACCGTGAAAGCAACGCCACCACGTTGAATAATGCTTTTCGTGCAGCCACAGGACGTCGTGTTACGACTCAAACTGCCCGCAATAGGCTGCATGATGCGCAACTTCACAATCCACGTCCGTGGCGAGGTCCATCTTTGCAACCACGACACCATACAGCGTGGTAGAGATGGGCCCAACAACATGCCGAATGGACCGCTCAGGATTGACATCACGTTCTCCTCACCGATGAATGTCGCATACGCCTTCAACGAGACATTCGTTGGAGACTTGTTTGGAGGCAATCCGGTCAGGAGAAAGTTGGTGATTGAAATTTCGTGAGAAGTTTCTGTCGCTACGAAAATCGCTTTTATTTTGGTGTTGTCCACCGCAAATTCTGTATCATTTCAGTGAGACTCTCTCCCTTATTTCGCTATAATACAAAACGTGCTACTCTTCTTTGATCTTCATCGATGTACTCTGCCAATCCTATCTGGTAAGGATCCCACACCGCGCAGCAGCAGTCTAAAAGAGGACGGACAAGCGGAGTGTAGGCAGTTTCTTTAGTAGATCTGTTATCTTTTCTACGTGTCCTGCCAGTAATTCAGTCTTTGGTTAGCATTCCCCACAACATTTTTTACGTGTTCCTTCCAATTTAAGGGGCTCCGGAAAGGCTCAAAATTATGAAAAGTCCAATTTTTACTTTTTTGCGTTTTCTGAATCTGCAGACTATTACCTTTTAATAGATATATAATTTATTCAATTCCGAAGACTACAACTATTTTTAAATTTTTTTTAAAATGTGTTCTACATGGGCGTGACCCACTGTGGCGCTGTTAAACTGCTGTCAAATGGTGTTATTATTAACGTCCGTGTTCATCAGGTACATTTTAGTGATGTGAGATAAAGTATGTGTTGTGGCTAACCTGTGAGGGTTCAATATATATCGCTGGTGTGATTGTCGATTGTTTCATGTTTATTTACTCTGTCGTTATCTACAAAATATTCGTAATTAATTCTGTTTCTTGAGTCTCTGTTTTGTTGAAGTATAATAATGAGTAAAAGTAAACTTATTAGAAATCCTCTGAAGGCTTTTAAGAAAAGGAGAAATGTTGGAAAGCCAAAGCTATGTGTTATTACTGTAAATAATAACTTTCTAACATGGTACGAGCGATGCTTGCTTTAGACAAGGAACGCCTTCGGGCTGCAGGCAGGGCTGTAAAGAGTCTAGAAATACAAGCAAGACTAAACAGGAGGAGGAACAAGAGGAAGCTGGAGGAGGAATTTGCAGAGGATGAAGATAATCCATCCTATGGACCTGGAATGCACTAAAAAGTTAATCCAATCTTTGTCGCTCGATTCCCAAAACTTTTATTTTCTCATACTAATTACATGTTTTCTAAGGATCTTCCAAACATACTTGTTTCAAACTATCAGTAAATGTTATACAGTACATTCTGCATAATGTAACACAGCCTTTTTTCCAAAAAACTGTATATTTTTGAATATATAAATAAAAAATTGCAAAAAAATGTTGTGAATTTTCATTACAATTGAAAAAAATCATCTTTAATAACTGAACTAAAATTTTGTAAAATCCCTGTGTTAAGTTGTAGCCCATATTCCAATAAATAATCTGTAAAAAGCTCAACTTCCTACCTCAAATACTTTGTGAGGAAAGATGTAATTTATAAGCGTTATTTTAACATTGCAAGTATAGGGCGTTCCGGAGCCCCTTAAGTTGTTCGTAATTGTAATTGTTACGGCGTAAAGTCAGCGCCGGCACACCAGTCGGGAACAAAATGGAACAGAAGGCTGTGAGAAGAAGTCAGCCAATCGCAAGATGACCAACCTCACTTCCAGGACGACAAGGCGACAGTAGTGCCCCCTACATAAAGAGGGCATAAGCGCTGCGCCCGACTGGTGGCAGCTCACTTCGACAGCAGCGTGAACCTTAGCCAGTGCATGCTAGGAATCTCTATGTAGCACAGACTTGTGTTTCTCTATTCTGAAGAAGTCTGATTATTTTGTATGTCGCCATTTGCTTGCGACACATATCAAAGTTAAGTATTATAATTGTCTTCTTGTAATAAAACTCATTAATGCAAGTTGTTTGATTGTCTGACGAACCGAGTAGGTAGGATTCCTAGACACAACAGTAATTGTTAGGTATTTGGTTGAAATTACGGCCTTTAGATTTGACTGGTTTATCGTGTAATCGAAGTTTAACGGATTCCTTTTAGCACTCATGTGGAGGGCAATTCCTAGAAGTTTGTAACGGAAATTTTCTGACACTTGTTTAAGCGCCTCGTTATTGTATGATTGGACAAAACTATAGTTATTACTACTTGTGAGTAGTGCATACTGCCAATAATCCCTACAAAAGAATGGCCCTAACAATAACCTATACCCTTTGTGAATCACTTACCTCACAAAAATCTTAGTTACTCTAACTACTGCAATACAGAGAGCGCCAATACTGCTAGCCAGCTAAATGAAAGATTCTAACTAGTGAAGGCACTAACTACTCATAGCCATAGTTAGCAGATGAAAGATTTTGGTAGAGAACAAACAATGTATTTACCTTAATAGTGTTCAAAAGTCATAATATATATATTAGTTCATGATATCCACTCATACAAATTTCCTATTTCTGACGGACACACGTCCAGATGGTCCGCTCTCAACACTCTGCAATCTCTCTCCCCACATCCACCACTGCTGGCGGCTCACCTTCTTCTGCGCAATGCTGCGTGCTGTTCCAATCCGACTGCCCAACACTACACAAGGGAATATTCCAACGAGTCCAACCATCCAGAGACTGCACACAGCACAGTCAGTGATTTTCATACAGAGCGCTGCGTGGCGTTACCAACATAAAAACCCAAATAGCCTACTTACAATATGCACTACATTTTGTGTGAGTGTGTGACCGAGCGGTTCTACGCGTTTCAGTCGGAACAGTGCTGCTGCTACGGTCGCAGTTTCGAATCATGCCTCGGGCATGGATGAGCCTGATGTCCTTACGTTAGTTAGGTTTAAGTAGTTCTAAGTCTAGGGGACTGATGACCTCATATGTCAAGTCCCATAGTGCTTAGAGCCATTTGAACCATTCGTGGCCGTGCGGGGTTAGCCGAGCAGTCTTCGGCGCTGCAGTCACGGACTGTGCGGCTGGTCGCGTCGGAGGTACGAGTCCTCCCTTGGGCATAGATGTGTGTGTTTGTCCTTAGGATAATTTAGGTTAAGTAGCGTGTAAGCTTAGGGACTGATGACCTTAGCAGTTAAGTCCCATAACACTTCACACACATTTGGAACATTTTGAACCATTCGTGTGTGTGTGGTTCAAATGGCTCTGAGCACTATGGGACTTAACATCTCAGGTCATCAGTCCCCTAGAACTTAGAACAACTTACACCTAACTAACCTAAGGACATCACACACAACCATGCCCAAGGCAGGATTCGAACCTGCGACCGTAGCGGTTGCGTGGTTCCAGACTGAAGCGCCTAGAACCAGCTCGGCCACCAGCGGCTGGCTCGTGTGTGTGTGTGTGTATGTGTTTGTCTGTAGGTGCGTGTATGTGAGAGAGAGACAGCTCGCTTGCTTCCCATAGAAGTTGAGTTAATGTAGTAAAACGTGCTGTGCTGTCGCTGCCAGACGTTAGAAGTCCAGTAAATGGTACGCTGCGAAGTACTTTTATTAGTTGGTTGATTCCATTCATGTTCTCTGCTGTCTCTACTGCAGAAAACCCCGTGGGTGCCGTGCAACAACGTGCAGTTCCGGGCGGAACTGTAAAGAAAGTAAGCACGGCGAGCTTTGGGTTAACGATAAAAAGGGAAAAAAAATGGAAATACCGCGTTCTGCGAAATACTCGTACAGTGAAAATCGTGGCGCAGTGGGTTTTCCAACGACAAACCAAAGTGTTGAGCAAAGTACAACAGCGGAGAGCGCAAGGGGATGAAGCAGTACAGAACAACGGAACGAGAAAATTTAATGAGAACGCGTAATGGACGCAGCACAGGTATTAATTTTTAAATAAATCCCTCCGCCTTTTTCTTTTGCCAACAGCGCTGCGGTTCTCTTCATCTCCGCGCCGGCACGCGGCGCGTGCAGCGGTCACAGGCCGGTGTGACCCCGAGAACTCATGCATACATATTACGAGGTTTAGACAGGCCGCCGCGGGCAGCCCGCGTGACTTTGTGCCGAGCCCCTGTCCGGTTTTCGCCGGAGGCTCGGCTTCAATACGGGAAAGGGCGTTTCCCTGCGTCGCTTCCCCCGACTGCAGTCGCCGCCCACTTTCTCCCTCCGCCTCTGGAGGGCGCGCGCCGGCTTAATTTGATGAGGGCCCGGTTCCTTGTTTAATTAATTCGCTATTTGCCCCATAGAGCCGGGCCGGTCCGACCAGGGGCCGCTGTGAGACGCCGGCGACCTGGCCATTAGCTTTTACTGCGCCTGTCGCACAGTACAACTGCTGCCCGGCCAGCCGTTTGCCTCGCTAGGGTTAACGGCGGTCGCCTCCCAACTTTCATTTGTTCAGCAAATGGAGTCCGCAATTAACGTTTCCTAACTTAGTAAACTCCACATCGCCCATATACATTATTTATACTCATACAACAAAATGCTGATGCAGAAGAACCGCAGGGTGTCAAATTGCCGATGTTTTGCTGCGAGTTGGCAGTCGATGTATCACCTTTTGTTCCCCTTAATTGTACAGTCTATTCACCGAGAGCTGGGACGAAACATAAACAGTGTCACGTGAGCGACTACGCTCGTTTCCAGAGAAAGCATTCGCTGTTCACGTGATACGTAGGGGTGTGGAAAATCCTTGGCGCACGTTTCGCGGCTGGCGGCGTTCGGCTGGCTGCCGAGCTGTCACAGCGGACCGTGAGAAACCTGGGCAACAATGTAGGAAATAAATTTAACCATAACGTTAAAATAATGTTAAACTGAGTTCATACTGGCGAAGCAGATTTATTTTCATTCAGGTTGCTAACAAAACGCTCCATTCACACACAATTCTTAATTTTAATAACAATACCAGTAATAATAATGAGAAAGGACGAAACAAGGTTCACTCTGTCTAACTTGAACTGTTTTCATTGAGGTTTATAACAAACCGCTCCTCTCTCTCTCCTCTATAATGCAGTCTAATTTCCACATTTGAGTTTCCACTCGTAAAGGGCAAATGGTTGCACCCATCGCATTCGAAAAAACTACAAAATTAAATTCAAACCTTTCTGAAACTTTTCTCGCTTAAACCCACACAAAAAATTTTAAGGGGAAAAGTTTGTCGCGTACTGTATTTCGGATGATGATTTGGTAAAAATTCTGCATCAGACGTGAGATTTTAATTTATTACTTCACAATTACTAACTCTATTGCGCAGAAAATTTGCGGGCGTCATCAACATATAGTACTGAAGCAATTATAAAATTCTTTTGCTGTGCGACATACAGTTAAGGAGATATGGCGTGATGAATATAGAGTAACGCGAAAAAACAACTTTTCTTGAAAGCTTAAATATTTCTCTTTTTCAGTGGTAATAAATTTTAATGTAAAACAAGGGGTCGGTAGGTAGTTCTCGGATCACTTTATCATGCTCAGGTGCCAAATTAAACACGACTTTCATTTTTTAATTTCTGACGCCCCTGCCTTGTACACCCCTCGACGGGAGCGCTGTGGTCACGCGCCTTGCCGTGTTTACAATACGTTTCTTGTTTCGGTGAATGGAGTACTGGCCATTAAAATTGCTACGCCAAGAAGAAATACAGATGATAAACGGGTATACTAGAACTGACATGTGATTACATTTCCACGCAATTTGGGAGTATAGACCTTGAGAAATCAGTACCCAGAAAAAACCACCTCTGGCCAAATAACGGCCTTGATACGCCTGGGCACTGAGACAAACAGAGCTTGGATGGCGTGTACAGGTACAGCTGCCCATGCATCTTCAACAAGATACCACAGTTCATCAAGAGTAGTGACTAGTGTATTGTGACGAGCCAGTTGCTCGGCCACCATTGACCAGACATTTTCAATTGATGACGGATCTGGAGAATGTGCTGGCCAGGGCAGCAGTCGAACACTTTCTGCATCCAGAAAGGACCGTACTTGACCTGCAACATGCGGTCGTGCATTATCGTGCTGAAATGTAGGTTTTCGATGGGATCGAATGAAGGGTAGAGCCACGGGTTGTAACACATCTAAAATGTAACGTCCACTGTTCAAAATGCCGTCAATACGAACAAGAGGTGACCGAGACGTGCAACCAATGACATACCATACCATCACGCCGGGTGATATGCCAGTATGGCGATGACGAATACACGCTTCCAATGTGCGTTCACCGCGATGTCGCCAAACACGGATATGTCCATCATGACGCTGTAAACAGAACCTGGATTCATCCGAAGAAATGACGTTTTGCCATTCGTGCACCCAGGTTCCTCGTTGAGTACTCCATCGCAGGCGCTCCTGTCTGTGATGCGGCGTCACGGGTAACCGCAGCTATGGTCTCCGAGCTGATAGTCCATGCTGCTGCAAACGTCGTCGAACTGTTCGTGCAGATGGCCGTTGTCTTGCAAACGTCCTTATCTGTTGACTCAGGGATCGAGCGATGGCTGCACGATCCGTTACAGCCATGCAGATAAGATGCCTGTTATCTCGACTGCTAGTGATACGAGGACGTTGGGATCCAGCGTGGCGTTTCGTATTACTCCTGAACTCACCGATTCCATATTCTGCTAACAGTCATTGGATCTCGACCAAAGCGTGCAGCAATGTCGCGATACGATAAACCGCAATCGCAATAGGCTACAATCCGACCTTTATCAAAGTCGGAATCGTGATGGTACGCATTTCTCCTCCTTACACGAGGCATCACAACAACGTTTCACCAGGCAACGTCGGTCAACTGCTGTTTGTGTATGACAAATCGGCTGGAAACTTTCCTCATGTCAGCACGTTTTAGGTGTCACCACAGGCGCCAAACTTGTGTGAATGCTCTGCAAAGCTAATCATTTGCATATCACAGCATCTTCTTCCTGTCGGTTAAATGTCGCGTCTGTAGCACGTCATCTTCGTGGTGTAGCAGTTTTAATGGCCAGTAGTGTAGTTCGCTGTTCTGGTGCGGGTGGCGCTCCGGTAGTGATTTGCTGTTACGTCGCTGGTGTATGTTTGCGGTTGCCATCGGAAAGCGAGAGAGTAGTCTGTTTCCGGGTATTGCACAGACCGTGAAGTTCGCTCTGTCTGACCTACTGGTGACTAGCGCTAAGGTTGTTAAGCCTCGCAATATGTGCAGAGTGGTCTGTGGCGGAGGCGACTCGCCGCTGTGCTCGCCATGCGATGGTGATTAATTGGAGTCGGCGTACTGCCTGCCTTTCTGATGTGGAGGTCCGGTGGGGTCCTGTGATACTCTGGCCCGGAGACAACTAGTTGCTGAATTTTGTAGTCGTCTGCCAAGTTAGGTTGTGGGATCGGTTGGCTCGTCAGATTTTCCGCTGGGTGCTCCAGCAGCGGTTTCTGAACTTCATTCTGATGTGGGACGGCGTTGTTGGAAGTTTTTGCTTTGTGTGTGTGGGACGTTACGATATTTTTTGGTACTAATTTATGTGCTCAACTGGAGCATCTTTTGGTTATGCCGCAGAGTGGGTCGTTGCCCACCCGGTCTGCTCAGCGTTACCTTTGGTGGTGCCTGTTTGTTCCTTTTTGAAGGAATTCACGTAAGTGGGTCCTGTTACCTGCCCGGAGTTGCGTTCATGTATGGTATATTTGGCATTTGATGTGTTAGGTAAAGTCTGCCTAAGAAAGGCGGTTTAGGTCAGTATATGCATAGTGAATTACTGCTGCTTGGTATATGTGGTCTTCTGGGACCTGAACAACACGATCTCGTCAATTTGGTTTGTGTAACAGCATTTGACTATTCATGTGCGCTTGGCTTTTATTGTTTTGTTTTAAGAAGCGAGAATTGTTTATTAAGATTTGTGGGTGTTGGCTTCCGGCACTAGTTAAGAGCATCCGAGTTAACGGCGCCGTGGTTGTCATGTACTGTCGTGAGGTTTTATTCTTATTTGATTTTTGAATTTTATCAAGTGTTGATATTATATGTCGTGTGTTACAGAGCATAACGAAGCTGCGTAAGTGATGGGCAGTTCTGGAAGACATGCCGGGGAGCTCTCAGCGGTTTATTTCGGGGACCGTTTCTAGTGGGAAGGCTCCGAAGTGTTGAGAGCTCGCTCTTCTGTGATTTCGTTGGGGGTTTCCATTGCCCTTTGGTTGCATCGAATGCCATACGATCACGTTTTCATCATTTTGTTGTTATATTTATCGGTTGTGTGTTGCGCTTCTTTGATTTCATCATGCCAAGTTGCCATTATTATTATTATTTTAGTTTATTACTGCTATAAATGTTTTCCGATTTTATGGTACCAAGTGTCATTATTCTTAAAGGTTTTTGTAAATGATCTTAAGTTGCATTGCCAAGTTAACTTATTATCGGATTTTGTCTCTTGGGTAAACTCTAAAAGCACTATTGTAAAACGGTCTTTGATTTTATGGTGGAAAGCAGCCGTTATTGTTTTTAAAGCTCATTCTTTTAACCATTTGTTGAGTTCTGAAGGTTATATGAATTTGTTGTTACTTAAAAGAGTTTAGTATTGGCAATTTAATAAATTGTGTACAGAGTCTGCTGTCTGGATATTATTGGGTGGAAATCCTTGGATAGTTGTCCTATAAGAACACACATTCCACTCTTGTACTCTCTTTGTTGAACAATTTTGATTCCATCAGGAACTATTGTGCACAGCGACCGCCGATTGTAAGGGACCAGATGCATACAGCACAAAGTCGCAATCCCATTCGTTTTTAATATGTTTGCAAACCTAGATTTCGGCTGTAGAGAGCCATCTTCTGTGCATTTTCGTTATAGTTCAACTGACTCGCGGCAGCTCATGTCACCATGTGTTCTTACAGGAGTGTAGGCAGAAGGTCACTTGTGACGTTCCTTCCATCCTTCTGCACACGTCGGGAGGAGACGCGACTCGTAATTATGTTCGTCCCCGTCAGTATGACGTGGAACACCACCTGTAACTCTCGTAAGACACAGCTCCTCCCGAAGTTAAGAAATATTGTACTGTTCGTCCGTAACATTCTTATTAGTTTGTGTTAACTGATAAATTGCAGTTGTTTATCTTTTATCTTATGCCCTGTTAGTTTCGTTGAGCAGTGAAGTCTTGGTTCTTAATCCTATCATTACGGTCGTTTTTCACATCATCCTTAGCGAGGATTAATAATTGCTGTTCGTAATTCCGTTGCTATGCCGTTGCTGCGCCTAAATATTAACAACGGTACAACGTAACTCCAGATTCAAATCAAATGGCTCTGAGCACTATGGGACTCAACATCTTAGGTCATAAGTCCCCTAGAACTTAGAACTACTTAAACCTAACTAACCTAAGGACATCACACACACCCATGCCCGAGCCAGGATTCGAACCTGCGACCGTAGCAGTCCCGCGGTTCCGGACTGCAGCGCCAGAACCGCACGGCCACCGCGGCCAGCGTAACTCCAGAGATCACTTACGTTGAAGTAACGTACTTGTAAACTCCGTAATGCTAATTTTCATATTATTCACCTTTCACTGTCTGTTATTCCTGTCTTCACTCAGTCACTTAAAATGTTTAAAAGACTCAATCTCTAGCATGAACATACGTAATATTATTCCTTCAATCATGTAGGATTTATCTCTTGACTCATAGTTTATTAATCTTTTCGTAATTAATTGTTTGCCCCTATCACACACACTCACCGATATGTCATTCAAGATTCTCATCAGTCCAGTAATCGTAACGTTGAACGGCGTATTGGTTTTTCTTCATGACTTCGTATTATTGTGTCCTACTCAAGATTACAAATAGTTTTCTTGTCACTGATCCATTACTATCAAGTTCGCAACTGTTCTTCAGTCCGAAGGTTAAGTCCAGTAAATCAGTATCACTCAATTAAAATCACTGTTGCGTTGATAACGGTAAAGATTACATTATTCAGTCGAATGACTGGGTATGGCTTTAGTCTCTCTCTTACGAACTATCGAACTTTCACAACTGAAACAAACTAATAGCGTTTGCTTCCGGAAGACTATCGTAATAGTACTCTAGAGCGACTCAAGAGCAACTAACTAAACATTTTCATATTCGAGCTGCATTGTAGGTGCATTGAATTTCCTTTTCGATGCGGTTACTACTCTCTCCCATGGTAAATGTTATCTTTGACCGAATTACCTCCTTGGATTTAACCTTCGTTCATATGAATTTAAATTTATTCTATAGATGTTTAAAAGATAATGCATGACAATCCTTCCGTTTAACTCCTCCTCTGTATGTTACTCACAGTATTTAAGTGTTATAGTTGTTACTCAAAACATTATCAGTGGAATTTTTTTTATCACCAATAGTTGTTGTCGCTGTCAAGATGACTCACCTCCCTACTTTAAGTTTTCACCAAGTTTGTTAATTGGGGATTCTGTCCTTGGGGCGTTACACACTCCAACATGAATAAGTAAGCTGGTGTTACGCAGTGATGTGCGCTACTTTGTGTGTGTGGGGGGGGGGAGGGGGGAGGGGTTGTTGGTAGGCTGTTTGATGTGGGGGAAGGGGACCAAAAAGCGATATCATGGGCCCCATCGGATTAGGGAAGGATGGGGAAGGAAGTCGACCGTGCCCTTTCAAGGAAACATCCCGGCTTTTGCCTGAAGCGGTTTAGGGAAATCACGGAAAACCTAGATTAGGTTGGCCGGACGCGAGCTTGAAGCGTGGTCCTCTCGAAAGCGAGTCAGGTGTGCTAACCAGTACGCCACTTTGCTCGTTTGTGTCCCTGTGTGTGTGCGTGTGTGTGTGGGGGGGGGGGGGGGGGGAGGGTGGGGGCGCATGTGTGTGAGCGTGCGTGCGGTTGCATTAGAAGTTGAGTTCCTTATGCCTATGCACCTGCAAGAACATGTGGTGACATGAACTGCTGCGAGACTGTTGAATCATAACGAAAATACACTGAACATGGCTGTTCATAGCCGAAATCTAGATTTGCAAGCATTATAAAAACTAATAGGGTTGGAAATGACTGCTGTGTGCCTCCCCATCTGCGCTTGTCGACCGTGTAACCTATACCCTACACTACAGGGAGCAGTCACATTAATCTGATCACCGCCTACGACATCAATGTGCCATAATCACTCGCAGGCGGCAGTACTAGTAGTAGAGGGAAAACAAAGAGTGTCGGCGATTTTCGGAATACAGTGCGGTAGGTGTCGTAATGCGCGTAGCGATTTACGATTATCTCATGTCCAAAAGGGTACGATTATTGGCTTTGGGGCCAAGGTTGTAAGCATTTACGGAGCGGGTAAGTTCGTAAACTGTTCGCGTGCGAAGTCGTCGAAGTAAACAGCGCATAGCAATACGGAGCGATCCAAAAACCGGCGCCAGGCCAGCGGTGGTGCACAACGGGACACCGAGGTCGAGAGCGAACGAGGGCTGCGAAGATACAGCAGGGGGCAGCAAAAAATGGTTCAAATGGCTCTGAGCACTATGGGACTCAACTGCTGTGGTCATAAGTCCCCTAGAACTTAGAACTACTTAAACCTAACTAACCTAAGGACATCACACACATCCATGCCCAAGGCAGGATTAGAACCAGCGACCGTAGCGGTCGCGCGGTTCCAGACTGTAGCGCCTTTAACCGCTCGGCCACTCCGGCCGCCCAGGTGGCAGCCAGTAGGCGCCATGTTGAAGCGTACGTGCTGACTGCAGTCAGTTCATCGGCGACGAAGCCTGGAATTCGCAAGCCAGTACCGCAAGTGGGCGTCCGTTGACAGATGAGAGGTGGCCTTTTCACGTTTGATGTCCCCCGGAATACGGCGTGAAACGCCTGAACGCAAATACCCTGCAGTTTATGGCCTGGGGCAGGGCTTCCCAACGTGTCGTCCGGCTCTTTCTAGGGGGTCCGTGGCCACCTTTCACCGAATCGTGTAAAATAATGATTAAATTATTGAATAAAAATGTGAAAATCAAATTCATCACTATTTTTTTTGTGTGAAAAACATATGTACTTCAGGTCGTATTCCCAAGCAGCCTTTGCGGTTCCTAAGTGAGAACGCATACACAGTGTAGTGCCGGAGAATGCGGCTTCTCTGATCGACTGTTTCGCAACAGTACGAGGGTCGTTTGTGCGCCGGCTCACGGCGCTAGATGCGCTGAAACCTGCATGCGCGGAGCGAGATTTGTCGACCAATCACAGCGTTCGCTGGCACGTATGCGGCCCCAGGCATCATTAAATGTTAAACTTGCTTTGTCAGTGCACTACCTATTTCACAAGTCGATTTTTGACCAGTTTATTACTTCTAACGTGGATCGCTGGCTGAAGTCAGGACCATTGAAGAAGGATGCAGTTTCTCCATCGCCTTCACAACAAGGGAAGTTTCCAGTTGAAATGAATGAGGAGGGAGGACGACCAAAGGAAGAATAATCACAAGAAAACGCTCCAAGTACTCCATTGGTTACAGTATCCTGTGGAAGTGGAATAACCAAGAAGCGTAAGTACAACGAAAGCTATTTAGAAATGGGCTTTATGGTGACAAAGGAGGGTAAAGCTCAGTGTGTAATTTGTGCGCGAGTCCTTCCGAACAGTTCAATGCTCCCAGTTAAATTGCGCCGTCATTTTGAAGGTACTCACCCGGATTTCCAGGCTAAACACATAGATTTTTTCAAAAGGAAGAGTGCTGAACTAGCTGCTTCTCAGCATTGCATGAAAACTCATTCAAACACAGTTAATGAAAATTCATTAAAAGCTCCTTTCTTGGTTAGTTATCGAGTGGCAGAAACAGGTAAAGCTCATACCATTGCAGAAAGTCTCATAAAGCAGTGTGTTAATTATATTGTTTCTTGCGTGCTAGACGAAAAGGCAGTAAAGCTTGTATCTTCGGTGCCATTCTCAAGGAATACTGTCAAGAGACGTGTCAAATGATGTGAAAGACACTATTGTTTCTCGCATCCAACAAAATTCATTTTCTCTGCAGATAGATGAATCCACTGATGTTGCAGGATTAGCGATTTTATTGGCTTTTTTCCGTTATGAATGTTCTGGATGTTTTGAGGAGGACCTCTTATTGTGCAGACCACTACCTGCCAGCACAACAGCTGCTGAAATATTCCGTCTATTGGACGATTTTTTAAGGACTAGCGAAGTTTCATGATATAATTATATAGATGTGTGCACAGATGGTGCAAAAGCTATGACTGGTCCTACTGTCGGAGCAATAACGGAAATAAAAGAAAACGCCAAGAATTGCAGCAGTAGTCATTGTGCTCTCCACAGATACGCTTTAACTACGAAACAAATGCCTGTTTCGTTCAAGAAAGTTTCAGACGAATCCATTCAACGCCGTTTAAGTCAAAACTTTTCACAATACTGTGTGAAGATATGGGAAGCCTTCATCGTTTCCTGCTTCTACACACATCAGTGAGGTGGCTCTCACGTGGGAATGCACTCTCTCGGTTGTACGAATTAAGATTGGAAGTCTTAGCTCTCCTTTTGGGGCATAACACCAAATTAGCAGGCCTTATTAATGACGAAAATTGGCAGTGTATACTTGTCCATTTGTCAGATATTTTCTTCGAAATGAACGAAATGAATATTTCACTCCAAGGACAAAGTGAAACAATGGTCACTGCTATCGACAAAGTTCGAGCATTCAAGAGGAAAATCAAGTTTTGGCAGAGAGTGTCGAGGAGGGGGAGGTCGAGTGTTTTCTTCATCTCAAGGAATTTTTGAAAAACAAAACATTGGCGCTTGGGAAGAATTTGTTTCATCATATCGTGGAACGTCTCCGAAGCTTGATGTTATTGTTGGAGCATTATTTCCCAACAGCTGAAGATGAGAAGCTGCAGAAATACGAATGGGTGGTCAACCCATTCACTTTATCCAAAAAGCCGAACATTCCATCATCTAATGAATATGAGTTGTTGATAGAAATTGCCACAGACCCTTACTTGAAATCAAGTTTTGACATTGGCGGTTACTCACAGTTTTGGATCCGTTTGGATAACAAGAAATACTACCCCTTGTTGAAAAGGCAAAACGTGTACTTCTTCCGTTTGCCACAACATACATGTGTGAATCTGGATTCTCGATCTATGCTGCTCACAAAACTAAGTACCGAAGCCGTCTAGATGCGGAACCAGACATCCGTCTCCAGTTGTCAAGAACTGAACCCAACTTTTCAAAACTGTGTCAGCAGAAGCACCCTCAACCATCACATTAGGATTCTATTATTATTCCTACAGACTCATCTATAGTAAAGAAGAAAGCATTTTTCTTCGTAGATGCTCAGTGAACGTACCTGAACTATAACTCTGTAGAAATTTTGTTTCTGTCTTCTATCATTTACAAAATAATTATTAATTGAATTCTGTTGGGATTGATATTTTTGTTGCGAAAATTAAAATGATCTCTAAAGCTAATTTCTTTTCTTTGTAATATATTCCGTCCTCTCAGTTAAAAATATGGCCTGCCTATACTTTAATTACAGTTACTTGCTATTACTCTGACACTATATTGTGGCAACTGACTGCAAGCGTAAACAAATGAGGACTTTTTCACGTGCCACCTTGTAAAAGGTAAACCTCCTCTGCCATAATTGTTTCCTTTTAGAAAAAAAGTCTTACGTTCTGTGAAATGCTTTGTCTTCTTATATAGAAATAAGAGAGTCTGTTTGTTTGTTTTCCTAATTTGTTTACAGTCTTGGTTGATACTGTGTCCAAATAGTAGTTGAAGATGTCCGCTGTGGCTAAACTGTTGCCACGCCACCTACCAGTTGCCATCTACCAACTGACAGTACACTGTTGCAACGCCGCCTGCTAGCTGCCGGCTATGGACTGACAGCTACCGTTCAGTTGATACACAAAGACGTAAAAATCACTAGACTTTCCGAGCTGTTAACATGGGCACGAAAATCGATTGTGGAACTGGAAAACGGATTTATAAAAGCATTGACGTGTTTACCTGACCAACCAAAAGCGGAAATGGGACATCTGCTTACGAAATCCGGTTTTGGAGACGCATGTAAACTGGGTGAATCTATTCCCACACATTGCAACAACAGATGTCACAATACTCCTTTAAAGGCATTTCCTTGGCCTCTTTTCTTTCGTGATGTGTCTGTATCCCGAATCATGGGTCTGCCTCTTTTCTTCACAGCCGCGCGGAATGGCCGCACAGTCTAGGGCGCCATGTCGTCGTCGATTGCGCGGCCGCTCCCGCCGGAGGTTCGAGTCCTCCCTCGGGCATGTGAGTGAGTGTGAGTGTGTGTGTGTGTGTGTGTGTGTGTGTGTGTTGTCCTTAGCGGAAGTTAAACTTAAGTTAATAGTGTGTAAGACTAGGGACTGATGACCTCAGCAGTTAAGTCGCATAGACTTTACATACATTTGAACATTTTTCTTCGGATTTCACGAAAAACCACACACACACACACACACACACACACACACACGACTGTTACGAAATATGCATGCTCCTTACACAGCAGTAGCCAAACAGTGGAAGTGAACAGACCACAAGCGGCAGCTTGTCAACAGCGAACAGTTTGGACGTGACGTTGATTGCTCTTAGAGGACGGCAGCTCCAACGTGTGAAATGTCAATTACCAAGTAATTTTAATCAGGCTGTAGTGTGTTGAACAAAGGGAGTAAATCCACTAGTAAGTGTCTGGATACAGTGGGAATTCAAACTGGATCGTTAATTTCAAGTTGTTTTCACTCATCTCTAAACCAAAGACTATTGATACTTTGGGGGGGGGGGGGGGTCATTGGGAACATTGCACTTGCATTAAGCAGCTTTCAGTTCCCATGGGTTTCGCTCTCTCTGAAATTTAAAGTTGCTGTGCTCTTGACTCACTAGGGGTCCGCCATGGATTTTCGACTGAAGAAGGGGTCCGCCAGCTGCAAAGGTTGGGAAGCCCTGGCCTGGGGAATGCTTTCGTGGCATTAACTCTGTGATCTCGTCGTTCAGAAAGGCACAAGAATCAACAGAAGTATGCATTCATTCTTGGGGGCCATGTCCACCCCTACATACAGTTTCATTTTCCTCGGCACGAGCCGATCGGGATTCAGAGACTTGGCTCATCCTGACCTTCTAAGGAAATGTCTGCATGGGCAGACACAGAATGTTTCAAGAGCACAATTTGGAACCGCTTTACTTCAAAATGGTTCAAATGGCTCTGAGCACTATGGGACTCAACTGCTGAGGTCATTAGTCCCCTAGAACTTAGAACTAGTTAAACCTAACTAACCTAAGGACATCACAAACATCCATGCCCGAGGCAGGATTCGAACCTGCGACCGTAGCGGTCTTGCGGTTCCAGGAACCGCCTTACTAAAACCTTATTTGTAGGCATGCATACAATGAAACTAGGAGTTCATGATGCTGTTATTACATTCAGTTGTGGTAATATTGGAAAGTGTTGGGTACTGAAAAAGCTGGGAATTAATCCTGGTGAAAGTATGATCACTGCGCTGCAACATTGCGATAAATGGAGGATAGCCGATGCAGACAGGTCTGCATCTGATATGGCCAAGAAAGCAAGACAAACATCCAGGAAGGCGAAAAAGAAGCTGGAAGACCTACCAGAGGCCAAAGAAGGGCCATCATATGCAGCAGGACAGTTTTAATTGACTGTAAGTAACAAATTTCAATAGCTTTTTCTTTAAAGTTAATTTCCCACAAACTAAAATTTTCAGTACATATGTCCCATTATATCAGAGGCTATCATACATAAATTAATAAAATTTTCGGAGACTCTGCATAACATAAAAGCCACCTCTCGTACTACATTCATTAATATTCCCCCATTAGGAAGCTCACAAAAAAATATTTTCTGCAGAAAAACTTAATATTTTTGTTAATAAATTTAAAAAAATATTTCTTCAAAACTATAAAATGGATAAAGTAGATTTTACTACAGTTGACTCTATTACCATCATATAACATACAGTAAAAATATTAAAGTCCTGCATCAAATAGTTTTTTTTTCAGAAATGGGTCAAATACATGCCTAAATTAACACGGGTTAGATAGGCAGGGTGTGGTTCCGTTAAAAAATACAGCTCTAAAACCGGCAGTATATTTACAATTTGCAGCCGTTGTTTCTATAAGCCGGTACGTCAACATTTCCTTCGTTGATATATTGATATATCGAACTTTTCTTCGTTATATTGTGAACCGATAATGATATTTTTTTTTAATATCGATATGTTGGATTCCAGATATTTTAGAAAATATCAACAGTCCTGGTCTGAGGTACGCCTGTATCTCTTGAAACACGACTCGTTGATTTTCGAGGACTGCACTGAAATGCTGTACGCACAGTGTGAACAGCATCGTCACTCACCCTTTGCCTTGTCATCAACACCTCAGTCTCTTTACGCTATTGGTACCATCCTTTAGTGCTCTTAGCATCTGCCTGACATTGAACACGGGCACGTTGCAGCTGTCATTGAACTGTGATAGGCGACCGTGTTCCATGAATCCACAAACCTCTTTGCGCTTTTTATCCTGCAGAGACCCCACTTGGACAGCAACATTCTTACTTTACGCTGCCTGTAGCAAGAGAGAGGAAAGAAATGAAAGGAGCTAGAAAACGTGTTGAATATGAATGCACACTGATGAGCCAGAACATAATGAACACCTACATACTACCGATATTAAGCCCGTCCACGCGATAGCAGCGGTACACGGCGAAGAATTACTGCCAGTCAGAAACACTCGCTGTGAAATGTAGTATCAGTGAACGTGTTGCCCTGTGTAGAATGGGGAAGGCGGGCGATCTGAGTTTAGCTGAGGGCAGACAGTGATGGCCCGGAGGATCAGCACGGGCATTTCGGGAGCCAAAAGGCTTGTCGGGTGTTCGAGGAATGCTGTGCACGGTGTCGTCAAGACGTGGCAAAACCACGGTGAAACCACGTCCAACGTCGTGGGGTTGGGCTGTCACCCCTCATTACAGATGTCGTAGGCTGGGCAGGACAGGCAGCGAACTGTGACAGAACTAACATGAGACTTTCATGTAGGACAGAGTATAAGTGCGTCTGAACACAGAGTGCACCGAACACTCCGAACGATGTGCGCCGCTCGTGGTCTCGCGGTAGCGTTCTCGCTTCCCGAGCACGGGGTTCCGGGTTCGATTCCCGGCGGGGTCAGGGATTTTCACCTGCCTCGAGATGACTGGGTGTTTGTGTTGTCCTCATCACTTCATCATCATCCAGGAAAGTGGCGAAATTGGACTGAGCAAAGATTGGGTAATTGTACGGGCGCTGATAACCACGCAGTTGAGCGCCCCACAAACCAAACATCATCATCATCATCACTCCGAACGATGGGCCTCCGCGGCCGACAACCCAAGCGTGTGCCAATGTTAACGCCACGTCATCGGCAACTACGCATGAAACTGGCACTTGACCGTCGACACTGGACGTTGGCGCAGTGGCAGAGTGTCGCATGGTTTGATAAACTCCGATACCTTCTTCATCATGCTAATGGGCGGACGCGAATCCGAGGTCTTCAAGGGGATCAGCTCCATGACACCTGTACTGCGGGACAGAGACAACTTGCCGGGCTGGGAAACATTCACATGGCCGTCCAAGGGTCCAGTGGAGCCCTGGACCATAACGGCAAAGGGTTATCGTACACCGGTTGCAGACCACGTACACCCTTTCATGACGATCGTGTTTGTCTATGGCAGTGGCATTTTTCAGCAAGATAATGCGCCGTGTCGGAAGGCCAGGAGTCTGATGGGGTGGTTCGAGGAACGTAGCAGCGAGTTCCAGTTGAAGTGCTGGTCCGCCAACTCTCGAGATCTCTACCCTATCGAATACATCTGGGATGTGATTGAACGTGGCGTCAGAGTTCATCGCCCTTCTACCCGGAATTTAGGGGAAATAAGTGACTTGTGTGTGCAGAAGTGGTGACAACTCCTTCCAGAGACCTACCGAGGCCTCATCGCTTCCATGCAACAACGCATTGCCGCTGTTATCCACGTCAAATGTTCTGGTTTATCAGTGTAAAACTACCGTTTGCAAATAGCGCATAGACATGTAAAAATGTATCTATAAAAAAGTTATGTGTTAAGTTAACACTCCAACAAACCGCATGCAACAACGCATTGCCGCTGTTATCCACGTCAAATGTTCTGGTTTATCAGTGTAAAACTACCCTTTGCAAATAGCGCATAGACATGTAAAAATGTATCTATAAAAAAGTTATGTGTTAAGTTAACACTGCAACAAACCGCACAGCTGTATGAAAGATAGTTCTTCGTAAATAAATTGTCTTAATCAGGGAATGATTTTAAACTCTGCCTATATACAAACAGATATTACAAACACATATTGAAATATAAAATCTACACAGCAGCTACTTTAACAGTTATCAAAACGGGACATAGTTTGTATCTTGGAGATTTAAATTAAAATATTGTTGTCGTCGTCAATTGGAGTATGTCACGTTATAGGACTGGGGAACAGTAAATGAGCAGTATGTGTAGCGCGGGAGGGAGGAGGGGGATTGCTGGAGGGAGTGTGTTTCAGAAAAGGTGTGGAAAGGAGGGGCTGGCGAGAGAAGACGAGGAGTCTGAAACAAATCTGAGATGTTGTTGTTGTTGTGGTCATCAGTCCTGAGACTGGTTTGATGCAGCTCTCCATGCTACTCTATCCTGTGCAAGCTTCTTCATCTCCCAGTATCTACTGCAACCTACATCCTTCTGAATCTGCTTAGTGTATTCATCTCTTGGTCTCCCTCTACGATTTTTACCCTCCACACTGCCCTCCAACGCTAAATTTGTGATCCCTTGATGCCTCAAAACATGTCCTACCAACCGATCCCTTCTTCTAGTCAAGTTGTGCCACAAACTTCGCTTCTCCCCAATCCTATTCAATACCACCTCATTAGTTACGTGATCTACCCACCTTATCTTCAGCATTCTTCTGTAGCACCACATTTCGAAAGCTTCTATTCTCTTCTTGTCCAAACTAGTTATCGTCCATGTTTCACTTCCATACATGGCTACACTCCATACAAATACTTTCAGAAATGACTTCCTGACACTTAAATCTATACTCGATGTTAACAAATTCCTCTTCTTGAGAAACGCTTTCCTTGCCATTGCCAGTCTACATTTTATATCCTCTCTACTTTGACCATCGTCGGTTATTTTACTCCCTAAATAGCAAAACTCCTTTACTACTTTAAGTGTCTCATTTCCTAATCTAATACCCTCAGCATCACCCGACTTAATTTGACAACATTCCATTATCCTCGTTTTGCTTTTGTTGATGTTCATCTTATATCCTCCTTTCAAGACACTGTCCATTCCGTTCAACTGCTCTTCCAAGTCATTTGCTGTCTCTGACAGAATTACAATGTCATCGGCGAACCTCAAAGTTTTTACTTCTTCTCCATGAATTTTAATACCTACTCCGAATTTTTCTTTTGTTTCCTTTACTGCTTGCTCAATATACAGATTGAATAACATCGGGGAGAGGCTACAACCCTGTCTTACTCTTTTCCCAACCACTGCTTCCCTTTCATGCCCCTCGACTCTTATAACTGCCATCTGGTTTCTGTACAAACTGTAAATAGCCTTTCGCTCCCTGTATTTTACTCCTGCCACCTTCAGAATTTGAAAGAGATTATTCCAGTTAACATTGTCAAAAGCTTTCTCTAAGTCTACAAATGCTAGAAACAAAATCTGAGATAGAGAAAGAAAAAGTGGTGCAGGCGACAAGGGAACATTCCCAAGTGTCAACAAACGAACTTGATGACACTTTGCGTGTGTGGAGAGGAGGCAAAATAATGTACTAGGTATTTTAGTTCATTGCGCCCAATTTCACTTGGAAGGGGTAAAACACATTTGGAGGGAATTTTTTCGAAAGCATGATAAGTAAAAAGAAAGTGTGTGAAATCTTATGGGACATAACTGCTAAGATTCTCAGTCCCTAAGCTTACACACTACTTAACCTAAATTATCCTAAGGACAAACACACACATTCATGCCGGAGGGAGGACTCGAACCTCCGCCGGGACCAGCCGCACAGTCCATGACTGCAGCGCCTCACACAGCTCGGCTACTCCCGCACGGCAATGATATGTAAAAAAAGGTTTCTTCTATTAAAGTGGGTATGTAATTACCTTTCTTGCAAACATAAATGAATTAATCTGAAATTTTGCAGAATAACCCACCCCAATTAATTAATGATGAAGAAAAGAAACAGTTGTTACAACATAAATTACAACGCCTTCAGGACACATACATCCATGCATCATAAAGCTGATTTCTGAAATACCACTTCTGAAAATAAACTGTACGTAATGTGCTATCAGAGTATTTTCAGTATAAGTTATTAAGATACCTAAACATTCACTGTTAGTCTAGTTATTTATTTTACTTATATTTGTTCATTGTTTTGAATTATTTTACGTTTTACATTCTTTTTTCTACTTTTCTTGTTTTCTTGCTTACATTTCCACATACATGAATTTATTTACTTGAAAATAATAAATTATTATTATTATGATACAAAAGCATTACAATAATGATTATCTGTAAATAAATACTTTATTATGCTATACACATTTTATTAACAAAATTTCTTCAAACTATATACCTGACGGAGGACACAATATAAAACAAAATTCAGTAGGATTTCAAATTGTCGTGGGTGATCCTCTACGTATCCTAATTTATATCAGTCTTATTTCAGTACATTCGTAACTCGTGGCGAAAAGAATTGATTACGTATTAGTGACTGCACCTTAATTATATTGTTTCTAAAATGGTGGCGTGGCTTTCGCTTAGGCGTTGTGACAGAGGATAAGCGATGCTGTCAACCAAATGATACTATAGCCGCCTCGGCGTAAGAAACTGCCAGACAACTGCAGATGGCTGAATGCAGCAGCTTCGCGCACGTGCCTCAACTAATCACGTAACACGACTTACTAAATGTCTCTAAGGCAAGGCCTCAGTGTTTCCGGAGTTCTCATTAGGTGGTCTCTGCGCATACAGTTCGAGTTTGCGCCGGCGTTTTCCACGGACTCTGTCAATGAGTTTCTTGATGATTATTAAGGTAATGGCTTTTTGTTTCACAGGAAAGAAAAAGTCTGGGGAAGATGATCTGTGAAGGGTCAAGCACGTGGTTTTGCGTTCCGACAACGGGGTTACTTTGAAGAGGGAAGAGGCAGTGGCGATACTTTGATACCAGCCTATGGCGTAATGGACAGAGGGGTACAAACTCTCAGAATATTTACTGTGCCAGGCATGACACTGAAAATGGTGAAGAAGAGTTGGAACTCAGCTGGAAGCTCTGTTCTTGTGACGTTAGCAAAGACGAGGGGGAATAATGTGGCAAGTGAGAAGTGTTGGCAACTTTTAAGGAAAGGCAACAGTCGGCGTGTACAGAGCGTCCCTCCTGAGAGTCGCCAGATGCACGAAGGTTGCCCAGAAAGCAAAGCATTTTTTTTCCTCAGCCGAAAATAGCGCTACGAATGCGTAACGTTACGTATGTATTATTTGAAGTCTCCTGAGTAAGCGCGCCAAGTTTCCGTCACTTCCGACAGATAGCGTAGCTGCAGGACAGTTCCAAAACGGCGTCTGTAGGTGATGTACGTTACAAGCAACGTGCCGTCATTGAATTTCTCACTGCAGAGAAAGAAACAGTGGGGAATATTCACAAACGTTTGAGCAAAATCTGTGGAGGATCTGCTGTCGACAGAATTATAGTCGCTGGAACAGGCTCTCACACCTGACATGTTGCAACGAGCTAATGTTTTCATTCGCGAGGCCAGACA
This sequence comes from Schistocerca cancellata, assembly GCF_023864275.1. Lineage (NCBI taxonomy): Eukaryota > Metazoa > Arthropoda > Insecta > Orthoptera > Acrididae > Schistocerca > Schistocerca cancellata. The sequence goes on from NC_064633.1 coordinate 11,844,859, forward strand.
CGTTAGGACTCGAAAGTTGGCGCTGCATCTGTCAATCAGCAAAGGAAGTGAGGCTGCAATTACTTGCAATCTTGGATATTCAAAAGTGTGTGCAAAACGGGTCCCATGGTGTCTAACGGGGGGTCACAAATAGCATAGAAAAAACATTTGTCTTGATTCGTTTGCAACATTTTGAAGCTGAGGCGGAGGCCTTCTTGTCCCAGAGTGTGACAGGTGATGAAACCTCGATTCACCATTTTGAGCCCGAAACAAAATGACAGCCGACGGAATGGCGCCATTCGCACTCCCCGCGGAAGAAAAAAATCCAACGCAACTGCTTCCGCTGTTAAGGTCATGGCGATCGTGTTCCGGGACTGTGATGGTGTGATTGTCATTGGCGTGATGCCAAGAGGCGGTACCGTTAACTCACCAGCAAATGTCAACGCATTACCAAAACTCAAGATGCGCTTCTAGCGACTTCGGGCCACAGCAACCCAGCAGATCTTTTGCTGCAACGCGATAACGCTCAGCCCCACACAAGTCTGAGGAATGCTAAAAAGCCGGCTGGAGTGACCGAGCGGTTCTATGCGCTACAGTCTGGAACCGCGCGATCGCTACAGTCGCAGGGCAGAATGCTGCCTCGGGCATGGATGTGTGTGATGTCCTTAGGTTAGTTAAGTTTACGTAGTTCTAAGTTCTAGGGGACTGATGACGTCAGCAGTTAAGTCCCACAGTGCTCAGAGCCATTTGAACCATTTGAACTGCTCAATACGTCGCAAAACAGGATTGGACCGTGTTACCCAATCCAACCTACGGCCGTGATCTATGCCCCATTCGTGGAAGACATTTTGAGGACGATGATGAGGTGAGTCACACAGTGAAGCATTGGCTCCGCCATCAGGACAAGGATTGGTACCGACAGGGCATACACGCCCTTGTTTCACGCTGGAGGACGGCCATAGAACGGGATGGAGATTACGTGGAAAAACTGCGAGTGTCAATAAAACACCATTCTTTCGAGCGTGTATTCTCATTATGTTCAATAAAGAATTGTCGAAAAAGATGCGGTACATTACTTTCTGGGCAACTCTCGTATTTTGTCTGGCGTTTCTGAACTGATTAGCAATTTCTGTTTTGTAATGTGTTGCTAGAGTTAACCCATCAAATTTTCCATGCGATGACCATTATCGACAGAAAGCGTCGGTTTGTTCCCCACCACCAACAAAACGATTGTTAAATCGGAATTTTACGTGCCGATTCAATAAAGCAATCCCAGTTTAGTCTAGAGTAATATTCGCGACATGCATTAACAACGACATTGAAACGCGAAGAGTAACCAGAACGCCACCAGCGACTGAATAGCGCTGTTGCATAGCTGTAGCAGTCAGCACGGACCACGATGTTGCTGTCGCCAGTGGAGTACTACTCATTCTTCTTTTTGCAGTGTCGTTGTATAGCACACAGGTAAAACGAATATCGCACTAGTCTAAGGTAGGACAGCTTTATCGACTGGGCGCGTAAAATTCTGCTATAAAAATGATTTGTTTTGCAATGGAAAACAAATCGAAGTTTCCATAGACGCAGGGTGTCGCATGAAGCATGTTATAGCGGTGTTACTACAGTCTCACTCCAGCAAAGCGTTGCAAAAACGAACCTGCTCATACGTCCGGAAAGACCAGAGAAAATACACTCCTGGAAATTGAAATAAGAACACCGTGAATTCATTGTCCCAGGAAGGGGAAACTTTATTGACACATTCCTGGGGTCAGATACATCACATGATCACACTGACAGAACCACAGGCACATAGACACAGGCAACAGAGCATGCACAATGTCGGCACTAGTACAGTGTATATCCACCTTTCGCAGCAATGCAGGCTGCTATTCTCCCATGGAGACGATCGTAGAGGTGCTGGATGTAGTCCTGTGGAACGGCTTGCCATGCCATTTCCACCTGGCGCCTCAGTTGGACCAGCGTTCGTGCTGGACGTGCAGACCGCGTGAGACGACGCTTCATCCAGTCCCAAACATGCTCAATGGGGGACAGATCCGGAGATCTTGCTGGCCAGGGTAGTTGACTTACACCTTCTAGAGCACGTTGGGTGGCACGGGGTACATGCGGACGTGCATTGTCCTGTTGGAACAGCAAGTTCCCTTGCCGGTCTAGGAATGGTAGAACGATGGGTTCGATGACGGTTTGGATGTACCGTGCACTATTCAGTGTCCCCTCGACGATCACCAGTGGTGTACGGCCAGTGTAGGAGATCGCTCCCCACACCATGATGCCGGGTGTTGGCCCTGTGTGCCTCGCTCGTATGCAGTCCTGATTGTGGCGCTCACCTGCACGGCGCCAAACACGCATACGACCATCATTGGCACCAAGGCAGAAGCGACTCTCATCGCTGAAGACGACACGTCTCCATTCGTCCCTCCATTCACGCCTGTCGCGACACCACTGGAGGCGGGCTGCACGATGTTGGGGCGTGAGCGGAAGACGGCCTAACGGTGTGCGGGACCGCAGCCCAGCTTCATGGAGACGGTTGCGAATGGTCCTCGCCGATACCCCAGGAGCAACAGTGTCCCTAATTTGCTGGGAAGTGGCGGTGCGGTCCCCTACGGCACTGCGTAGGATCCGTGCGTCGCTGCGGTCCGGTCCCAGGTCGACGGGCACGTGCACCTTCCGCCGACCACTGGCGACAACATCGATGTACTGTGGAGACCTCACACCCCACGTGTTGAGCAATTCGGCGGTACGTCCACCCGGCCTCCCGCATGCCCACTATACGCCCTCGCTCAAAGTCCGTCAACTGCACATACGGTTCACGTCCACGCTGTCGCGGCATGCTACCAGTGTTAAAGACTGCGATGGAGCTCCGTATGCCACGGCAAACTGGCTGACACTGACGGCGGCGGTGCACAAATGCTGCGCAGCTAGCGCCATTCGACGGCCAACACCGCGGTTCCTGGTGTGTCCGCTGTGCCGTGCGTGTGATCATTGCTTGTACAGCCCTCTCGCAGTGTCCGGAGCAAGTATGGTGGGTCTGACACACCGGTGTCAATGTGTTCTTTTTTCCATTTCCAGGAGTGTATTCCTGACGACACCCTGTGTATGTGTTCAAATGATAAGATACGGAACGTCGTAACAACTAAACTTCTTTCAGTTTCCATGTGCCGCTTTGGGAAACGTCGTGAGACCTCTAGGTGCACCTTGCGATAGAAGTATGAGTCGTTACCTCCTCCTAAAATATTCATAGCTGACCCTCAGCAGGCCAGGTGACACTATCTTTTTCGATGTCTGAGATCCGATATTCGTCGAATTCCTCGACTACGGAAAAATCCTTAACAGTGATGCGTACTGTGAGACAATCAGCTTCATCACGAGCAAACGGATTGGGCTGCTCACGGACGGATAACACGCGGCCACACATTTCCAAGACGACACAAAGTGAAACACACAAGCTGCGACATTATCGCGAAAAAACAGTGAACCGTATATGTAGTAAGTTTCCTTTGATTTACGTCTATGGTCACAAACTTTTTGTTAACAGATTAACAGTTTCGGTCTTTAATGACCATCATCAGATCTGTTTCATAAAACAGGACATTTTTTATGAAACAGATCTGATGATGGTCATTAAAGACCGAAACCGGTAATCTGTTAACAACAAGTTTGTGACCATAGACGTAAATCAAAGGAAACTTATTACAAAGTGAAACGACGAAGTCGAAGTGGGTAGCCGCCCTAGAGCCTGAATTTGTTTTCCACGTGTTTGGTCCATTAAACATCTTGATGGACTGGCTGCTGTGACACCCGTAGGCTTTCCCAGGACAGGGACTCCTCCTGCTCGTAAAACATTAGGGTAGTTTTACTCAGGCTGCTGGTTATTACTTCTGAATACAGACTTCATTTATAGCCACGCTATCGTTTCGTACTTTTTTCTTTTGAACACTCCTAGTACATTACAGCAGGAAAGATAACATACCCTACACGTAAATCAGCGTCAGTATCTTCTGTCATCATAATTGTACGAAATGGATCAAACGAACTACGGCAAAGACTCTTCAGGACCTGTGGAAACTTATGTTCAAATGGGTCGTAGCATTACTGGGCAGACTATGTCTTTTGTTATATGCATGTTTTGTCACAGCGTAATTCTACACTGCCGGAAAGCCGTTTGTTTACAGGCAGTGCGACAATTTCACCCATTCCAGAATGAGATTTTCACTCTGCAGCGGAGTGTGCGCTCATATGAAACTTCCTGGCAGATTAAAACTGTGTGCCCGACCGAGACTCGAACTCGGGACCTTTGCCTTTCGCGGGCAAGTGCTCTACCATCTGAGCTACCGAAGCACGACTCACTCCCGGTACTCACAGCTTTACTTCTGCCAGTACCTCGTCTCCTACCTTCTAACCTTTACAGAAGCTCTCCTGCGAACCTTGCAGAACTAGCACTCCTGAAACAAAGCATATTGCGGAGACATGGCTTAGCCACAGCCTGGGGGATGTTTCCAGAATGAGATTTTCACTCTGCAGCGGAGAGTGCGCTGATACAAAACTTCCTGGCAGATTAAAACTGTGTGCCCGACCGAGACTCGAACTCGGGACCTTTGCCACTCGCGGGCAAATGCTCTACCATCTGAGCTACCGAAGCACGACTCACGCCCGGTACTCACAGCTTTACTTCTGCCAGTACCTTGTCTCCTACCTTCCAACCTTTACAGAAGCGAACCTTGCAGAGGAGCACTTGCCCGAGAAAGGCAAAGGTCCCGAGTTCGAGTCTTGGTCGGGCACACAGTTTTAATCTGCCAGGAAGTTTAATTTCACCCATTGTTTTAAGAGAACTTGGCTGCAAGTGCAAAAGTTTCTCGGGCTGGTAAGTATTAAAGGAACGCGGTCACACTGTGGCGTGGAGATGTAAAGGAACGCGGTCACACTGTGGCGTGGAGATGTCGTTTCTTCCGGGAAGTGCTTGCAGTAATCCAGAGAATATATAATGCAGACTGCTGAAATGCGGGTCAACGAGCATTATGCAAGATCAGCCACGTGAATAAACGATACACGTCACGGAACAATGAGATGGGCGAGCGACATAGTCTGTCTCATGCTAGCACTATTAACTGTTTTGTGTCTGGTGCAATGCTGTTCTTTTTTTTTGTCAAAAGAAATGCAGCCTGTAGACAACTACGAAGAAATTAACGCTGAACCTTTTCAAGACTGCTTAGTTACCCACTTGCTATCAAATGTCAGTTCCGGTAGACAGTGCGCATTACCATTCCGCTCAGTTAAATTAGCCATCTACTTCGATCACGAGGCAGGACAAAATTTGATCTCGTTGAAGGGAGATCGTAAACCAGCTATGGAATGAAATCTAACAAAGAGGAGGCATAACAGAAGACACAATACCAAATATATTATTTTCTTTCTCAGGCCATGAGGAAATTAGCGAAGTTAGCGACGCCAGTGATATCGTAACAGAAGAATGGCAATCTAAGAATTCGGTGTTACAGTTCTCCGGCAAGAAAATTAACGGCTCTTCACATATAACTTTGGTAGTCTTTGCGTTTCCTTAGGAAGGTCTAAAAGGTATCGCGAGAGCAGACGCTCTTGTGTGTCTGACACTTCACACCTTACGTCTGATATGCCTGTATTCACTACGATTTCGTTGATAGTTATGTCGTCACAATATTTCCAGAATCGGCGGTGCTACGAGATGACTAGTACAGGGCGAACATTCGGCCCTGGCATAGGATTACGCTTTGGCGTAACACGACTAAGCCTATCACAAGAGAAGCTGGCTTCCAAGTTAAGCTTCAATTAGCGCTGATGGTAAAACATTGATATATCGATATTTTCCCAATAAATATCGATATGTATTGGTAATATCTTTCCGCCAGATATATCACTATCAAAATGACAACATCTGTTGCCGATTTTTTACTTTATATTACTTTTTTTCTCTATCTTCGGCAAATATTTGAAGTTGTTCTTAGGAAACTCTAGGAGAATATAATTTTACTTCCACTGTGTGAAGGAGTGTTAATACTTTTTGAGCTGTCATCACGTCCAATCTCTCTCTTTTACTGGGTGAAACAATGACATGTGGCACAAAAGAAAAAGTCAAATCGCATTAGGGGATAGCGGTGTGACTGGAATAACAATATTTCCGATGTGAAGAAATAGCACCCTAGGTGCGTTGAAAAGCAATTGTTAACGCAACACCAGTTCATATTCAAAACAGAATGACATTTCCTATTTGCTTATGCAATTCTACGGTCAATTCCCAATAAACTGGGAGGTGTTATTGCACTATTTCTATCAACTGGAATTTTATTAATTTTACCATTATTCACATCGTAATTCTTCAAACACTGTTGCCGAAAATGATCAGTGAAAATATAAATGGCAAGATAGGTCTTTACGGTGGGCGGAGATGTGTGGAGGGGAAATGCTGACATAATCGGCGTTACCTACAGAAACTGCAACTTTTAGCTTCACCACGCAATTTTGACACTACAACTGCTACCTCGCTGGCGTTGGCAGAAATAAAAGACAGGGAAGTCCACATGAAGTGCTAAGGACAAAGCTGATGTACGATGAAACCGAACGATGAACCCATCGGACGCCTCTTATTGTGCCACTTACATGCAGTTACCGTTGTTAGCAAAGTGGTTATCGCCAAGCGTCAACTTGCATCGTTTTCCTTTCAATTCTTACTCTAAAAGGGATAGATAGCCGGGCTGCTAGCTTGTCGATGTACAGAATATCTAATAATAAATCAATACTTAAATATACAGCTCTGAAACAGCAGTATATTTACAATGTGCAGCCGATATTTCTGTAGGCAGGCACATCGTCATTTTCTTCCTTGGATATATCGGTACCTTCTCCGATATATCGAGAGCCTCTAATGATACTATTTTAAATATCGATACATCGGATTGCAGGACAGCCGCTGTGGCCGAGCGGTTCTAGGGGTTTCAGTCCGGAACCGCGCTTCTGCTACGGTCGCAGGTTCAAATCCTGTCTCGGGCATGGATGTGTGTGATGTTAGGTTTAAGCAGTTCTAACTCTAGGGTACTGATGACCTCAGATGTTGAGTCCCATAGTGCTTACAGCCATTTGAATCATTTTTGGATTACAGTAAAAATATCAGCAGTCTTAGCTACGAACGATCTGAACATATTTTTTTGGACACCGTGAGGAGTCATGTAGATCGTTTGATCCATTTCGTGCAACTATGACAATATCAGATACTGACGCTAATGATGAAATTTGTGAAAAACGTTATTACGATAACAACTGATTTCGGTGACACATCTCCACAGACAAGGCGATGAAACAGAGAGGAGGGAACGAAGATGACAGACACCACGAGTATAAGACTATAAGGCGCACTAATTAGTTTGTGAATAATGAACTACACGTATAGTTCTGCAGCAGCATGTGTCGATCTGAAGCTCTTTTGTCTTTTCAAACTGTACTATTGTATTACGTACAACTAATAGTTACAGAGAGTTGTGGTCATAATGAGCGCATTTAATGCAGTAATTTGAACGTCAGAAAGATTCCTTCATTTTGAAATTGTCTGGAATACGACCATTGTAATGTAATGTAGTATGGTGCACAGTGTGATGGAATAATATTTTGAGGACAGTCTCTTTGGTACACGCAATTTGCGTAATTTAGCAATTTTGTAATTGTGTTTAACTGAAAAATATAGACACTACAAGATACCATGATCTATCAGTGGACACAGAATTACAAAACGCACAAAATATGCTTGTTTCCATGTAACATTAATGGAGGCATCACGAATTTTATGAATTTTTTCTCAACAGTAAAAAGGTCGGTTGACAATGGTTCCTCGAATGTTGGAGAGCAGACGGTAGGGCTTAATTTCGGCAGGAGAGCCCCGAAAGGCATTCCGGCACCTACCAGAAAATTTTTGTTGAACTAGCGGAAACAAGTCAGCACCTGTGATTTAAAGTAATACACGTGTATTCAATCGCCGAGCAACTATAATTTCCCGTGGTTCCGGCACTAGCAAACGTAACAATGTGTGACGTAGATGTCCGCAAGTGGAGGCACTTGTCCTGGACCAGCCCCTTCCCCTCCCCCCCCCCTCCACCCCACCAGTCCCCCTCTGATCCTGAGTACAGAGTTTTTATTCATTACAGAATTCACATACACTTCTAGAAGTGATTTCCCGTGATTCTGCCGCGCGGGGTAGCCTCTCGCTTTGAGGTGCCTTGTCACGGTTCGCGGGGCTTCCCCGTCGGAGATTCGAGTCCCCTCTCGGGAATGGATGTGTGTGTTGTCCAAGTTGGTTTAAGTTCATTTAAGTAGTGTGTAAGCTTAGGGACCGGTGACCTCAGCAGTTTGGTCCCATAGTACCTACAACAAATTTCCAATTTTTCCCGTTATTACACGTCAGCCAGTTGTAGCATTATGTAGCTGATCGCAGTGAAAAAATACAATTGCAATCACCATATTCTCTTTGCAAAGAGTAACCCCAGACACCCGATAGCGGAGTGCGGGCTTCATTCGTTCGTTGAGTCGTCCTCCGTTGCATAGCAATGAGCACGCTGCTACTGTACAACGAACAAAGCGAAGGAGGAAGAGTCGCTCTATTGAGCCGTACCCCACATCCTTCACTGGCTTCTCCAAAGAACTGTCGTGAAGACAGCTACGGAGCGTACACCAACTGTTGCGGAATTGCACGTCGCAGTCTTGTCGAGTAGACTTGGCCACTGTTTCTATGTTTCGATACAGTGTATCGATATGTGGAACTGTTTCAGTGTTTCGGAACGGTTGTGGTTCACTGTTTCGAAACAGTGGTGTTTCATTCCGCCCCTGTCTCGGACCAGATTCGATCTCGAGCCAGACACAGAAACTGTATCGTTGTTTCAAAATAAGGCTGTTTCAGTCCACCTGTGCCTGGAACGGACTAATTG